>NC_092721.1:208023524-208334242 GCF_047496885.1 Scyliorhinus torazame | reverse complement strand
CCCCATACACCCCCTCCACCCCCCCATCACACCCTTACGCCCCCCCATACACCCCCCCTACAGCCCCTATACATCCCATCCACCCCCCATCCCACCCCCCTCCCACCCCCCCATACACTCCCCCCAACCCCCCATACACCCCCTCCACCCCCCCCTACAACCCTCCACCCCCCCATACACCCCTTCCACCCCTCACACACACTCCACCCCCCCCACTTACACCCCCTCCAACCCCCCCATACACCCCCTCCACCCCCCAATACCCCCCCCTCCACGCCCATACACACCCCCTCTACCCCCCATACACCCGCTCCACCCCCCCAATACAACCCCTCCACCCCCATACACCCCCTCCACCCCCCCAAATACCCCCTCCACCCCTCCAAAACACCCCCCTCCACCCCCCATACACACCCTCCGCTCCCCCAATACGCCCCCCTCCAACCCCCCAATCACCCCGTCGACCCCCCATACACCCCCTCCAACCCCCCAATCACCCCGTCAACCCCATACACCCCCTCCACCCCTCATACACCCCCTCCACCCCCCCATACACCCCCTCCACCCCCCCATACACCCCCTCCTCCCCCATACACCCCCTCCTCCCCATACCCCACCCCCTCCACCCCCCATACACCCCCGCCACCCCCCCATACAACCCCTACACCCCCCATACACCCCCTCCAACCCCCATACACCGCCTCCACCCCCCCATACACCCCCCATACACCCCCCTCCATCCCCCCATACACCCCCTCCACCCCCCCCATACACCCCCTCCACCCCCCATACACCCCCTCCATCCCCCATACACCCCCTCCACCCCCCCCATACACCCCCTCCACCCCCCACACACCCCCCCTCCACCCCCCATAATGGCTGTTGAATTGGCCTGGGAGCAGCGGCAAGTTTGCTGTCGTCGAACACGACCCAATTCAGTCCCAGTTTCAGCACAGGAATCACGGCTGCCCTCTCCCCCACGGTGTAAAAAAGATCAGCCCATTCCCGCAGCTGCAGGAGGCTGGCAGGGCCCCGGAGTGCTTCGCGCAGCTTCAGCCGTGGATACGGGCCCCCCACCACCCCCCCGCACGTCCGGTTTGGAGCCCGCGCACTCGCACAGCGGCGGCCTCCCGCGACAGCGCCGAACTCCGCGGCGGAGTCGGGCATCCCCCCCCCCATCCCCCCCCCCATCTCCCCTCCATCCCCCCCCCCACCCCCCCATCCCCCCCCCCATCCCCCCCCATTCCCCCCCCCCCCCCAATCGGCCACGCGCCCGAAGTTCCGACCGCCCCGATCCGTCCCCCAGTCACCTGTAAGGCCCCCCCCCCCCCAGTGTCCCGATCCCCCTGCCCATCCCCACCCCCCCCCACCGCCCCCCCACCCCCCCACCCCCCCACCAAGGCAGCCGCGGACTGAGTCAGCGGTCATGGGACAATTATGAAAAAAGCTTAATTGAAGAAGAACTGAGGAGATATTATTAATGTAGGTGTTAGGATTTGAAAAGAAAATATAAAAACCAGCATAAGGACACTTTACCTGCCTGCCAGTCGCATTCGAAACACGGTAAGTGAGTTAACGGCACAAATCATTGCGAATGAGTCTGATGTAGTGGCCATTCCAGAGACCTGGGCTGGACTCTCCGATTCTCAGGCTCTGTCCTGACGCCATCGTGGGAACGGTCTCCTTTTATGACCAAAGATTCGGCGCCAAACGGCCACCGATCCTCCGTTTGGCTGGGGGCTGGCAGGAAGGCAGCGTAGCGCTCCCGGCTGACTGCAGATACGGCCCAGAGAATTGCCGAGTCCATGGCGGTGCAACAGTGCACCGGCCGCGCGTGGACCCGGCCTAAAATAGTGCCCCCCCCCCCCCATGGCGGGCTTGCGACCCCTGGATCACCCCCCAACAGCTCCCCCACCCCCTGCCGAAGTCCCCCCTGCCCGCGGATCGGCTCTTCCCCGACCGTGGTGCTGGACTGAGTGTCGTCTCACCGAGTTCCTCACAGGTGAGACCGTGAGAGACCCAGGCCGTCGGGAAGCCGGCCGGTCGGAGGCGGAGCATCGGGGCAGGGCCTGAGGCCTTCGGTACAGCGTGTGGCGTAGGTCTAGAGTAGGAAGGTGTTTAATGAGGCAAGGGAAAGAGGGGTTCTGCCCCAGACGATGTCACAGGCCACGATTTCACTTATCCTGAAGCGGGACAAGAACCCGGAGCTGTGTGGGTCCTACAGGCCTATTTCCCTGTTGAACGTAGACGCCAAACTGTTGGCCAAAAGTTTGTCCTCCAGGATTGAGGAGTGTGAACCGAACGTCGTTGTTGAGGATCAGACGGGGTTTGTTACGGACAGGCACCTAGTGGCCAATGTAAGAAGGCTGTTAAACGTGATCATGATGCCCCCGGAAAGTAGGGAGGTGGAGGTAGCGGTCGCAATGGATGCACAAATTTTAGTGGAATTCGGCCGGTTTTCGGGGTATAAGTTTAATATGGGGAAGAGCGAGATGTTTGCGTTCCAGGCGAGGGGTCAGGAGAGGCGACTGGGGGAGCTGCCGTTCAGAGTGGTCGGGGACAGTTTCAGGTACCTGGGTATCCAAGTGGCGCGGGATTGGGACCGGCTACATAAACTGAACTTGGCCCGGTTGGTGGATCAGATGAAAGATGATTTCCGGAGATGGGATGCGCTCCCGAGGTCTCCAGCTGGGAGAGTCCAAACGGTGAAAATGACGGTCCTCCCGAGATTCCTGTTTGTATTTCAATGCTACCCATCTTCATTGCGCCCTGGGAGGATGGGTGCGGGTTTCCGGATATGGCGGAGAGCAGGGATTGAGGGGACGGGGGATATGTTTATAGAGGGGAGTTTTCCGAGTATGAGGGCGCTGGAGGAGAAGTTAGGGTTAACGAGGGGAAACAAATTCAGGTATCTGCAGGTGCGGGACTTCCTACGTAAACAGGTATCAACTTTCCAGCTCCTATCGCTAAGGGGAATTCAGGACAGGATAGTTTCCAGAGGGTGGGTAGGAGAGGGGAGTGTCTCGGACATTTACAAGGAACTTATGGGGTCAGAGGAGAAGCAGATTGAGGAGCTGAAGCGAAAGTGGGAGGAGGAGCTGGGAGGAGAGATAGAGGATGGTCTCTGGGTGGACGCGTTGAGTAGAGTCAACGCGTCCGCAACATGTGCCAGGCTCAGCCTGATACAATTTAAGGTCGTTCACCGGGCTCACACGACAGTGGCCCGGTTGAGCAGATCCTTTATGGTGGAAGACAGATGTGCAAAATGTGGAGGAGGACCAGCGTATCGTGTCCACATGTTCTGGGCATGTGCCAAGCTGAGGGGATTTTGGCAGGGGTTTGCAGATGTCACGTCCACGGTGTTAAAAACAAGGGTGGCACCGAGTCCAGAGGTGGCGATTTTCGGGGTGTCGGAAGACCCGGGAATCCAGGAGGAGAAAGAGGCAGACGTTCTAGCCTTTGCTTCCCTGGTAGCCCGGAGACGGATACTATTGGAGGGACTCTCAGCCCCCGAAGTCGGAGACCTGGCTATCGGACATGGCTAGCTTTCTCTGTTTGGAGAAAATTAAGTTCACCTTGAGAGGGTCACTGTTAGGGTTCGCCCGGAGGTGGCAACCGTTCATCGACTTCTTCGCGGAAAATTAATCGTCAGCGGGGGGGGGTTAGGTTAGCGTAGACGAGGGGTTTAATAAAGGTGGGACCTGTTGGAGAGGGAGGTGGTATTTGCACTATGTTTATAGTTTCATGTACATTGTTTATATTGCTGCTGTTACAATGCCAAAAAATACCTCAATAAAATGTTTATTAAAAAAATATATATAAAACAAAAAAGGGTGACGAAGGTAAACATTGGTCCTTTGGAGGACGAGAAAGGGAATTTAATAATCATAGAATTTACTGTGCAGAAGGAGGCCATTCAGCCCATCGAGTCTGCACGGCCCTTGGAAAGAGCACTCTACCTATGCCCCACGCCTTCCCCCTATCACCTTTATCCCCGTAATCTTTTTGGACACTAAGGACTATATTTATCATGGCCAATCTACCTAACCCGCACATCTTTGGACTGTGGGAGGAAACCGGAGCACCCGGAGGAAACCCACGCACACACGGGGAGAACGTGCAGACTCCGCACAGACAGTGACCCAAGCCGGGAATCGAACCTGGGACCCTGGAGCTGTGAAGCAACTGTGATAACCACTGAGCTACCGTGCTGTCCCAATGGGAAATGAGGAAATGGCTGAGGCATTGAACAGATATTTTGTGTCGGTCTTCACAGTGGAAGACATCCGACAAGGTGCCGTACAAAAGGCTGTTGCATAAGATAAGGGTGCACTGCGCTAATGGGTAATGTATCAGCACGGATAGAGGATTGGTTAACGAACAGAAAGCAAAGAGTGGGGATGAATGGGTGTTTCTCTGGTTGGTGATCAGTAGCTAGTGGTATGCCAATAATTGTTGACAAGGAGGCTATGGCAGGTGAGGACCAAGAAACGATCATTATCACTAAGGACGTAGTGTTGGGCAAGCTAATGGGGCTAACGATAGACAAGTCTCCTGGCCCTGATGGAATGCATCCCAGGGGGCTAAAGCAGATGGTGGGGGAAATAGCAAATGCTCTTGTGGTAATTTACCAAAATTCGCTGGACTCTGGGGCGGTTCCAGCAGATTGGAAAACAGCAAATGTGAATCCACCGTTTAAAAAAGGAGGTAGGCAAAAGGTGGGTAACTATGGGCCGGTTAGTTTAACTTCTGTAGTGGGGAAAATGCTTGAATCTATTATCAAGGAAGAAACAGCAAGACATCTGGATAGAAATTGTCCCATTGGGCAGATGCAGCATGGGTTCATGAAGTAGGTCATGTTTAACTAATTTACTGGAATTCTTTGAGGACATTACGAGCACGGTGGACACTGGGGAACCAGTGAATCTGGTGTATCTGGATTCCCAGAAGGCATCCGACAAGGTGCCGCACAAAAGGCTGTTGCATAGGATAAGGGTGCATGGAACTATAGGTGATGTATCAGCATGGATAGAGGATTGGTTAACTGATGGAAAGCAAAGAGTGGGGATGAATGGGTGTTTCTCTGGTTGGCGATCTGTGGCTAGTGGTGTCCCTCAGGGATCAGTTTTGGGACTGTAATTGTTTACAATTTACATAGATGATTTGGAGTTGGGGACCAATTGTAATGTGTCAAAGTTCGCAGATGACACTAAGGTAAGTGGCAGAGTAAAGTGTGCTGAGGGATATAGATAGTTGAAGTGAGTGGGCAAGGGTCTGGCAGACGGAGTATATGGTAGCACAGTGGTTAGCACTGTTGCTTCACCGCTCCAGGGTCCCAGGTTCGATTCCCGCATGGATCACTGTCTGTGTGGAGTGTGCACGTCCTCCCCGTGTCTGCGCGGGTTTCCTCCGGGTGCTCCGGTTTCCTCCCACAAGTCCCGAAGCCGTGCTGTTTGGTAATTTGGACATTCTGAATTCTCCATCTGTGAAACAAGACCTGCAGGCAAATTTCACTTACTTCAAAATGTTCGAGGAACTTGTCATTCTTTTCAAAATGTTTGAAGAGGACGTTTCAGAGTTAGTATCAATTGTAAAGGGATCATTTATAACTTTTGGACAACACAAAATATTGGTTCATATGAACTGGTGACCTTTGACCTGGAAATTGGACCCAACAGGAAGGATGTTAACATATGGGGACTATATGTCAGGCAGGCACATAAGAGAAAGGGGAGGGCTGGAGAGAGAGGGTGATCCTGATAGATCCACACAACCACGACCATTGGGAGCTGACAGTTGAGAGAGTTGCAGACAGAAGCCAGGCCAGAGAGGGAAGATTGAACGGGAAAAACGCTATTTGTTCAGAAGCTGAGACTTGTCTATTGGCTGGTTTAGCACAGTGGGCTAAACAGCTGGCTTGCAATGCAGAACAATGCCAGCAGCGCGGGTTCAATTCCCGTACCAGCCTCCCCGAACAGGCGCCGGAATGTGGCGACTAGGGGCTTTTCACAATAACTTCATTGAAGCCGACTTGTGACAATAAGCGATTATTATTATTATTATTAAATCCTTGACGGAAACGGATTGGAATTTGGAAGAGTGTACCCGAATCTGGGACCCTACAGGAGGAGTGTTCTGTACTGACTGGGACGTGCCTGTACATTTATGTTTCATTTAAGCTGATTCCAATTCCTGTCAAAGCAAGAGGTGACCCCCCAACCTCCTGACCTCTCCATATCTCTCGCTTCTCCTTCATGCTGTTTCTTAAAACCGTCTTCTTTGACCTATTGTTATAACCTGCCTACTTACCATTGGCTGGGGACTAATGACTATCCCCCAATCCTGTGGGAGTATGAGCTTCCCCAATGAGGGGGGGCGGAGAAACCACTAGTAAACTCCTAGTATAAATAAAGCTGGCCAGTTCAGGAACCAGCAGGAAGGAGTGTGCAGCAAGGGAAGTTACTGCTACTGTTATGTATATATGTTATAGTAAATAAATGTTATTACTTTGTATCCTTAAAACTCGTGCTGGATTCTTCGTGGCCCTCACAAAACCTATCGATTGGCCACCTGTCCAAATATCTCATTCTGCGCTGGGTGTCACATTCTGCCCAATAACGAAGAGTTAACGGCTGCCATGGATTCTGCGAGTGTAAGATTTTTAGCACAATCACAGCTCAGGCCTTCCTCTTACACAAGATTATTGTCGAATTACTTATTAATCTTCCCACAAAATCCTTTGTCCTCAAATTCTTGGAAAAGGTCATGTGATTTGGAGAACTTGATCCCGACTCATTTCTTTTGACACGAAGCCAGTTGAAGTCAATTGCTCAAATTAAATAATTACTTTACAATGAATCATTTCAATAAAAATCCTTTGAGTTTTAATTAGCTCCTTTGATGAGCTGCCATGGTTATAGCCAATTGCAAAATTCCAGCGCATTTCAAAAGCAACTTTGATTTCTGGTCACGAAGCAACAGAGGTTTGTATTTGTATAGCACCTCAGAACATCCCCAACGAACATTGCAGCCAATGGAGAAGTGTGCTCACTGCTGTATCACACAAATAACGTCTGTTAATTTGTGCAGATAAAGACCACCACACTGCAATGTGACAATGGTCAGTATATCTATTATGGCGATCGTGACTGATGGATCAATAGGGGCCCAGGTAACCACTGGCAATTCACCAGCTCTTCCCAAATGTTGCAGTCCCAGAATCCTCAACATCTATTTTGGGCGGTAGACAAGACCTTGGGTCAAACAAACGATGAGACCTCTGACAGTGCAGCACTCCCTCAGTACTGACCCTCTGACAGTGCAGCACTCCCTCAGTACTGACCCTCTGACAGTGCGGCACTCCCTCAGTACTGACCCTCTGACAGTGCAGCACTCCCTCAGTACTGACCCTCTGACAGTGCAGCACTCCCTCAGTACTGACCCTCTGACAGTGCGGCACTCCCTCAGTACTGACCCTCTGACAGTGCAGCACTCCCTCAGTACTGACCCTCTGACAGTGCGGCACTCCCTCAGTACTGACCCTCTGACAGTGCGGCACTCCCTCAGTACTGACCCTCTGACAGTGCAGCACTCCCTCAGTACTGACCCTCTGACAGTGCAGCACTCCCTCAGTACTGACCCTCTGACAGTGCGGCACTCCCTCAGTACTGACCCTCTGACAGTGCGGCACTCCCTCAGTACTGACCCTCTGACAGTGCAGCACTCCCTCAGTACTGACCCTCTGACAGTGCGGCACTCTCTCAGTACTGACCCTCTGACAGTGCAGCACTCCCTCGGTACTGACCCTCTGACAGTGCGGCACTCCCTCAGTACTGACCCTCTGACAGTGCAGCACTCCCTCGGTACTGACCCTCTGACAGTGCGGCACTCCCTCAGTACTGACCCTCTGACAGTGCAGCACTCCCTCAGTACTGACCCTCTGACAGTGCGGCACTCTCTCAGTACTGACCCTCTGACAGTGCAGCACTCCCTCGGTACTGACCCTCTGACAGTGCGGCACTCCCTCAGTACTGACCCTCTGATACTTTAGCCATTGAACCACAGCTGTTTGCTTCACTTCCTCTCCGACATCCATAGATTCTCCCCCTCAGATGAAGACATCAGTCGTAGGGAAATTATTGGAAAAAATTCTGAAGAACAGATTTAATCTCTGCTTGGAGAGGCAATAATAACGTCTTCTAGTTAGCCTTTCCTTTTGTCAAACAGTCGGATAATTAGTAACTGCTATCAACCCATTTGAATTTGTGAATTTCCCTGTTCTCCAGCCTCTGTTTCAGACTCGCTGTGTCAATCCGTAGACTCTCTTCATTGACGCATTTTGTAGAGTGGATGTTCTTCCAGAGGGGCTTATTGTCTCTGTGACGCTCTATAGTTACTGTCCCCGAATACTCTGCTCCATTTAGAATTTCAGCCCAGGTGCTGGGGCCAGGGGCTGATGAGAGGTTAGTAAAGTTTCCAGAACCCGTAATAGAGCAGAGAGTATGGACAGTGGCAGGAATCCTACTTCAGGGAGGGCAACAAAGGGGAGAACCATGACAAGGGTGGCGGCCAACAGGACTGAGGGTGTTGTACCTAAATGCACGCGGTATACGAAACAAGGTAAATGAGCAGGACTGTGGGAGGAAACCGGAGCACCCGGAGGAAACCCACGCAGACACGGGGAGAACGTGCAGGCTCCGCACAGACAGTCACCCGAGGTCGGAATTGAACCCGGGCCCCTGGCGCTGGGAGACAACAGTGCTAACCATTGCGCCACCGTGCCATCCCCTTTTGTAAGGCACTGCCATGATTAATTGCTGTGGGGTTAATAGTCTCCAAGTGAATCTGCTGGTGTAGAGTGACCCACAAACCGCTCTGTCTGAATTCTAACCCAATCTATTTGAATGCTCCAGAGGCCTGACTTCCAATACTGAACTCCCTTCTAAACCCACTAATAACAGTATTTTAAATTCGCTACAACCACCGCACAAAAAACCATCGACATGCATGTTGCAGATGCCCGAATGTTTCCTCCCGTGGTGCCAATAAAACATCACAGGATCTGCTTTCAACTAAAGACAGTCCGTCTTTACAGAACCGACCTCACTGAGAAATACTAAACTCTGGGGGTGTCATTCAACGCGTGCCCACGCTTATTCAACTCCCAGAGTTGCTCTTTCTGAGTTTGCCGCCTCTTTCGGAGGACAAAGAAAATGTATCCTTCAAGCTGATGTCCCTGTCAAAAAGCAGCTTTAATATCTATCGACTTGCATCCCCAAACATTTGTGGCTGTCACACCCAAAACAATCTTCCAGATAGCCTTTGCTACCGTTGCTGAATCTACCCTTCCATCCTGGCCACCCAGGTTTTCTTCAGAGCCTCGGGACCACCAGCCTGCCTTTGGCCTTATCAGTTCCACCAGGAAGCACCTTTTCCGTGCACATCCATCGGTGAGATCGAACACGGTGTCCCCTACCTGGGACCTCTGCGTACACCCCAAAGTCTTTACAACTTTGCGTTCTTGCTGTTTTGCATCTTTTATTAATTTTATCTAATTTGTTAGAAGCCACTAAGACCTCGCGATCATACGGGGTTCTGCTCCGTCTAGCATTCCTAATCTGTCCCATATTTCTTAACCTTGTTAAACTGCGCCCTCTATCCTGCCTTATACCTCGTTCCAGGCTGCTCCTGCATGATCTCCCTTCCTATTATTTGATGTTCTTTCAACGGTTCTTGATCTCTTTCTATGGGCATGTTCACTACCAGACCCACTGTCCGAACTGACACTAAGTTTGCGTGCTCTGCACCTTTATACTTCATCTTCCCCATCCACTGGGCCTTTATCTTGTACATTCAACCAGTTTCTGTATTTCCCAGTGGCCTTACCTGCTCTACTAGTGATAATTGTGTCCTCCCCCTGACTGGCCCCTTCTGGCACGAACGTCACTTTTGCGCCAACTTTTGTTAGTTGTCCTTTAGTTATCATCCCGTTCATCAGAATGACTTTGCCCCTCTACAGACACCCTACCAATTTCCACAATCTGATCCTCATAATTCTGTAACGTGTGCATGTGAAGTGCCTGGTTCCTCAGCACGTTCAGTAATCCCTATTGAATCTGCAAACCTGTAATCTGTGCCCACTAATCTTGACAAGGTTACCCAAACAGACCCAAACAGTCTGGTATCCATACTGCAAAATAATCATAGACTATCATAGAATGTACAGTGCAGAAGGAGGCCATTCGGCCCATCGAGTCTGCACCGGCTCTTGGAAAGAGCACCCTACCCAAGGTCAACACCTCCACCCTATCCCCAGAACCCAGTAACCCCGCCCAACACTAAGGGCAATTTTGGACACTAAGGGCAATTTATCATGGCCAATCCACCTAACCTGCACATCTTTGGACTGTGGGAGGAAACCGGAGCACCCGGAGGAAACCCACGCACACACGGGGAGGATGTACAGACTCCGCACAGACAGTGACCCAAGCCGGGAATCGAACCTGGGACCCTGGAGCTGTGAAGCAATTGTGCTGCCCTAAAACAAATAATTGTTTTATCATGTGTACCTCGAACCTTTCTTGGACCTTTCCATTTATTTTATAGTATGTCATGTCTGCCTGTTTGAAAATAGTTTGGGATGGACGTCTATTGTGCCTCAAAGCTCTCCGAATTCTTTGAGATTTCTGCCCTTCTACCTGGCTCAGTGCATTCAAATGTTCAGAAAGGGTGGAGCTAATCGTAGTCCCCTCCCAAGCTGGATGATGATCATTCATGACTGAAGCAATTCTGGGATTTCTCCCAGAAACCAACTGATATGGACCGTAGCCCCCAAATAGCTGTCGTGAATTCTTTGCATGAATGGCCCATGCTGAAGCCAAAGTTAATTTACAATTTGGCCTGTCAGCCAAAATTTTATGAAGCATTTCATCTATCACACTCGTAAAGCATGATTTCTCTGTTGCTAAATAGGCTTTCTGCAGCTGTATTCATAACTATTATGGTCTTGCTCTGACACACATCGCAAAATTAATCGTGAGCAAATTCCGCCCTATTCTCAGTGTGGAACTTTGTCAGTGGCCCTGGTCCAGTCTCTATCCATTTTCCATTATCTGTTCCACAATTATTTTCTTTTATTTACTATGTATAATCGTCGACTGACTAAACCTCGTTGCCAAGTCTGCAAAGTGTAAAAGGAAGGTCTTTTCTTTATCCCACACCTTAAGATCCATAGTCATAACTTCATTAACATGTCTCACTAAGGTCAGACTCACTATGGGTTGTGAAGGAGTTCCTCTATATTTCTGACATGAATCACATCTATCACTTATCTGTTCTAGAAGTTTGGTGTTTTCTTCATCTCTTATACCCACACCCCTCATCAAAATATCTAATCTTTGGCAAGATGGATGGGCAAATTTGCAATGCAACTTGAACACAATCAATGTTTTGTCTTCTAGATGCCTGTTCTCTGATGCCAACAGTACCTCCTTAATTTATTCACAAGAAAAATAGGATTAATTAACAGGATACAATAGTGACCAATCTGTGTAAATTGTAAGTCTACAGTTTTTCCACACACGGTGACCTTGTCGTTTTCCATGTCACGTTTCATATGTGCTTTCTTCATTGATGAACAGCTCGATAATCGTAACGGTATTTTGCTGGATACAACATTCATGCTAAAAAAAAAGATTCCTTCCGACCATTTTAGGGCAACACGGTAGCACAGTGGTTAGCACTATTGCTTCACAGCTCCAGGGTCCCAGGTTCGATTCCCGGCTTGGGTCACTGTCTGTGCGGAGTCTGCACGTTCTCCCCGCGTCTGCGTGGGTTTCCTCCGGGTGCTCCGGTTTCCTCCCACAGTCCAAAGATGTGCAGGTTAGGTGGATTGGCCATCGTGTTCAAGAAGGTTAGGTGGGGTTACTGGGTTATGGGGATAGGGTGGAGGTGTGGGCTTAGGTGGGCTGGTCTTTCCGGTGCAGACTCGATGGGCCGAATGGCCTCTTTCTGGACTGTAAATTCTATGTCTAATGTCCATTTTACAAGGAATGACTATTCTTTTCAGTGATTCAAGGGTGTTATCATCCCAACTAATTCCTTAGCCTTGTTCTGATCTTTGTCACTTAAAGAGCCCAGGTAACATTGAAACCAGTCTGTTCCACATCCTGCAGGTGTACATCCACTGTCTAAAGGACTCTGCATTTAAATCCTTGTTTCCTTTTTTATCTTCTGTTCCGCTGATTGCTTCAATTCTGCAGACTGTGCTTTTAACTTTCGTGTCAGAATGATTACTAAAAACATCCCTGGTCGGTCTAATATGCTATTTGAACCGGCCCAGGAACTCCCCTTTGGTGCTATGTGGCAGGGTCCCATGATGCCATTGTGATGGACCTGGCGAGCAGTCAATCAGCTCTTTTGAAATCTGGGTCTTTGACGGGCTCTCGATTCTGATTGGGGGGCTGGTTCTGCAATGTTCTGAAAACACAGACAAGCTCAACTTTGCAGAGTTGAGTTTCAGTTATGTGTAAACCTTGGAGAGAACAGATTCTATCAAGAAAGGCTCACGATTAAAACCCTCTCCAGCCAGGCCTCAGAAGGTAACTTCTGATTGAAATGCTGCAAGCAGTGGGCAGGCCTATGAAAGTTTAATCCTCTGTTTGAAATGCTGGGAAAGGCCCAGTCTGATATCTCTCCTGGGAACCCTAAAAGGTTCTGAAAACCAGGCCCTTCTCTCTCTTCATACCACAGGCAGAACCCCTGCACAAAGGCCAGACAAGCAGTTGAAAGACAGAGTAGACAGTGGAGCTGCTGTAAGCTATCAGGTAGAGAATTCTGAGATAGTCTCAGTTAGACTGAGGTCAGTCAAGTGAAAGTGACTCCCCAGAGGAAATTCTACAGCCTGCAAGTTTTAATTGATGGCATAGATGGGTGCATTTCAATACTTAGAGTCCCAAAGTGATCGCTGCCTACAAAGACCTCAACCTGAGCAGCAAAGATCCTCAAATCTCTCCGTTTAATCCCCGTTATTTTTGATCCTTCGCTAACCCCCACTGTATGTCTGTCTTGTGTGTGTGTGTATGTGTGTGTGTGTGTGTGGGGGTAAAGGGTGGGACACAGTTTGGGGATTAATTAGATCAGCAGGCTGTTGTTCTATTGTTACGATTACATGTTTATCTCTTCTCTTGTTATAAATAAACAGTTTTTTCAAGTTTCACTTACAAATCTGGTGCCTGTAAGTCATTGAAGCAGACACGGGTCAAAGAGCTCAGGAAAATATACAAATTATTGGTTAGTTCACTTACGTTGGGACTCCGGGATGTGTGGGAATTGACCGTGTTCTCACCCACGGTGGCAGAACACTGGACTGGAATTTCTCGTTACTAAGACAATGCCTTCTCTTTGGTTAATATCTTCCTCTTCAGAGTCTTCTGTCTCGTGTTTGGTTTAAAACATCCGATTATATCCCTTGGACTGTTTATTGCATAATGGAATTTTGAATCGCACCTAAAACACTGAGTGACCACACCCTGCCCATTTCTGTGTGCATTTTCCTGTTGGAATTTCCCAATTCATTTATCCTGCCACCATTGTGAAAGACATTTCTGCCCTTGTTATTTCTAGTTACAAATATTCTTTCATGTTGTTGGTTGCGGCCTGCTTCTTGACCACCTCGCCATCCCATTGACATCGCATCTTCCACAGTCTGTCTCATCATCGATTGGCCCATTCGTGTCCTGAAAGCTGCCGGGAGGGGGGGGGTTTGCTCAGGAACGTTTTTAGAGCCTCTGACAGTTGTTCTAACCCGGTGTGTCTTTATGCAAATTTAACTCCCGTCAAAACCAGATGCCTATCACATTTGTAACTCTAGCACAGTCCGAGCATTTGACACCAGCACTGATTGAGTAATTTCTAGATGGAATTTTTGCAGCCGTGCATATAGCCTGTAAATTCCATTATGTAATCTTTTATGGAGCTAATCGGCAACGTTCTAAACCTGTCAAAATCTGACCCAGCCTCATAACCACTTAATAAGTCATCCTTTTGGTAAATTTTATCTGTGAAAGTTAACACTGTATCCAAACCTTCACCTTCGTCCAATTTCTCAGACTCCAATTCAAAAAAAAACATTTTGTCTTATTTTGCTTCCACACAGTTAGGGTTATTATTATTATTATTAGGGCCATTCCTTGTTTTTTGTTGGGCAAGGACGTAACCTCCGTCCACACGGTAACTTCATTCTTCCATTGGTCATAGGGCTGATGCTCAGAAAACAATGATGGGTAGTCATAAAACTGTAAGACATCGGAGCATAATTAGGCCACTCGGCCCATCGAATCCTCTCCGCCATTCGATCATGGCTGATATTTTCTCATCCCCATTCTCCTACCTTCTCCCCATAACCCCTGATCCCCTTATTGATCAGGAACCTATCTATCTCTGTCTGAAAGACACTCAGTGAATTGGCCTCCACAGCCTTCTGCGGCAAAGAGTTCCACAGATTCACCGCCCTCTGGCTGAAGAAATTCCTCCTCATCTCTGCTTTACAGGATCGGCCCTTTAGTCTGAGATTGTGTCCTCTGGTTCTAGTTTTTCCTACAAGTGGAAACATCCTCTCCACGTCCACTCTATCCAGGCCTCGCAGTATCCTGTAACTTTCAATAAGATCCCCCCTCATCCTTCTAAACTCCAATGAGTACAGACCCAGAGCCCTCGACCGTTCCTCATACCTCGATACTCTACCCTTGGATTCAGCCATTGGTTCTCCAAGTTACTCAAAATCAGTCTTCAGGTTAGAAATCCTTTGTTTGAAGAAATCTTCGTTTTTTTGTCCACAGGCAGAAACCGTCCTCTGCTACCATTGTTAGTCTCAGGCGGTAATTCGAGAATAAGAACGAGGAAGCGGGTCTTCCTCGACTTCAAGTTTATTGTCTTCAGTAATCACTTCTCCAAGAACAAAACTTCCCCTTTATATATTGGTGCAGTCTGTTAAACAATAAGGGCAGTCTATTAATAAGTAAAACTCCAATTCCAACTGGAGTACAAGGGAATATTTATTCTTTCCTAACACTTACAAGGCAAGGGAATCGACAATGGGTGTTAGGACGCTGAGAAGTACAGAGGACCCGACAGATCTTTCTGTGTATGTCCAAAGATTGCCGAAGACACCAGGACAGGTAGATAAGGTGGTTAAGGCCTGTGGGATACTTGGGGTGAGGCCTGGATCAATCCAGCTTAGGATCCAGTGCACCGTTGAAGTTCCCTCCAAAAACCAGTTAGTGTGTGTCCAGATCAGGAGCCAACAATCTCCTAACAAATGCTCCATCGTCCCAAACGTACCTGCCAAAGACCCACTGACCATCACAAATCTGCCGTTGCGATTTGCCAGGGTCCATGGGGACTGAAAAAGAAATTGTTTATTAACTGTAACCATCGAAGCCCGAGTCCTTCCATCGAAGCCCGAGTGAAACACTTTGCTCCCCCAGCCCACCCACTCTCTGGTTTGATCTCTGACCCACAAGTGAGTCTCCTGCAAAAACACCACATCAGCATTTAGATTCTTTAGGTGAGCAAAAACTCTCAACATTTTTACCGGGCCACCCGGCCCCCTAACGTTGCAGGTGACCAACCGAATTGTGCGCCTCCCACCCACGCAGACACGGGGAGAATGTGCAAACTCCACACGGACAGTGACCCGGAGCCGGGATCGAACCTGGGACCTCGGCGCCGTGAGGCATCCGTGCTAACCACTTGTGCCACCGTGCTGTCCCCAAAGTGAAAGTTCTTTGACTGGTCGGTGGCTGGCTCCTCGCCGGATTCACCGCCACGAACCAAAACTCCCTCCTTGTTAAAGGCTGCCCGCTTCCTCTCCAGCTCAGCTCCTACATCCTGGTAGATCCAAACAAGACTGCCCTCCCACCTCCAACCTCGATGTTCCTTCGCCCACTTCCGGACCCGCACCTTCTCCTGGAAAGCGGACAATGACATTGCGGTTCGTTCAGCCGGGGTTTCTGACGAAGGGGCCGATGGGCCCTGTCTAAATTCGGAGGAGACATGGGACCGCACTGACCATCATTCCCCAAACATCTGCGAAAGATATACAGTAGGATCCGGTCCTCCATCTCCTCCGGGAACCCCACAGCGCTGAGGTTCCGCCTCCTCGAACGATTCTCGAGGTCATCGACTTTGGCCTTCAACCTCTTGTCCTCGTCGGTCACCACGGCCATCTCAGCCTGAGTGGCGCAAGCTGCTCGCCGTGCCGCGGTCGTGCTTTCTCCACACCCTCGAGCACCTCACCATGTTTCTTCACCAGCTCGGCAGACCTTTCCAGTCTTAACCCGATGGAGCCGTGGGCCTCCTCGATCGACCTTCGCAAGTTCTCTGACATCAATTTCCACTGTCTGTCAAAGTGGACTTCACATTCTTTCGTCAGCACACCAGGGAGGATCTCTGCTGTCGTCGGGGAGGCCACCCTCACCTGGCAGCCTCCGCCATTTTCTCCACAGAGAAACAGTGCGATGCCTCCAAATCGGCCAACGGATTATCCTCTGCAGGTCCACAGCAGACGCCATCTCCATGGCCCTGCACTCTACCCTGGAACACCTAGATAACAAAGACACCTATGTCAGACTCCTATTTATCGACTACAGCTCAGCCTTCAACACCATCATTCCTACAAAACTCATCTCCAAACTCCGTGGCCTTGGCCTCGGCTCCTCCCTCTGCGACTGGATCCTGAACTTTCTAACCCACAGGACACAATCAGTAAAGATAGACAACAACACCTTTTCCACGATCATCCTCAACACCGGTGCCCCACAAGGCTGTGTCCTCAGCCCCCTACTATACTCCTTATACACCTCTGACTGTGTGGCCAAATTCCCCTCCAACTCGATTATCAAATTTGCTGATGACACCACCGTAGTGGATCGGATTTCAAACAATGACGAGACAGAGTACAGGAATGAGATAGAGAATCTGGTGAACTGGTGTGATGACAATAATCTCTCCCTCAATATCAACAAAACGAAGGAGATTGTCATTGACTTCAGGAAGCGTAGTGGAGAACGTGCCCCTGTCTACATCAATGGGAACGAAGTAGAAAGGGTCGAGAGCTTCAAGTTTGTGGGTGTCCAGATCACCAACAGCCTGTCCTGGTCCCCCCATGCTGACACTATAGTTAAGAAAGCCCACCAACGACTCTACTTTCTCAGAAGACTAAGGAAATTTGGCATGTCAGCTACGACACTCACCAACTTCTACAGATGCACCATAGACAGCATTCTTTCTGGTTGTATCACAGCTTGGTATGGAGCCTGCTCTGCCCAAGACCGCAGGAAACTACAAAAGGTCATGAATGTAGCCCAATCCATCCGCAAACCAGCCTCCCATCCATCGACTCTGTCTACAATTCCCGCTGCCTCGGAAAGGCAGCCAGCATAATTCAGGACCCCACGCACCCCGGACATACTCTCTTCCACCTCCTTCCATCAGGAAAAAGATACCAAAGTTTGAGGTCACGTACCGACCGACTCAAGAACAGCTTCTTCCCGACGGCCATCAGACTTTTGAATGGACCTACCTCGTATGAAGTTGATCTTTTCTCTACACCTTGCTATAACTAACATTATATTCTGCAGTCTCTCCTTCCTTCCCTGTGTACGGTGTGCATTGTCTGTACAGCAGGCAAGAAACAATACTTCTCACTGTAACTAATACATGTGACAATAATAAATCAAATCAAATTCTGTGGGTTGTTTACTGCCATTTTCCAGCATTGGAACGGCACGGTAAGCTGTACACTCGACCAAAAACATTTATCTGTGAAAGTTCCCCCGAACATCTGGGCGAAAAGGACTTTAAAACGAGGATCCTGGTGGGAGGCGCCTCGTGAGAGACCTCTCCTCACACACCACCACCGGCAATCCGAGATTTATTTAACAAGATACAATAATCTACTCAAGGGGTTAGCTCACTCCCTCTCCAATCCTCGCTGGCAGAACTAGCCACACACATTGCTCGCTGGAGCTGCATGTTAGCTTCCACTGACTCGTGCACAAGGACCCCCAGTAACTTTGGATACCAACACTATTTAAGAAATACTCTGCAAGCTACAAGAGACAGGAGGAGACAGACAGACAGACAGACAGACAGACAGACAGACAGACAGACAGACAGACAGACAGACAGACAGACAGACAGACAGACAGACAGACAGACCTGCCAGTGGAGGTTCCCGCTCCCCAGAAGCTGGTCCCAATGTCCGAGGAATCGAATGTCCTCCCCCCTGCGCCATTGCTACAGCCATACATTTGTCTGCTCCATCCTCCTTCTCTATTTATACTCACTTGTGCACTGGACCGGGAGTAACACAGATTACTACCTTGGAAATGCTGCCTGCTAGTTTCCTTGCTAGCTTCCTACACTCTGCCTGCAGGACCACGTCCCTGGTCCACCGGTGTTGTTGGTACCGATACGCACTGTAATGCTGGCTGCTCACCCTCCCCTCTTTGCAGCTGCTCAATGACATTCTTCACCCTGGCACCAAGGAGGTAACACACCATCCTGGAGACAAACCCATGGCCACACAAACGCCAGTCCTTCCCCTAACCATCCAATCTCCCGGCACTGTCGCAGTTCCAATAACCTTCGGCAGCCCTCAACCCCCAGCCACCAGAGAGCTGAGCCAGCTGTGGTTCCATCGCTCTGACCAGTATTCAAAACTGAAACAATAACAGGACCTGCTGCATAAACCCAGCGGGTCTCTGAGGAGAGAGGAGCAGGGTTAACGTTTTGGGTCCATTGTGACGTCCTCCGAGCTGATACTGGTTGGAGAGTGAGACGCACTCTGGGGACTCCTGCACCAACTTCCTGCTCCTTCTTAATGAACCTTGGAGACAGAGAGAAAAGAATAGAGACAGAGGGAGAAAGTGAGAGACAGGAACATAAGAAGAGGAGTAGGCCATTCAGCCCCTCGAGCCTGTACTGCCATTTAATAAGATCATGGCTGATCTAAGACCGAACTCCATAAACCTGCCTTTGGCCCAATAGGAAGTTATCAACCAACAGCTGAAGAACAGCACATTCAGACAGAGGCTGAGAGACTGCAAACAAGCTCCTCTGAAACTGTAACTAAACAGAGGACTGCTGCCCATCTCAATGAGTGACACTTCGAAACTGGTGATTCCAACAAGGAGATTTAATTTCAGGTCAGGACACTGAAAGATAAGCCGGCCCTGAGATTATCATTAGAGTATTGTCTCCGACTATCCGCTGTCTTTCTCCTTGATGGTTAAACACTGTAATAATGTTGTCAAATTAATAGCAAGCAGCAGGCTTTGTGTAATTGCTGCCAAGTCAATTAACATTGGTTAGAGAGATTAGACACACTCCCTCACTCTCACTCACATAGCCACTCACTCGCTCAGACACACACACACTCCCTCACTCTCACTCACATAGCCACTCACTCGCTCAGACACACACACACTCCCTCACTCTCACTCACATAGCCACTCACTCGCTCAGACACACACACACTCCCTCACTCTCACTCACATAGCCACTCACTCGCTCAGACACACACACACTCCCTCGCTCTCACTCACATAGCCACTCACTCGCTCAGACACACACACACTCCCTCGCTCTCACTCACATAGCCACTCACTCGCTCAGACACACACACACTCCCTCACTCTCACTCACATAGCCACTCACTCGCTCAGACACACACACACTCCCTCACTCTCACTCACATAGCCACTCACTCGCTCAGACACACACACACTCCCTCACTCTCACTCACATAGCCACTCACTCGCTCAGACACACACACACTCTCTCTCTCACGCACACACAATTTTATCGATAAAGTTGTGGTAATCACCACTGTTGTATATATTAGGAGATGTGTGGTGAGGCCCTGTACTACAGGTACGGGGGTAGTCCCTGCCTGCTGGCTCCGCCCAGTAGGCGGTGTATAACTATGTGTGCTCCCCACACAGCAGCCATTTTGCCAGCTGCTGTGGGAGGGTGAGCTGTGAGGAGGATGCAGAGATCCTTCAGTGTGATTTGGACAAGTTGTGTGAGTGGGAAAATGCAGCATAATTTGGATAAATGCAAAGTTATCCACTTTGGTAGCAAAAACAAGAAGGCAGACTAGAATCTGAATGGCCATGAATTAGGAGCGGGGAGTGTGCAACGAGGCCTGGGTGTCCTCATACACCAGTCACTGAAGGTAAACATGCAGGTACAGCAGGCGGTAAAGAAGGTAAATGGTATGTTGGCTGTCATAGCGAGAGGTTTCGAGTATAGAAGCAGGGATGTGTTGCTGCAATTATACAGGGCCTTGGTAAGGTCACACCTGGAGTATTATGTGCAGTTTTGGTCTCCCTTCTCTGAGGAAGGATGATCTTGCCCTAGAGGGAGTGCAGCGAAGGTCTACCAGACTGATTCCTGGGATGACGGGACTGACGTACGAGGAGAGATTGAATCGGTTAGGATTGTATTCGCTGGAGTTCAGAACAGTGAGGTGAAATCTCAGAAACCTATAAAACTCTAGCAGGACTGAAGAGGGTGGATGCAGGAAGGATGTTCCCGATGGTGGGGGGGACTGGACAGGGTCGATGCAGGAAGGATGTTCCCGATGGTGGGGGGGGACTGGACAGGGTCGATGCAGGAAGGATGTTCCCGATGGTGGGGGGGGACTGGACAGGGTGGATGCAGGAAGGATGTTCCCGATGGTGGGTGTGTCCAGAACCAGGGGGCACAGTGTGAGGATACGGGGGAGACCATTTTGGACAGAGATGAGGAGAAATTTCTTCACCCAGAGAGCGGTGAGTCTGTGGAATTCATTACCACAGGAAGTAGTTGAGGCCAAAACATTGCATGTTTACAAGAAGCAGTTAGATAGAGCATTCAGGGTGAAGGGGTTCAAAGGAAATGGGAGAAAGTGGGATTAGGCTATTGAGTTGGATGTTCAGCCATGATCATAATAAATGACGGAGCGGGCTCGAAGGGCCGAATGGCCTCCTCGTGCTCCTATTTTCTATGTTTCTGTAACTGTGTTCCACCTCGCCAGGTTTACTCCGGGTCCCAGAGGGTGAAATCAATCCACTCGTACCCCTCCCACCATCAATAACAATACTTGCATTTGTATAGCACCTGTAGTGCAATAACCGCCCCCCCCCCCCCCCACCCCCCACAAGGTGCTTTAGGGTGCGTTATCAAACAGACTTTGAAACCGAGACAATTAAGGAGATAACATAAGGAATCAGGAACAGGAGGAGCCACTCAGCCCCTCCATGCCTGTTCTGACTGTAACCTCAACCCCACATTCCTGCCCGCCCCCCATAACCTTTCACCCCGTCATTATTCAAGAATCTACCTTCCCCTGTCTTAAACATATTCAGTGACCTTGCCTCCGCCACTCTCCAGGAAGGAAGGAGTGAACCACAGACTCGCTACCCTCAGAAATAAATCATTCTCACCCCTGGCTTAGAAAGGGAGGCCCCTCATTTTTAATCTGTCCCCTCGTTCTAGTCTCTCCCACAGGGGAAACATCGACTCAGCCTCCACCGTGTCAATTCCCCTCAGGATCTCACAGGTTTCATTACGGTCACCTCTCATTTGTCAAAGGATACAGGCCTAGCCTGTCCAACCTTTCATCAGAAGGTAACTACCCCCACCCCCACCCCATCCCAGGTATCAGACGAGTGAACCTCTCTGAACTGCTTCTAACGCATTTATATCCTTCCCGAAGTGAGGAGACCAAACTGTACACTGTCCTCGGAATGTGGGTTCATCAATCTGTATGCCTGCAGCAAAACATTCCTACTTTCACTTCCCATTCCCCTGCAATAGACAATAACATTCCTAATCACTTGCTGTACCTTAATACATACTTATTGTGATACCTGTACCGGGACACCCAGGTCCCTCTGTACCTCAGACTTTCTGCAATCTCTCTCCATTTGGGTAACTTGCTGCTTTTTTGTTCTTCCTCCAAAATGGCCAAGTTGACATTTTCCCATATCGCACTCCATCGGGCACAGCTTTGTCCATTCACCTGACCTATCGAAATCCCGTTGTAGCCTCCTTGTGTCCTCTTCACAACTTAATAATAATTAATAATCACTTATTGTCACAAGTAGGCTTCAGTGAAGTTACTGTGAAAAGCCCCTAGTCGCCACATTCCGGTGCCTGTTCGGGGAGGCTGGTACAGGAATTGAACCCGCGCTGCTGTCCTTGTTCTGCATTACAAGTCAACTGTTTTGCCCACTGGGCTAAACCAGCCCCTAACTTACTTTCCCACCTATCTCTGTGTCATCAGCAAATTTGCCAACATTGGGTCCCTTCGTCCAAATCATTGATATGAATTGTAAACAGTTGAGGTCACAACACTGATCCCTGTGGCACACCCTGCCAACCAGAAAAATTACCCATTTATGCCTACTCTCTGTCTCCTGTTAGACAATCAGTCTTCGATCCATGCTAATATGTCACCCCAGCCCCCCCCCCCCCCCCCCCCCCAGACATTCAGCATTTTATTTTATGAAGAAGCCTTTCATGTGGCACTTTATCAAATGCCTTCTGGATGACCAAAGCTTTGCAGCTTATAGGAGCTTAAAGGAGACAGAGAGGTGCAGAGGTTTGGGGGGGGAGGGGGGGGGAAGGGGAGGGACACCAGAGCTTGGGGGCCAGTCAGCTGGAGGCACTGCCGCCAATGTTATGATTAACATCAGGGATGTTCACGAGGCCAGCATTAGGACAGAGACCTGGGAGGGGTGTGGGGATGGAGGATGGAGGACTACAGAGAAAGGGAGGAGTGAGGCCATGGAGGGATTTGAAAAGGAAGATGAGGATTTTTAAATTGTGGCACTGTTGGGGCAAAGTGAATTAATCGAGGGGTTTGGGTGAATGAGTTGGGGTAGGAACAGCAGAGAGTGAGGTTCACAGGAAGTGAGAGATGAGGGGTGGGGGAATGGTGGAGCTGACAGAGAACGTGCCCCTGTCTGAAGCTGTAGCACTCCCGAGTTCAAGATCAGTGAATCACCCAGTCCCTGAGGGGGCAGCATAACCTAGACCCGTTCTTCATCCATCACTCACTGGGGCCGAGGACACGAAATGTACAAGAACGGCTGTCAGTGAGTCAACTCGGAACATTCCGGAGCTAATTTAAAATAAGCAAGGACCATTCACAGAGAATTCTAATGAGCAAGTTAGAGAGTCCAAAAGCTCTTGTGCACTGAATTCTCCTCCCAGGGGACAGGGCCTGCAGCCTGACATGGATCAGTTTGAGAGCAACACTGAATGTATGCCGGAGAGTAGTGGAAATTGATCTCCACTTCATTAACAGGAGCTCAGTGTGGGCAAAGCAATCTGTTTCATAGTCAAAGCTCAGCAAACACCGATTTCCATACACGCATGTCTGAGGAGCCATTCTCCAGCCTCTTACACTCCCTCGGCAAGCGGGTAAGCACATTCACACCAACACAATAGGTGTCTGTAATCAGTGGTCGAATGTCAGGAACAGGGCATCCAACTAGTAAACAGCAAGATCCCGCAAATAGCAAAGTGACAATACCAGCAGTTAATCGATTTGAATCATGTTTCTTCACAGATAAATATCCCCACCTAACCTGCACATCTTGGGACTGTGGGAGGAAACCAACTCCACACAGACGGTCACCCAAGGTTAGCATTGAACCCGGGTCCCTGCTGCTGTGAGGCAGCAGTGCTAACCACTGTGCCACCGTGCCGCCAATTATGAACAAAAGATGGCACAAAGGAAGATGGTTGTGGTGGTTGGAGGTCAATCATCTCAGCTGCAGGACATCACTGCAGGAGTTCCTCAGGGTCGTGTCCTCGGCCCAACCATCTTCAGCTGCTTCATTAATGACCTCCCTTCCATCAGAAGGTCAGACGTGGAGATGTTTGTGGATGACTGCACAATGCTCAGCACCATTCACAACTCCTCAGATTGCTATGGGCCAGGGATTAGAAAACCCCAAAGTATATCATGGAGTTCATCTGACCTATAACTGTTTATAGATTTTGGTTATGAGGAGTACAAGGGCCTGACTGTCAGGTGTTAGTCAACAGAGGCCTTAAGCACTTTTAATCAAAAACAAAGTTTATTCTACAAATCAGTTAACATTTTATAAACACACACAGTAAGCATTTTTATCACCTACAAACATCAATACCCCACACAGCTACAGTACTTGATATATAACCCTGAATGAATTCCCCTTAGCTGTTTCAATTTTAATAACAACATCCATTAACCAGAAAACCCTTTGACCAAAACAGTAGGTTTGAATTCATTCCAGAACACAGTTATCACTTTTAAATTATCAAGTGATCTGGAGACACCTTTTAACATTCAGAGAGAGAGACACACAAGACTTCTCTGTCTGAACCCAGCTTCCAAATGTGAAAGTGAAAGCAGAAAAACTCAAAAACCAAAGTGAAACTCAGAGGCACAGAGCCGCCCAAACCAAACCGAAAGTAAAACCCAGCGCCAAAGCCCAGTTCCACCCACACAATGACATCACTGAAGCCATTTGATAAGACAAAACCTTTCTCAAAGGGGCACTCCCATGACACCTCTCCCCAAGGAAAGAAAATAAACCATCAACTTCAAAGATGGTTTCATTTTTCACCTTTTCACTTTCCTTTAAGAAAAATTGACAATAAATATACACTTTTTTAAAAAACAGGCAATCACTGATAATAATACAGTCCATTTTACTTCTTCTTCCTCCATCGAACCTGCTTCTCTTCATCACATTCGTGACAAAGCATCGGCTATCACATTTTCTCGTCCTGCCACGTCCGTGTGGAGTTGGTAGCACGGCAGCATTGTGGATAGCACAATTGCTTCACAGCTCCAGGGTCCCAGGTTCGATTCCGGCTTGGGTCACTGTCTGTGCGGAGTCTGCACATCCTCCCCGTGTCTGCGTGGGTTTCCTCCGGGTGCTCCGGTTTCCTCCCACAGTCCAAAGATGTGCAGGTTAGGTGGACTGGCCATGATAAATTACCCTTAGTGTCCAAATATGCCCTTAGTGTTGGGTGGGGTTGCTGGGTTATGGGGATGGGTGGAGGTGTTGACCTTGGGTAGGGTGCTCTTTCCAAGAGCCGGTGCAGACTCGATGGGCCGAATGGCCTCCTTCTGCACTGTAAATTCTATGATAATCTATAACATGTATTATTTTGAAATGAAATGGCTGTAACAATAAACTCCATCGAAACAGCCTCGCATTGTTATTCCTGAATCGCTCCAAAACGGCAATGGATTGTGATCAGTATATATAATTGTTTCAGCCGAATTGTTGGACACATAAATATGGAAATGTTGCAAAGCCAGCACCAAGCTCAAAGTCTCCTTCTCAATCGTTCAATACTTCCTCTGGTGATCACTCAATTTCTTGGAAAAATATCCATTAGGTCGCTCGATTCCTTCGTCGTCTTCTAGCAAGAGCAGAGCACCTAAGCCCACATCACTCGCATCGACGGCTACTTTGAATGCTTCTGTGTAATCTGGGATGGCCAGCACAGGAGCAGTGGTTAACACAGCCTTCAGGCAGTCAAATGCTTGTTGACACTCCGCTGTCCACTGAAATTCGCTACACTTCTTCAGCAAGTCCGTCAGTGGAGCGACCACGCTGATAAAATGCGGCACAAACTTTCGGTAAAATCCACTCATGCCAAGAAATTGCATTATTTCCTTTTGTGTCGAGGGTATTGGAAACTCCCCAATAACCTTCGTTTTGACATCCTGTGGGACCATTCGACCCTGTCCAATTGTATGGCCAAGGAGCATAACTTGGTTTCTTCCAAATTCACTTATGGGTAGGTTTACCACCAAACCCGCCTCCTGAAGTTGTTGAATAACTCCATCAAATGTCGGGGTCCTTCATTTCCGTTCAGGACCCCGACTTAAGACCATAAGACCATAGGTACAGAATTAGGCCACTCGGCCCATCGAGTCTGCTCCGCCATTCAATCATGGCTGATATTTTCTCATCCCCATTCTCCTGCTTTCTCCCATAACCCCTGATCCCCTTATTCATCAAGAACCTATCTATCTCTTGTAGAGGGTGCCATCTCCGCTACTCCACTACTGGGCCGATATCTGGGGTTTGGATGTCTGTGTGTGTCTCTCTCCAGCTGGCACTGAAACTTCAGAGGCCAGGGGATGTCGCACTGGGACACTTCCACTGAAGAGAGCACTGATTCAAGCCTGCCGTTTATTCCTAACCGACAGCCTGAGACTTATATCACACAGATCTCCAGACCCCTACCAATACCCAGGTGATTCTCTCTCTTGCCGGTGGGGCAACACCCACCCGGTTCCTACTCCACTAGAGTAGCCTTCCCAAGAGAGAGAATAGGACACTGCTGTTTATTTCCTAACCAGCAGTCTGTCCTGAGTGAATCGCTCAAGATGACCCTCGATTCTTGAACCCGGAATTAAGGTGAGGAGTATTTTAACAATGACTTGGTCAGAGATCGCTGGTGAAGGATTGAAGAATTTAAACGACTCCAATTATCATCAAATCAAGGTTTATTGTAAAACCCAGGTCAAAATCATCAACAGAAGAAACACAATAAAATCTTATGCTCTAATACACACTAAGTCTATTCAAAAGTAATATAGCGGACACAACGAAAATTCTTATGATTACACAGGTTTTAGCAATATCACAAGGCACAAAACAAGTTCCCTTCCCCAAAGCCTCAACCACTATTAAAGTCAAGGGAGTTTCGCAAGCTGCTGCAGAGTACTTACGGTCACAGGCTGCAGAGGTCAAGTCAGGGGTGCAGAGGTCGAGCCAAGAACGAAGAGCCCCCCAATTGAAAACACAGCCCCTTTTATATTGCTTTACCTGGCTTTGTTCTGTGATCGGCCAGCCCCTTTTGCATTGAAAAAGGTAAGTTTTAAAGTTCCCGCTGGTCCCGCCCCCTTTGAGCCGGTCAGAGCTGTATGTTTCCGGGTATTCCTTGCAGGTCCGCTTCTTCCAGCTAGGCAGACCTGCGCGATTTGAATTTGGCGCTGGCTCCGCCCCCTTCTTTCAGTGAGTTTCTGCCGGCAGCTTCTGTCAAGCTTGGAGTACCTCCCCCAGGTCCGCCTCCAACTTGGTTTTTTTCAGACCTGCGCGATTTGAATTTGGCGCTGGCTCCGCCCCCCTCCTCCCAGTGAGTTTCTGCCGGTAGCTCCTGTCAAGATTGGAGTACCTCCCCCAGGTCCGCCTCCAACTTGGTTTTTCTCTACCGCTGATTTTCTAGGGGCTTTTCCAGCGCAATATGCTGGACTCAGACAGTCTGATTTCTAGTTTAACGAGGTTAGGCTCTTCTGTGGAGAATTTCAGTGTCTTCCAGCTGCTCCGGAGATGGCTGCTATTCTCACCTCGCTATGTTGATGGGGTGTTAATTGGATTCTGCTCTGGTGGAGGCCAGGTCATTTACATTTGCATGGGGCTATGACCATCCCATTGTCCTGCTTGCATGCAAGCCTCCTGTGTATTCCCGTGCCCCTTTGTCTGTGTCTTGATGTTATCTTGTTGTCTGGCTCCTTCTTCCTTGTAGCTCCTAGGGGGGTGTTTGTAAATATTTATGTACTTATGTCCCTACTCAGCTCAGCGGGCCAAGCCTGCTGGGAAAACTGGTTCTGTTCTCTTGGCTGAAAAGTCAGTTTACAGTCTCTGAGTTTTTCCAAAAGGGCCGAATTGCCCGAAAACCTTACACTCTGTCTTAAAGACACTCAGTGATTTGGCCTCCACAGCCTTCTGCGGCAAAGAGTTCCACAGATTCACCACCCTCTGGCTGAAGAAATTCCTCCTGATCTCTGTTTGAAAGGACCGTCCCTTTAGTCAGAGATTGTGTCCTCTGGTTCTAGATTTTCCTACAAGTGGAAACATCCTCTCCACGTCCACTCTATCCAGGCCTCGCAGTATCCTGTAAGTTTCAATAAGATCCCCCCTCATCCTTCTAAACTCCAACGTGTTCAGACCCAGAGTCCTCAACCGTTCCTCATACGACACGCTCTTCATTCCAGGGAACATTCTTGTGAACCTCCTCTGGACCCTTTCCAAGGCCAGCACATCCTTCCTTAGATACGGGGCCCAAAACTGCTCACAATACTCCAAATGGGGTCTGACCAGAGTCTTATACAGCCTCAGAAGTACATCCCTGGTCTTGTATTCTAGTCCTCTCGACACGAATGCTAACATTGCATTTGCGTTCCGAACTGCCGACTGAACGTGCACGTTAACCTTAAGAGAATCGTAAATAAGGACATAAGGACTCCCAGTCCCTCTGTGCTTCTGAGCTTCTTAAGCAGCTGGACCACTGCGCATGGGCGGTGCGATGACCAGAAGTGCGGATGCACAGGCTTGACCCCTGCTCGCCCGCAGCGTTGCCGCCTCCAGCGTGCTGTTTCTGACAGACTGAGTGAAGCTCTGCAATGGAGCTCCTTGAAGGAAGTTAAAGGGACGGAGCTAACTTCGACTTGCTCCAATGTTAAGTAAATTTTTACACCTTTTTATTTGCACTTTTATATCTGGATCCAGAGTCATCGAGCAGAGGCAGGAGACTTTGGGAGCCATTTGTTTGGCATCTATAAATATGTTTAAAATGCAAATAAAGTGAATGGAAGATATATATATTTGTTGAAACTTCGGTTTGTCATGAGGCTGTCATTCCATAAAGGAACTATAGTGGATAGAATGCAGTAATCACTCGTTAATGAGTATGATTGTCCACCTAATGTACTACATGCTGCTGGTCATGTGTTTGTAGTATGTATTAGGGGTAGTACGGTACCTGTGAACCGAGAGGCTATTGGCTGACAGGTCCCAGGTCCTGGTTGGATCTGCCGCCTGCAGTCTCCGCCCTGAAGGCGGAGTATAAGAGCTTGAGTTCTCCCAGCAGCCGCATTCTGTAACTGAGCTGCTGGGGAACAAGTCTTGCTTAATAAAGCCTCGATTGATTTCATAATGGTCCTTGCGTGGCCGATGGGTCCAATGCTAGAACCACAGCTTCAATCACTCACTTAGCAGAAGTTTCCAAAATGTGGGATGGGTCCTTGGACGCTCAGTCGCGGAGATTCCTTTCTCAGGCTCCTTTTCCGGGTCTCCTCTTGCCATCGGGTGTTCTGAAGAATTGCGATCCTCCAATCAGGAGGTTCCTCCAAGTAGGCCTCTTCTCAATGAAGGTCACCCAGCCATTGACGTCTGTGCTCCATTTCTTGAGTTATGCCTCCAAGGGTTTGAAGAGCTTTCTTTTGGCCTCCTCTCGTTCGGGGCCCTTCCTTGAGCTGGGTGAAGATAATTTGCTTTGGCAGTTGGGTCTCTGACATCCGAGGTGGGTGGCCCACCAGAGTTGATTTGGGATGATCATGGCCTTGATACTGGTGGTGTTGACTCCGATAGGGCCCTAACGTCAGCACGCCTGTCCTTCCAACTGATTCAGAGCTAAAGTACATTTGGTTTTGCAATGTATTTTAAGTTATGTAGTTTAAGATGTAATGTTGATCCTTACAAGCCTCAGTGATCACTTCAAATGCTTAAACAAAGTTCAATGTCTTATTTGGCGAATATAAACTAATGTGAACTATCTCTCTGGCAGATATTGCAGAAGCCAGCGCAGATTCTAAACGTGTAATCATGCTTCACCTCCGCTGAGGATTCACACTGAGAGCTCGGCTTCTTAAAGTCCTTGAACTTCATTTTTGGCTTTGACGAATGCGCAGGGATTATGACTCTGACATCACCTCCACCTGGCGAGGAGGCAAATCAATTACCCACCCTGAGAGTGTACAGGGAAAGGACATCCCAAAACGATATCAGAGGAGATGTACACCAGGAAACGGCACTTCAGCAAGGAAGCAATGGGACACCTTTGTGAAATGTTGGAGAAAGACCTGAAGCTGAACTCTAACTGCATCCGCTGCCTTATCAGTGGAAATGTAACTCACAGCATGCTGAATCTTTGTGAATCCGGGGCCTTTGAACATGATATTCGTGACAAATTTAACATTTCACAGAATGCTGCCAGGTAATAAATGCAACTTTTCATAAAGCTCCGGAGCTTCTTATCCTTACACAGGATAAACGAGCGAGAGGAGAGCGGCGGGGACACAGTGAAAGAGCGCGAGGAGAGCGGCGGGGATATAGTGAAAGAGCGCGAGGAGAGTGGCGGGGACACAGTGAAAGAGCGCGAAGAGAGTGGCGGGGACACAGTGAAAGAGCGCGAATAGAGTGGCAGGGACACAGTGAAAGAGCGCGAAGAGAGTGGCGGGGACACAGTGAAAGAGCGCGAATAGAGTGGCGGGGACACAGTGAAAGAGCGCGAGGAGTGCAGCGGGGACACAGTGAAAGAGCGGGAGGAGAGCGGCTTGGATACAGTGAAAGAGCGGGAGGAGAGCGGCGCAGACACAGTGAAAGAGCGCGAGGAGAGTGGCAGGGACAGAGTAAAAGAGCGCGAGGAGAGCGGTGGAGACACAGTGAAAGAGCACGAGGAGAGCGGTGGGGACACAGTGAAAGAGCGCGAATAGAGTGGCGGGGACACAGTGAAAGAGCGCGAGGAGTGCAGCGGGGACACAGTGAAAGAGCGGGAGGAGAGCGGCTTGGATACAGTGAAAGAGCGCGAGGAGAGCGGCGGAGACACAGTGAAAGAGCGCGAGGAGAGTGGCAGGGACAGAGTAAAAGAGCGCGACGAGAGCGGTGGAGCAACAGTGAAAGAGTGGGAGGAGAGCACCGGGACACAGTGAAAGAGTGCGAGGAGAGCGGCGGGACACAGTGAAAGAGCGCGAGGAGAGTGGCAGGGACAGAGTAAAAGAGCGCGAGGAGAGCGGTGGAGCAACAGTGAAAGAGTGGGAGGAGAGCACAGGGACACAGTGAAAGAGTGCGAGGAGAGCGGCGGGACACAGTGAAAGAGCGCGAGGAGAGCGGCGGGGACACAGTCAAAGAGCGCGAGGAGAGCGGCGGGGACACAGTGAAAGAGCGCGAGGAGAGCGGCAGAGACACAGTGAAAGAGCGTGAGGAGAGCGGCAGAGACACAGTGAAAGAGCACGAGGAGAGCGGCGGGGACACAGTGAAAGAGCGCGAGGAGAGCGGCGCAGACACAGTGAAAGAGCGCGAGGAGAGCGGCGGAGACACAGTGAAAGAGCGTGAGGAGAGCGGCGGGGACAAAGTGAAAGAGCACGAGGAGAGTGGCGGGGGCACAGTGAAAGAGCGCGAGGAGAGCGGCGGGGACACAGTGAAAGGGCGCGAGGAGAGCAGCGGAGACACAGTGAAAGAGCGTGAGGAGAGCGGCGGGGACACAGTGAAAGAGCACGAGGAGAGCGGCGGGGACACAGTGAAAGAGCGCGAGGAGAGCGGCGGGGATACAGTGAAAGAGCGTGAGGAGAGCGGCAGAGACACAGTGAAAGAGCGCGAGGAGAGCGGCAGAGACACAGTGAAAGAGCGCGAGGAGTGCGGCGGGGACACAGTGAAAGAGCGCGAGGAGAGCGGCGGGGACACAGTGAAAGAGCGCGAGGAGAGCGGCGCAGACACAGTGAAAGAGCGCGAGGAGAGCGGCGGAGACACAGTGAAAGAGCATGAGGAGAGCGGCAGAGACACAGTGAAAGAGCGCGAGGAGAGCGGCGGGGACACAGTGAAAGAGCGCGAGGAGAGCGGCGGGGACACAGTGAAAGAGCGCGAGGAGAGCGGCGCAGACACAGTGAAAGAGCGCGAGGAGAGCGGCGGTGACACAGTGAAAGAGCGTGAGGAGAGCGGCAGAGACACAGTGAAAGAGCGCGAGGAGAGCGGCAGAGACACAGTGAAAGAGCGCGAGGAGAGCGGCGGAGACACAGTGAAAGAGCGTGAGGAGAGCGGCAGAGACACAGTGAAAGAGCGCGAGGAGAGCGGCGGGGACACAGTGAAAGAGCGCGAGGAGAGCGGCGCAGACACAGTGAAAGAGCGCGAGGAGAGCGGCGGAGACACAGTGAAAGAGCGTGAGGAGAGCGGCGGGGACAAAGTGAAAGAGCACGAGGAGAGTGGCGGGGGCACAGTGAAAGAGCGCGAGGAGAGCGGCGGGGACACAGTGAAAGGGCGCGAGGAGAGCGGCGGAGACACAGTGAAAGAGCGTGAGGAGAGCAGCGGGGACACAGTGAAAGAGCACGAGGAGAGCGGCGGGGACACAGTGAAAGAGCGCGAGGAGAGCGGCGGGGACACAGTGAAAGAGCGTGAGGAGAGCGGCGGGGACACAGTGAAAGAGCGCGAGGAGAGCGGCAGAGACACAGTGAAAGAGCGCGAGGAGAGCGGCGGAGACACAGTGAAAGAGCGTGAGGAGAGCGGCAGAGACACAGTGAAAGAGCGCGAGGAGAGCGGCGGGGACACAGTGAAAGAGCGCGAGGAGAGCGGCGGGGACACAGTGAAATTGCGCGAGGAGAGCGGCGGAGTCACAGTGAAATAGCGCGAGGAGAGCGGCGGGGACACAGTGAAAGGGCGCGAGGAGAGAGGCGAGGAGACAGTGAAAGAGCGCGAGGAGAGTGGCAGGGACAGAGTAAAAGAGCGCGAGGAGAGCGGTGGAGTCACAGTGAAAGAGCGCGAGGAGAGCGGCGGGGACACAGTGAAAGAGCGCGAGGAGAGTGGCAGGGACAGAGTAAAAGAGCGCGAGGAGAGCGGTGGAGACACAGTGAAAGAGTGCGAGGAGAGCGGTGGGGACACAGTGAAAGAGCGCGAGGAGAGCGGTGGAGACACAGTGAAAGAGCGCGAGGAGAGCGGTGGAGACACAGTGAAAGAGCGTGAGGAGAGCGGTGGAGACACAGTGAAAGAGAGCGAGGAGAGCAGCGGAGACACAGTGAAAGAGCGCGAATAGAGTGGCGGGGACACAGTGAAAATGCGCGAGGAGTGCAGCGGGGACACAGTGAAAGAGCGGGAGGAGAGCGGCTTGGATACAGTGAAAGAGCGCGAGGAGAGCGGCGGAGACACAGTGAAAGAGCGCGAGGAGAGTGGCAGGGACAGAGTAAAAGAGCGCGAGGAGAGCGGTGGAGAAACAGTGAAAGAGTGGGAGGAGAGCACCGGGACACAGTGAAAGAGTGCGAGGAGAGCGGCGGGACACAGTGAAAGAGCGCGAGGAGAGCGGCGGGGACACAGTCAAAGAGCGCGAGGAGAGCGGCGGGGACACAGTGAAAGAGCGCGAGGAGAGCGGCGGAGACACAGTGAAAGAGCGTGAGGAGAGCGGCAGAGACACAGTGAAAGAGCACGAGGAGAGCGGCGGGGACACAGTGAAAGAGCGCGAGGAGAGCGGCGCAGACACAGTGAAAGAGCGCGAGGAGAGCGGCGGAGACACAGTGAAAGAGCGTGAGGAGAGCAGCGGGGACAAAGTGAAAGAGCACGAGGAGAGTGGCAGGGGCACAGTGCAAGAGCGCGAGGAGAGCGGCGGTGACACAGTGAAAGGGCGCGAGGAGAGCGGCGGAGACACTGTGAAAGAGCGTGAGGAGAGCGGCGGGGACACAGTGAAAGAGCGCGAGGAGAGCGGCGGGGACACAGTGAAAGAGCGCGAGGAGAGCGGCGGGGACACAGTGAAAGAGCGTGAGGAGAGCGGCAGAGACACAGTGAAAGAGCGCGAGGAGAGCGGCAGAGACACAGTGAAAGAGCGCGAGGAGTGCGGCGGGGACACAGTGAAAGAGCGCGAGGAGAGCGGCGGGGACACAGTGAAAGAGCGCGAGGATAGCGGCGCAGACACATTGAAAGAGCGCGAGGAGAGCGGCGGAGACACAGTGAAAGAGCATGAGGAGAGCGGCAGAGACACAGTGAAAGAGCGCGAGGAGAGCGGCGGGGACACAGTGAAAGAGCGCGAGGAGAGCGGCGGGGACACAGTGAAAGAGCGCGAGGAGAGCGGTGCAGACACAGTGAAAGAGCGCGAGGAGAGCGGCGGAGACACAGTGAAAGAGCGTGAGGAGAGCGGCGGGGACACAGTGAAAGAGCGCGAGGAGAGCGGCGGGGACACAGTGAAAGAGCGTGAGGAGAGCGGTGCAGACACAGTGAAAGAGCGCGATGAGAGCGGCGGAGACACAGTGAAAGAGCGTGAGGAGAGCGGCAGAGACACAGTGAAAGAGCGCGAGGAGAGCGGCGGAGACACAGTGAAAGAGCGTGAGGAGAGCGGCAGAGACAGAGTGAAAGAGCGTGAGGAGAGCGGCAGAGAAACAGTGAAATAGCACGAGGAGATCGGCGGGGACACAGTGAAAGAGCGCGAGGAGAGCGGCGCAGACACAGTGAAAGAGCGCGAGGAGAGCGGCGGAGACACAGTGAAAGAGCGTGAGGAGAGCGGCGGGGACAAAGTGAAAGAGAACGAGGAGAGTGGCGGGGGCACAGTGAAAGAGCGCGAGGAGAGCGGCGGGGACACAGTGAAAGGGCGCGAGGAGAGCGGCGGAGACACAGTGAAAGAGCGTGAGGAGAGCGGCGGGGACACAGTGAAAGAGCACGAGGAGAGCGGCGGGGACACAGTGAAAGAGCGCGAGGAGAGCGGCGGGGACACAGTGAAAGAGCGTGAGGAGAGCGGCGGGGACACAGTGAAAGCGCGAGGAGAGCGGCAGAGACACAGTGAAAGAGCGCGAGGAGAGCGGCGGAGACACAGTGAAAGAGCGTGAGGAGGGCGGCAGAGACACAGTGAAAGAGCGCGAGGAGAGCGGCGGGGACACAGTGAAAGAGCGCGAGGAGAGCGGCGGGGACACAGTGAAATTGCGCGAGGAGAGCGGCGGAGTCACAGTGAAAGAGCGCGAGGAGAGCGGTGGGGACACAGTGAAAGGGCGCGAGGAGAGAGGCGGGGAGACAGTGAAAGAGCGGGAGGAGAGCGGCTTGGATACAATGAAAGAGCACGAGGAGAGCGGCGGAGACACAGTGAAAGAGCGCGACGAGAGCGGCGGAGACACGGTGGAAGAGCGCGAGGAGAGTGGGAGTGACACAGTGAAAGAGCGCAAAGACAGCGGTGGGGACAAAGTGAAAGAGTGGGAGGAGAGCACCGGGGCACAGTGAAAGAATGCGAGGAGAGCGGCGGGACACTGTGAAAGAGCGCGAGGAGAGCGGCGGGGACACAGTGAAAGAGTGCGAGGAGAGCGGCGGAGACACAGTGAAAGAGCGTGAGGAGAGCGGCGGAGACACAGTGAAAGAGCGTGAGGAGAGCGGCGGAGACACAGTGAAAGAGCGCAAGGAGAGCGGCGGGGACAGAGTGAAAGAGAGCGAGGAGAGCGGCGCGGACACAGGATAAAAGACCGCGAGGAGAGCAGCGGGGACACAGTGAAAGAGCGCGAGGAGAGCGGCGGAGACACAGTGAAAGAGCGTGAGGAGAGCGGCGGAGACACAGTGAAAGAGCGTGAGGAGAGCGGCGGGGACACAGTGAAAGAGCGCGAGGAGAGCGGCGGGACACAGTGAAAGAGCGCGAGGACAGCAGCGGGGACAGAGCGAAAGAGAGCGAGGAGAGCGGCGGAGACACAGGATAAAAGAGTGCGAGGAGAGCGGCAGGGACACAGTGAAAGTGCGCGAGGAGAGCGGCGGGGACACAGTGAAAGAGCGCGAGGAGAGCGGCTTGGATACAGTGAAAGAGCGGGAGGAGAGCGGCGGGGACACAGTGAAAGAGGGCGAGGAGAGCGGATGAAGCACAGTGAAAGAGCGCAAATAGAGTGGCGTGGACACAGTGAAAGAGAGCGAGGAGTGCAGCGGGGACACAGGGAAAGAGCGGGAGGAGAGCGGCGGGGACACAGTGAAAGAGCGCGAGGAGAGCGGCGGAGACACAGTGAAAGAGCGCGAGTAGAGCAGCGGAGACACAGTGAAAGAGTGCGAACAGAGTGGCGGGGACACAGCGAAAGAGCGCAAGGAGTGCAGCGGGGACACAGTGAAAGATCGGGAGGAGAGCGGCTTGGATACAGTGAAAGAGCGCGAGGAGAGCGGTGGAGACACAGTGAAAGAGCACGAGGAGAGTGGCAGGGAGGGAGTAAAAGAGCGCGAGGAGAGCGGTGGAGACACAGTGAAAGAGCGCGAGGAGAGCGGTGGGGACACAGTGAAAGAGCGCGAGGAGAGCGGTGGAGACACAGTGAAAGAGCGCGAGGAGAGCGGTGGAGATACAGTGAAAGAGCGTGAGGAGAGCAATGGAGACACACTGAAAGAGTGCGAGGAGAGCAGCGGAGACACAGTGAAAGAGCGCGAATAGAGTGGCGGAGACACAGTGAAAGAGCGCGAGGAGTGCAGCGGGGACACAGTGAAAGAGCGGGAGGAGAGCGGCTAGGATACAGTGAAAGAGCACGAGGAGAGCGGCGGAGACACAGTGAAAGAGCGCGAGGAGAGCGGCGGAGACACGGTGGAAGAGCGCGAGGAGAGTGGGAGTGACACAGTGAAAGAGCGCAAAGACAGCGGTGGGGACACAGTGAAAGAGTGGGAGGAGAGCACCGGGGCACAGTGAAAGAGTGCGAGGAGAGCGGCGGGACACAGTGAAAGAGCGCGAGGAGAGCGGCGGGGACACAGTGAAAGAGTGCGAGGAGAGCGGCGGAGACACAGTGAAAGAGCGCGAGGAGAGCGGCGGAGACACAGTGAAAGAGCGTGAGGAGAGCGGCGGAGACACAGTGAAAGAGCGTAAGGAGAGCAGCGGGGACAGAGTGAAAGAGCACAATGAGAGCGGCGGAGACACAGGATAAAAGAGTGCGAGGAGAGCGGCGGGGACACAGTGAAAGTGCGCGAGGAGAGCGGCGGGGACACAGTGAAAGAGTGCAAGGAGAGCGGCGGAGACACAGTGAAAGGGCGCGAGGAGAGAGGCGGGGAAACAGTGAAAGAGCGCGAGGGGAGCGGCGGAGACACAGGATAAAAGAGAGCGAGGAGAGCGGCGGGGACAGAGTGAAAGTGCGCGAGGAGAGCGGCGGGGACACAGTGAAAGAGCGCGAGGAGAGTGGCTTGGATACAGTGAAAGAGCGCGAGGAGGGCGGCAGGGTCACAGTGAAAGAGCGTGAGGAGAGCAGCGGGGACAGAGTGAAAGAGAGCGAGGAGAGCGACGCAGACACAGGATAAAAGACCGCGAGGAGAGCGGCGGGGACATAGTGAAAGAGCGCGAGGAGAGCGGCGGAGACACAGTAAAAGAGCGTGAGGAGAGCGGCGGGGACACAGTGAAAGAGCGCGAGGAGAGCGGCGGGACACAGTGAAAGAGCGCGAGGAGAGCAGCGGGGACAGAGTGAAAGAGAGCGAGGAGAGCGGCGGAGACACAGGATAAAAGAGCGCGAGGAGAGCGACGGGGACACAGTGAAAGTGCGCGAGGAGAGCGGCGGGGACACAGTGAAAGAGCACGAGGAGAGCGGCTTGGATACAGTGAAAGAGCGCGAGGAGGGCGGCGGGGTCACAGTGAAAGAGCGCGAGGAGAGCGGTGGGGACACAGTGAAAGAGCGCGAGGAGAGCAGCGGGGACAGAGTAAAAGAGCGCGAGGAGAGTGGCTTGGATACAATGAAAGAGCGCGAGGAGTGCAGTGGGGACAGAGTAAAAGAGCGCGAGGAGAGCGGCTTGGAAACAATGAAAGAGCGCGAGGAGTGCAGTGGGGACAGAGTAAAAGAGCGCGAGGAGAGCGGCTTGGATACAATGAAAGAGCGCAGCGGGGACACAGGGAAAGAGTGGGAGGAGAGCGGCGGGGACACAGTGAAAGAGCGCGAGGAGAGCGGCGGAGACACAGTGAAAGAGCGCGAGTAGAGCAGCGGAGACACAGTGAAAGAGCGCGAACAGAGTGGCGGGGACACAGTGAAAGAGCGCAAGGAGTGCAGCGGGGACACAGTGAAAGATCGGGAGGAGAGCGGCTTGGATACAGTGAAAGAGCGCGAGGAGAGCGGTGGAGACACAGTGAAAGAGCACGAGGAGAGTGGCAGGGAGGGAGTAAAAGAGCGCGAGGAGAGCGGTGGAGACACAGTGAAAGAGCGCGAGGAGAGCGGTGGGGACACAGTGAAAGAGCGCGAGGAGAGCGGTGGAGACACAGTGAAAGAGCGCGAGGAGAGCGGTGGAGATACAGTGAAAGAGCGTGAGGAGAGCAATGGAGACACACTGAAAGAGTGCGAGGAGAGCAGCGGAGACACAGTGAAAGAGCGCGAATAGAGTGGCGGAGACACAGTGAAAGAGCGCGAGGAGAGCGACGGGGACACAGTGAAAGTGCGCGAGGAGAGCGGCGGGGACACAGTGAAAGAGCACGAGGAGAGCGGCTTGGATACAGTGAAAGAGCGCGAGGAGGGCGGCGGGGTCACAGTGAAAGAGCGCGAGGAGAGCGGTGGGGACACAGTGAAAGAGCGCGAGGAGAGCAGCGGGGACAGAGTAAAAGAGCGCGAGGAGAGTGGTTTGGATACAATGAAAGAGCGCGAGGAGTGCAGTGGGGACAGAGTAAAAGAGCGCGAGGAGAGCGGCTTGGAAACAATGAAAGAGCGCGAGGAGTGCAGTGGGGACAGAGTAAAAGAGCGCGAGGAGAGCGGCTTGGATACAATGAAAGAGCGCGAGGAGAGCAGTGGGGACAGAGTGAAAGAGAGCGAGGAGAGCGGCGCAGACAGAGGATAAAAGACCGCGAGGAGAGCGGCGCGGACACAGTGAAAGAGCGCGAGGAGAGCGGCGGAGACAGAGTGAAAGAGCGCGAGGAGAGCGGCGGAGACACAGTGAAAGAGCGTGAGGAGAGCGGCGGAGGCACAGTGAAAGAGCGCAAGGAGAGCAGCGGGGACAGAGTGAAAGAGCACAAGGAGAGCGGCGGAGACACAGGATAAAAGAGCGCGAGGAGAGCGGCGGGGACACAGTGAAAGTGCGCGAGGAGAGAGGCGGGGACACAGTGAAAGAGCGCGAGGAGAGCGGCGGGGACACAGTGAAAGGGCGCGAGGAGAGAGGCGGGGACACAGTGAAAGAGCGCGAGGGGAGCGGCGGAGACACAGGATAAAAGAGCGCGAGGAGAGCGGCGGGGACACAGTGAAAGTGCGCGAGGAGAGCGGCGGGGACACAGTGAAAGAGCGCGAGGAGAGTTGCTTGGATATAGTGAAAGAGCGCGAGGAGGGTGGCGGGGTCACAGTGAAAGAGCGCGAGGAGAGCAGCGGGGACAGAGTAAAAGAGCACGAGGAGAGCGGCTTGGATGCAATGAAAGAGCGCGAGGAGAGCAGCGGGGACAGTGTGAAAGAGAGCGAGGAGAGCGGCGCAGACACAGGATAAAAGACCGCAAGGAGAGCGGCGGGGACACAGTGAAAGAGCGCGAGGAGAGCGGCGGAGACACAGTGAAAGAGCGCGAGGAGAGCGGCGGAGACACAGTGAAAGAGCGTGAGGAGAGCGGCGGGGACACAGTGAAAGAGCGCGAGGAGAGCGGCGGGACACAGTGAAAGAGCGCGAGGACAGCAGCGGGGACAGAGTGAAAGAGAGCGAGGAGAGCGGCGGAGACACAGGATAAAAGAGTGCGAGGAGAGCGGCGGGGACACAGTGAAAGTGCGCGAGGAGAGCGGCAGGGACACAGTGAAAGAGCGCGAGGAGAGCGGATGAAGCACAGTGGAAGAGCGCAAATAGAGTGGCGTGGACACAGTGAAAGAGCGCGAGGAGTGCAGCGGGGACACAGTGAAAGAGCGGCAGGAGAGCGGCGGGGACACAGTGAAAGAGCGCGAGGAGAGCGGCGGAGACACAGTGAAAGAGCGCGAGTAGAGCAGCGGAAACACAGTGAAAGAGCGCGAACAGAGTGGCGGGGACACAGTGAAAGAGCGCAAGGAGTGCAGCGGGGACACAGTGAAAGAGCGGCAGGAGAGCGGCTTGGATACAGTGAAAGAGCGCGAGGAGAGCGGTGGAGACACAGTGAAAGAGCGCGAGGAGAGCGGTGGGGACACAGTGAAAGAGCACGAGGAGAGCGGTGGAGACACAGTGAAAGAGCGCGAGGAGAGCGGTGGAGATACAGTGAAAGAGCGTGAGGAGAGCAATGGAGACACAGTGAAAGAGTGCGAGGAGAGCAGCGGAGACACAGTGAAAGAGCGCGAATAGAGTGGCGGAGACACAGTGAAAGAGCGCGAGGAGTGCAGCGGGGACACAGTTAAAGAGCGGGAGGAGAGCGGCTTGAATACAGTGAAAGAGCACGAGGAGAGCGGCGGAGACACAGTGAAAGAGCGCGAGGAGAGCGGCGGGGACACGGTGGAAGAGCGCGAGGAGAGTGGGAGTGACACAGTGAAAGAGCGCAAAGACAGCGGTGGGGACACAGTGAAAGAGTGGGAGGAGAGCACCGGGGCACAGTGAAAGAGTGCGAGGAGAGCGGCGGGACACAGTGAAAGAGCGCGAGGAGAGCGGTGGGGACACAGTGAAAGAGTGCGAGGAGAGCGGCGGAGACACAGTGAAAGAGCGCGAGGAGAGCGGCGGAGACACAGCGAAAGAGCGTGAGGAGAGCGGCGGAGACACAGTGAAAGATCGCAAGGAGAGCAGCGGGGACAGAGTGAAAGAGCACAAGGAGAGCGGCGGAGACACAGGATAAAAGAGTGCGAGGAGAGCGGCGGGGACACAGTGAAAGTGCGCGAGGAGAGCGGCGGGGACACAGTGAAAGAGTGCGAGGAGAGCGGCGGCGACACAGTGAAAGGGCGCGAGGAGAGAGGCGGGGAAACAGTGAAAGAGCGCGAGGGGAGCGGCGGAGACACAGGATAAAAGAGCGCGAGGAGAGCGGCGGGGACACAGTGAAAGTGCGCGAGGAGAGCGGCGGGGACACAGTGAAAGAGCGCGAGTAGGGCGGCAGGGTCACAGTGAAAGAGCGCGAGGAGAGCAGCGGGGACAGAGTAAAAGAGTGCGAGGAGAGCGGCTTGGATACAATGAAAGAGCGCGAGGAGAGCAGCGGGGACAGAGTGAAAGAGAGCGAGGAGAGCGACGCAGACACTGGATAAAAGACCGCGAGGAGAGCGGCGGGGACATAGTGAAAGAGCGCGAGGAGAGCGGCGGAGACACAGTGAAAGAGCACGAGGAGAGCGGCGTAGACACAGTTAAAGAGCGTGAGGAGAGCGGCGGGGACACAGAGAAAGAGCGCGAGGAGAGCGGCGGGACACAATGAAAGAGCGCGAGGAGAGCAGCGGGGACAGAGTGAAAGAGAGCGAGGAGAGCGGCGGAGACACAGGATAAAAGAGCGCGAGGAGAGCGACGGGGACACAGTGAAAGAGCGCGAGGAGAGCAGCGGGGACAGAGTAAAAGAGCGCGAGGAGAGTGGCTTGGATACAATGAAAGAGCGCGAGGAGTGCAGTGGGGACAGAGTAAAAGAGCGCGAGGAGAGCGGCTTGGATACAATGAAAGAGCGCGAGGAGAGCACTGGGGACAGAGTGAAAGAGAGCGAGGAGAGTGGCGCAGACAGAGGATAAAAGACCGCGAGGAGAGCGGCGGGGACACAGTGAAAGAGCGCGAGGAGAGCGGCGGAGACACAGTGAAAGAGCGCGAGGAGAGCGGCGGAGACACACTGAAAGAGCGTGAGGAGAGCGGCGGGGACACAGTGAAAGAGCGCGAGGAGAGCGGCGGGACACAGTGAAAGAGCACGAGGACAGCAGCGGGGACAGAGCGAAAGAGAGCGAAGAGAGCGGCGGAGACACAGGATAAAAGAGCGCGAGGAGAGCGGCGGGGACACAGTGAAAGTGCGCGAGGAGAGCGGCGGGGACACAGTGAAAGAGCGCGAGGAGAGCGGCTTGGATACAGTGAAAGAGCGCCAGGAGAGCGGCGGGGACACAGTGAAAGAGCGTGAGGAGAGCGGCGGGGACACAGAAAGAGCGCGAGGAGAGCGGCGGGACACAGTGAAAGAGCGCGAGGAGAGCAGCGGGGACAGAGTGAAAGAGAGCGAGGAGAGCGGCGGAGACACAGGATAAAAGAGCGCGAGGAGAGCGACGGGGACACAGTGAAAGTGCGCGAGGAGAGCGGTGGGGACACAGTGAAAGAGCACGAGGAGAGCGGCTTGGATACAGTGAAAGAGCGCGAGGAGGGCGGCGGGGTCACAGTGAAAGAGTGCGAGGAGAGCGGCGGGGACACAGTGAAAGAGCGCGAGGAGAGCAGCGGGGACAGAGTAAAAGAGCGCGAGGAGAGTGGCTTGGATAAAATGAAAGAGCGCGAGGAGTGCAGTGGGGACAGAGTAAAAGAGCGCGAGGAGAGCGGCTTGGATACAATGAAAGAGCACGAGGAGAGCCGTGGGGACAGAGTGAAAGAGAGCGAGGAGAGCGGCGCAGACAGAGGATAAAAGACCACGAGGAGAGCGGCGGGGACACAGTGAACGAGCGCGAGGAGAGCGGCGGAGACACAGTGAAAGAGCGCGAGGAGAGCGGCGGAGACACACTGAAAGAGCGTGAGGAGAGCGGCGGGGACACAGTGAAAGAGCGCGAGGAGAGCGGCGGGACACAGTGAAAGAGCACGAGGACAGCAGCGGGGACAGAGTGAAAGAGAGCGAGGAGAGCGGCAGAGACACAGGATAAAAGAGCGCGAGGAGAGCGGTGGAGATACAGTGAAAGAGCGTGAGGAGAGCAATGGAGACACACTGAAAGAGTGCGAGGAGAGCAGCGGAGACACAGTGAAAGAGCGCGAATAGAGTGGCGGAGACACAGTGAAAGAGCGCGAGGAGTGCAGCGGGGACACAGTGAAAGAGCGGGAGGAGAGCGGCTAGGATACAGTGAAAGGGCACGAGGAGAGCGGCGGAGACACAGTGAAAGAGCGCGAGGAGAGCGGCGGAGACACGGTGGAAGAGCGCGAGGAGAGTGGGAGTGACACAGTGAAAGAGCGCAAAGACAGCGGTGGGGACACAGTGAAAGAGTGGGAGGAGAGCACCGGGGCACAGTGAAAGAGTGCGAGGAGAGCGGCGGGACACAGTGAAAGAGCGCGAGGAGAGCGGCGGGGACACAGTGAAAGAGTGCGAGGAGAGCGGCGGAGACACAGTGAAAGAGCGCGAGGAGAGCGGCGGAGACACAGTGAAAGAGCGTGAGGAGAGCGGCGGAGACACAGTGAAAGAGCGTAAGGAGAGCAGCGGGGACAGAGTGAAAGAGCACAATGAGAGCGGCGGAGACACAGGATAAAAGAGTGCGAGGAGAGCGGCGGGGACACAGTGAAAGTGCGCGAGGAGAGCGGCGGGGACACAGTGAAAGAGTGCAAGGAGAGCGGCGGAGACACAGTGAAAGGGCGCGAGGAGAGAGGCGGGGAAACAGTGAAAGAGCGCGAGGGGAGCGGCGGAGACACAGGATAAAAGAGCGCGAGGAGAGCGGCGGGGACACAGTGAAAGTGCGCGAGGAGAGCGGCGGGGACACAGTGAAAGAGCGCGAGGAGAGTGGCTTGGATACAGTGAAAGAGCGCGAGGAGGGCGGCAGGGTCACAGTGAAAGAGCGCGAGGAGAGCAGCGGGGACAGAGTGAAAGAGAGCGAGGAGAGCGACGCAGACACAGGATAAAAGACCGCGAGGAGAGCGGCGGGGACATAGTGAAAGAGCGCGAGGAGAGCGGCGGAGACACAGTGAAAGAGCGTGAGGAGAGCGGCGGGGACACAGTGAAAGAGCGCGAGGAGAGCGGCGGGACACAGTGAAAGAGCGCGAGGAGAGCAGCAGGGACAGAGTGAAAGAGAGCGAGGAGAGCGGCGGAGACACAGGATAAAAGAGCGCGAGGAGAGCGACGGGGACACAGTGAAAGTGCGCGAGGAGAGCGGCGGGGACACAGTGAAAGAGCACGAGGAGAGCGGCTTGGATACAGTGAAAGAGCGCGAGGAGGGCGGCGGGGTCACAGTGAAAGAGCGCGAGTAGAGCAGCGGAAACACAGTGAAAGAGCGCGAACAGAGTGGCGGGGACACAGTGAAAGAGCGCAAGGAGTGCAGCGGGGACACAGTGAAAGAGCGGCAGGAGAGCGGCTTGGATACAGTGAAAGAGCGCGAGGAGAGCGGCGGAGACACAGTGAAAGAGCACGAGGAGAGTGGCAGGGACGGAGTAAAAGAGCGCGAGGAGAGCGGTGGAGACACAGTGAAAGAGCGCGAGGAGAGCGGTGGGGACACAGTGAAAGAGCACGAGGAGAGCGGTGGAGACACAGTGAAAGAGCGCGAGGAGAGCGGTGGAGATACAGTGAAAGAGCGTGAGGAGAGCAATGGAGACACAGTGAAAGAGTGCGAGGAGAGCAGCGGAGACACAGTGAAAGAGCGCGAATAGAGTGGCGGAGACACAGTGAAAGAGCGCGAGGAGTGCAGCGGGGACACAGTTAAAGAGCGGGAGGAGAGCGGCTTGAATACAGTGAAAGAGCACGAGGAGAGCGGCGGAGACACAGTGAAAGAGCGCGAGGAGAGCGGCGGGGACACGGTGGAAGAGCGCGAGGAGAGTGGGAGTGACACAGTGAAAGAGCGCAAAGACAGCGGTGGGGACACAGTGAAAGAGTGGGAGGAGAGCACCGGGGCACAGTGAAAGAGTGCGAGGAGAGCGGCGGGACACAGTGAAAGAGCGCGAGGAGAGCGGTGGGGACACAGTGAAAGAGTGCGAGGAGAGCGGCGGAGACACAGTGAAAGAGCGCGAGGAGAGCGGCGGAGACACAGCGAAAGAGCGTGAGGAGAGCGGCGGAGACACAGTGAAAGATCGCAAGGAGAGCAGCGGGGACAGAGTGAAAGAGCACAAGGAGAGCGGCGGAGACACAGGATAAAAGAGTGCGAGGAGAGCGGCGGGGACACAGTGAAAGTGCGCGAGGAGAGCGGCGGGGACACAGTGAAAGAGTGCGAGGAGAGCGGCGGCGACACAGTGAAAGGGCGCGAGGAGAGAGGCGGGGAAACAGTGAAAGAGCGCGAGGGGAGCGGCAGAGACACAGGATAAAAGAGCGCGAGGAGAGCGGCGGGGACACAGTGAAAGTGCGCGAGGAGAGCGGCGGGGACACAGTGAAAGAGCGCAAGGAGGGCGGCAGGGTCACAGTGAAAGAGCGCGAGGAGAGCAGCGGGGACAGAGTAAAAGAGCGCGAGGAGAGCGGCTTGGATACAATGAAAGAGCGCGAGGAGAGCAGCGGGGACAGAGTGAAAGAGAGCGAGGAGAGCGACGCAGACACTGGATAAAAGACCGCGAGGAGAGCGGCGGGGACATAGTGAAAGAGCGCGAGGAGAGCGGCGGAGACACAGTGAAAGAGCACGAGGAGAGCGGCGGAGACACAGTTAAAGAGCGTGAGGAGAGCGGCGGGGACACAGAGAAAGAGCGCGAGGAGAGCGGCGGGACACAATGAAAGAGCGCGAGGAGAGCAGCGGGGACAGAGTGAAAGAGAGCGAGGAGAGCGGCGGAGACACAGGATAAAAGAGCGCGAGGAGAGCGACGGGGACACAGTGAAAGAGCGCGAGGAGAGCAGCGGGGACAGAGTAAAAGAGCGCGAGGAGAGTGGCTTGGATACAATGAAAGAGCGCGAGGAGTGCAGTGGGGACAGAGTAAAAGAGCGCGAGGAGAGCGGCTTGGATACAATGAAAGAGCGCGAGGAGAGCAGTGGGGACAGAGTGAAAGAGAGCGAGGAGAGCGGCGCAGACAGAGGATAAAAGACCGCGAGGAGAGCGGCGGGGACACAGTGAAAGAGCGCGAGGAGAGCGGCGGAGACACAGTGAAAGAGCGCGAGGAGAGCGGCGGAGACACACTGAAAGAGCGTGAGGAGAGCGGCGGGGACACAGTGAAAGAGCGCGAGGAGAGCGGCGGGACACAGTGAAAGAGCACGAGGACAGCAGCGGGGACAGAGCGAAAGAGAGCGAGGAGAGCGGCGGAGACACAGGATAAAAGAGCGCGAGGAGAGCGGCGGGGACACAGTGAAAGTGCGCGAGGAGAGCGGCGGGGACACAGTGAAAGAGCGCGAGGAGAGCGGCTTGGATACAGTGAAAGAGCGCCAGGAGAGCGGCGGGGACACAGTGAAAGAGCGTGAGGAGAGCGGCGGGGACACAGAAAGAGCGCGAGGAGAGCGGCGGGACACAGTGAAAGAGCGCGAGGAGAGCAGCGGGGACAGAGTGAAAGAGAGCGAGGAGAGCGGCGGAGACACAGGATAAAAGAGCGCGAGGAGAGCGACGGGGACACAGTGAAAGTGCGCGAGGAGAGCGGCGGGGACACAGTGAAAGAGCACGAGGAGAGCGGCTTGGATACAGTGAAAGAGCGCGAGGAGGGCGGCGGGGTCACAGTGAAAGAGTGCGAGGAGAGCGGCGGGGACACAGTGAAAGAGCGCGAGGAGAGCAGCGGGGACAGAGTAAAAGAGCGCGAGGAGAGTGGCTTGGATAAAATGAAAGAGCGCGAGGAGTGCAGTGGGGACAGAGTAAAAGAGCGCGAGGAGAGCGGCTTGGATACAATGAAAGAGCACGAGGAGAGCCGTGGGGACAGAGTGAAAGAGAGCGAGGAGAGCGGCGCAGACAGAGGATAAAAGACCACGAGGAGAGCGGCGGGGACACAGTGAACGAGCGCGAGGAGAGCGGCGGAGACACAGTGAAAGAGCGCGAGGAGAGCGGCGGAGACACACTGAAAGAGCGTGAGGAGAGCGGCGGGGACACAGTGAAAGAGCGCGAGGAGAGCGGCGGGACACAGTGAAAGAGCACGAGGACAGCAGCGGGGACAGAGTGAAAGAGAGCGAGGAGAGCGGCAGAGACACAGGATAAAAGAGCGCGAGGAGAGCGGTGGAGATACAGTGAAAGAGCGTGAGGAGAGCAATGGAGACACACTGAAAGAGTGCGAGGAGAGCAGCGGAGACACAGTGAAAGAGCGCGAATAGAGTGGCGGAGACACAGTGAAAGAGCGCGAGGAGTGCAGCGGGGACACAGTGAAAGAGCGGGAGGAGAGCGGCTAGGATACAGTGAAAGAGCACGAGGAGAGCGGCGGAGACACAGTGAAAGAGCGCGAGGAGAGCGGCGGAGACACGGTGGAAGAGCGCGAGGAGAGTGGGAGTGACACAGTGAAAGAGCGCAAAGACAGCGGTGGGGACACAGTGAAAGAGTGGGAGGAGAGCACCGGGGCACAGTGAAAGAGTGCGAGGAGAGCGGCGGGACACAGTGAAAGAGCGCGAGGAGAGCGGCGGGGACACAGTGAAAGAGTGCGAGGAGAGCGGCGGAGACACAGTGAAAGAGCGCGAGGAGAGCGGCGGAGACACAGTGAAAGAGCGTGAGGAGAGCGGCGGAGACACAGTGAAAGAGCGTAAGGAGAGCAGCGGGGACAGAGTGAAAGAGCACAATGAGAGCGGCGGAGACACAGGATAAAAGAGTGCGAGGAGAGCGGCGGGGACACAGTGAAAGTGCGCGAGGAGAGCGGCGGGGACACAGTGAAAGAGTGCAAGGAGAGCGGCGGAGACACAGTGAAAGGGCGCGAGGAGAGAGGCGGGGAAACAGTGAAAGAGCGCGAGGGGAGCGGCGGAGACACAGGATAAAAGAGCGCGAGGAGAGCGGCGGGGACACAGTGAAAGTGCGCGAGGAGAGCGGCGGGGACACAGTGAAAGAGCGCGAGGAGAGTGGCTTGGATACAGTGAAAGAGCGCGAGGAGGGCGGCAGGGTCACAGTGAAAGAGCGCGAGGAGAGCAGCGGGGACAGAGTGAAAGAGAGCGAGGAGAGCGACGCAGACACAGAATAAAAGACCGCGAGGAGAGCGGCGGGGACATAGTGAAAGAGCGCGAGGAGAGCGGCGGAGACACAGTGAAAGAGCGTGAGGAGAGCGGCGGGGACACAGTGAAAGAGCGCGAGGAGAGCGGCGGGACACAGTGAAAGAGCGCGAGGAGAGCAGCAGGGACAGAGTGAAAGAGAGCGAGGAGAGCGGCGGAGACACAGGATAAAAGAGCGCGAGGAGAGCGACGGGGACACAGTGAAAGTGCGCGAGGAGAGCGGCGGGGACACAGTGAAAGAGCACGAGGAGAGCGGCTTGGATACAGTGAAAGAGCGCGAGGAGGGCGGCGGGGTCACAGTGAAAGAGCGCGAGGAGAGCGGTGGGGACAGAGTGAAAGAGCGCGAGGAGAGCAGCGGGGACAGAGTAAAAGAGCGCGAGGAGAGTGGCTTGGATACAATGAAAGAGCGAGAGGAGTGCAGTGGGGACAGAGTAAAAGAGCGCGAGGAGAGCGGCTTGGATACAATGAAAGAGCGCGAGGAGTGCAGTGGGGACAGAGTAAAAGAGCGCGAGGAGAGCGGCTTGGATACAATGAAAGAGCGCGAGGAGAGCAGTGGGGACAGAGTGAAAGAGAGCGAGGAGAGCGGCACAGACAGAGGATAAAAGACCGCGAGGAGAGCGGCGCGGACACAGTGAAAGAGCGCGAGGAGAGCGGCGGAGACACAGTGAAAGAGCGTTAGGAGAGCGGCGGAGACACAGTGAAAGAGCGCAAGGAGAGCAGCGGGGACAGAGTGAAAGAGCACAAGGAGAGCGGCGGAGACACAGGATAAAAGAGCGCGAGGAGAGCGGCGGGGACACAGTGAAAGTGCGCGAGGAGAGAGGCGGGGACACAGTGAAATAGCGCGAGGAGAGCGGCGGGGACACAGTGAAAGGGCGCGAGGAAAGAGGCGGGGACACAGTGAAAGAGCGCGAGGGGAGAGGCGGAGACACAGGATAAAAGAGCGCGAGGAGAGCGGCGGGGACACAGTGAAAGTGCGCGAGGAGAGCGGCGGGGACACAGTGAAAGAGCGCGAGGAGAGTTGCTTGGATATAGTGAAAGAGCGCGAGGAGGGCGGCGGGGTCACAGTGAAAGAGCGCGAGGAGAGCAGCGGGGACAGAGTAAAAGAGCACGAGGAGAGCGGCTTGGATACAATGAAAGAGCGCGAGGATAGCAGCGGGGACAGTGTGAAAGAGAGCGAGGAGAGCGGCGCAGACACAGGATAAAAGACCGCGAGGAGAGCGGCGGGGACACAGTGAAAGAGCGCGAGGAGAGCGGCGGAGACACAGTGAAAGAGCGCGAGGAGAGCGGCGGAGACACAGTGAAAGAGCGTGAGGAGAGCGGCGGGGACACAGTGAAAGAGCGCGAGGAGAGCGGCGGGACACAGTGAAAGAGCGCGAGGACAGCAGCGGGGACAGAGTGAAAGAGAGCGAGGAGAGCGGCGGAGACACAGGATAAAAGAGTGCGAGGAGAGCGGCGGGGACACAGTGAAAGTGCGCGAGGAGAGCGGCAGGGACACAGTGAAAGAGCGCGAGGAGAGCGGCTTGGATACAGTGAAAGAGCAGGAGGAGAGCGGCGGGGACACAGTGAAAGAGGGCGAGGAGAGCGGATGAAGCACAGTGGAAGAGCGCAAATAGAGTGGCGTGGACCAAGTGAAAGAGCGCGAGGAGTGCAGCGGGGACACAGTGAAAGAGCGGCAGGAGAGCGGCGGGGACACAGTGAAAGAGCGCGAGGAGAGCGGCGGAGACACAGTGAAAGAACGCGAGTAGAATAGCGGAAACACAGTGAAAGAGCGCGAACAGAGTGGCGGGGAAACAGTGAAAGAGCGCAAGGAGTGCAGCGGGGACACAGTGAAAGAGCGGGAGGAGAGCGGCTTGGATACAGTGAAAGAGCGCGAGGAGAGCGGCGGAGACACAGTGAAAGAGCACGAGGAGAGTGGCAGAGACGGAGTAAAAGAGCGCGAGGAGAGGGGTGGAGACACAGTGAAAGAGCGCGAGGAGAGCGGTGGGGACACAGTGAAAGAGCGCGAGGAGAGCGGTGGAGACACAGTGAAAGAGCGCGAGGAGAGCGGTGGAGATACAGTGAAAGAGCGTGAGGAGAGCAATGGAGACACAGTGAAAGAGTGCGAGGAGAGCAGCGGAGACACAGTGAAAGAGCGCGAATAGAGTGGCGGAGACACAGTGAAAGAGCGCGAGGAGTGCAGCGGGGACACAGTGAAAGAGCGGGAGGAGAGCGGCTTGAATACAGTGAAAGAGCACGAGGAGAGCGGCGGAGACACAGTGAAAGAGCGCAAAGACAGCGGTGGGGACACAGTGAAAGAGTGGGAGGAGAGCACCGGGGCACAGTGAAAGAGTGCGAGGAGAGCGGCGGGACACAGTGAAAGAGCGCGAGGTGAGCGGCGGGGACACAGTGAAAGAGTGCGAGGAGAGCGGCGGAGACACAGTGAAAGAGCGCGAGGAGAGCGGCGGAGACACAGCGATAGAGCATGAGGAGAGCGGCGGAGACACAGTGAAAGAGCGCAAGGAGAGCAGCGGGGACAGAGTGAAAGAGCACAAGGAGAGCGGCGGAGACAGAGGATAAAAGAGTGCGAGGAGAGCGGCGGGGACACAGTGAAAGTGCGCGAGGAGAGCGGCGGGGACACAGTAAAAGAGTGCGAGGAGAGCGGCGGCGACACAGTGAAAGAGCGCGAGGAGAGCGGCGGCGACACAGTGAAAGGGCGCGAGGAGAGAGGCGGGGAAACAGTGAAAGAGCGCGAGGGGAGCGGCTTGGATACAGTGAAAGAGCGCGAGGAGGGCGGCAGGGTCACAGTGAAAGAGCGCGAGGAGAGCAGCGGGGACAGAGTAAAAGAGCGCGAGGAGAGCGGCTTGGATACAATGAAAGAGCGCGAGGAGAGCAGCGGGGACAGAGTGAAAGAGAGCGAGGAGAGCGACGCAGACACAGGATAAAAGACCGCGAGGAGAGCGGCGGGGACATAGTGAAAGAGCGCGAGGAGAGCGGCGGAGACACAGTGAAAGAGCACGAGGAGAGCGGCGGAGACACAGTTAAAGAGCGTGAGGAGAGCAGTGGGGACACAGAGAAAGACCGCGAGGAGAGCGGTGGGACACAGTGAAAGAGCGCGAGGAGAGCAGCGGTGACAGAGTGAAAGAGAGCAAGGAGAGCAGCGGAGACACAGTGAAAGAGCGCGAGGACAGCGACGGGGACACAGTGAAAGTGCGCGAGGAGAGGGGCGGGGACACAGTGAAAGAGCACGAGGAGAGCGGCTTGGATACAGTGAAAGAGCGCGAGGAGGGCGGCGGGGTCACAGTGAAAGAGCGCGAGGAGAGCGGCGGGGACACAGTGAAAGAGCGCGAGGAGAGCAGCGGGGACAGAGTAAAAGAGCGCGAGGAGAGTGGCTTGGATACAATGAAAGAGCGCGAGGAGTGCAGTGGGGACAGAGTAAAAGAGCGCGAGGAGAGCGGCTTGGATACAATGAAAGAGAGCGAGGAGAGCAGTGGGGACAGAGTGAAAGAGAGCGAGGAGAGCGGCGCAGACAGAGGATAAAAGACTGCGAGGAGAGCGGCGGGGACACAGTGAAAGAGCGCGAGGAGAGCGGCGGAGACACAGTGAAAGAGCGCGAGGAGAGCGGCGGAGATACACTGAAAGAGCGTGAGGAGAGCGGCGGGGACACAGTGAAAGAGCTCGAGGAGAGCGGCGGGACACAGTGAAAGAGCACGAGGACAGCAGCGGGGACAGAGTGAAAGAGAGCGAGGAGAGCGGCGGAGACACAGGATAAAAGATCGCGAGGAGAGCGGCGGGGACACAGTGAAAGTGCGCGAGGAGAGCGGCGGGGACACAGTGAAAGAGTGCGAGGAGAGCGGCTTGGATACAGTGAAAGAGCGCAAGGAGAGCGGCGGGGACACAGTGAAAGAGCGTGAGGAGAGCGGCGGGGACACAGTGAAAGAGCGCGAGGAGAGCGGCGGGGACACAGTGAAAGAGCGCGAGGAGAGCAGCGGGGACAGAGTAAAAGAGCGCGAGGAGAGTGGCTTGGATACAATGAAAGAGCGCGAGGAGTGCAGTGGGGACAGAGTAAAAGAGCGCGAGGAGAGCGGCTTGGATACAATGAAAGAGCGCGAGGAGAGCCGTGGGGACAGAGTGAAAGAGAGCGAGGAGAGCGGCGCAGACAGAGGATAAAAGACCACGAGGAGAGCCGCGGGGACACAGTGAAAGAGTGCGAGGAGAGCGGCGGCGACACAGTGAAAGAGCGCGAGGAGAGCGGCAGCGACACAGTGAAAGGGCGCGAGGAGAGAGGCGGGGAAACAGTGAAAGAGCGCGAGGGGAGCGGCGGGACACAGTGAAAGAGCGCGAGGAGGGCGGCAGGGTCACAGTGAAAGAGCGCGAGGAGAGCAGCGGGGACAGAGTAAAAGAGCGCGAGGAGAGCGGCTTGGATACAATGAAAGAGCGCGAGGAGAGCAGCGGGGACAGAGTGAAAGAGAGCGAGGAGAGCGACGCAGACACAGGATAAAAGACCGCGAGGAGAGCGGCGGGGACATAGTGAAAGAGCGCGAGGAGAGCGGCGGAGACACAGTGAAAGAGCACGAGGAGAGCGGCGGAGACACAGTTAAAGAGCGTGAGGAGAGCAGTGGGGACACAGAGAAAGACCGCGAGGAGAGCGGTGGGACACAGTGAAAGAGCGCGAGGAGAGCAGCGGTGACAGAGTGAAAGAGAGCAAGGAGAGCAGCGGAGACACAGTGAAAGAGCGCGAGGAGAGCGGCTTGGATACAGTGAAAGAGCGCGAGGAGAGCGGCGGAGACACAGTGAAAGAGCGCGAGGAGAGCGGTGGAGATACAGTGAAAGAGCGTGAGGAGAGCAATGGAGACACAGTGAAAGAGCGCGAATACAGTGGCGGAGACACAGTGAAAGAGCGCGAGGAGTGCAGCGGGGACACAGTGAAAGAGCGGGAGGAGAGCGGCTTGGATACAGTGAAAGAGCGCGAGGAGAGCGGCGGAGACACAGTGAAAGAGTGCGAGGAGAGCGGCGGAGACACGGTGGAAGAGCGCGAGGAGAGCCGCGGAGACACAGTGAAAGAGCGTGAGGAGAGCGGCGGAGACACAGTGAAAGAGCGCAAGGAGAGCAGCGGGGACAGAGTGAAAGAGCACAAGGAGAGCGGCGGAGACACAGGATAAAAGAGTGCGAGGAGAGCGGCGGGGACACAGTGAAAGTGCGCGAGGAGAGCGGCGGGACACAGTGAAAGAGCGCGAGGAGAGCGGCGGCGACACAGTGAAAGAGCGCGAGGAGAGTGGCGGGGACACAGTGAAAGAGCGCGAGGGGAGCGGCGGAGACACAGGATAAAAGAGCGCGAGGAGAGCGGCGGGGACACAGTGAAAATGCGCGAGGGGAGCGGCGGAGACACAGGATAAAAGAGCGCGAGGAGAGCGGCGGGGACACAGTGAAATCGCGCAAGGAGAGATGCGGGGACACAGTGAAAGAGCGCGAGGGGAGCGGCGGAGACACAGGATAAAAGAGCGCGAGGAGAGCGGCGGGGACACAGTGAAAATGCGCGAGGAGAGCGGCGGGGACACAGTGAAAGAGCGCGAGGAGAGTGGCTTGGATACAGTGAATGAGCGCGAGGAGGGCGGCAGGGTCACAGTGAAATAGCGCGAGGAGAGCAGCGGGGACAGAGTAAAAGAGCGCGAGGAGAGCGGCTTGGATACAATGAAAGAGCGTGAGGAGAGCAGCGTGGACAGAGTGAAAGAGAGCGAGGAGAGCGACGCAGACACAGGATGAAAGACCGCGAGGAGAGCGGCGAGGACATAGTGAAAAAGCGCGAGGAAAGAGGCGGAGACACAGTGAAAGAGCACGAGGAGAGCGGCGGAGACACAGTGAAAGAGCGTGAGGAGAGCGGCGGGGACACAGTGAAAGGGCGCGAGGAGAGCGGCGGGACACTGTGAAAGAGCGCGAGGAGAGCAGCGGGGACAGAGTGAAAGAGAGCAGAGGAGAGCGGCGGAGACACAGGATAAAAGAGCGTGAGGAGAGCGACGGGGACACAGTGAATGTGAGCGAGGAGAGCGGCAGGGACACAGTGAAAGAGCATGAGGAGTGCGGCTTGGATACAGTGAAAGAGCGCGAGGAGGGCGGCGGGGTCACAGTGAAAGAGCGCGAGGAGAGCGGCGGGGACACAGTGAAAGAGCGCGAGGAGAGCAGCGAGGACAGAGTAAAAGAGCGCGAGGAGAGTGGCTTGGATACAATGAAAGAGCGCGAGGAGTGCAGTGGGGACAGAGTAAAAGAGCGTGAGGAGAGCGGCTTGGATACAATGAAAGAGCGCGAGGGGAGCAGTGGGGACAGAGTGAAAGAGAGCGAGGAGAGCGGCGCAGACAGAGGATAAAAGACCGCGAGGAGAGCGGCGGGGACACAGTGAAAGAGCGCGAGGAGAGCGGTGGAGGCACAGTGAAAGAGCGCGAGGAGAGCGGCGGAGACACAGTGAAAGAGCGTGAGGAGAGCGGCGGGGACACAGTGAAAGAGCGCGAGGAGAGCGGCGGGACACAGTGAAAGAGCACGAGGACAGCAGTGGGGACAGAGTGAAAGAGAGCGAGGAGAGCGGCGGAGACACAGGATAAAAGAGCGTGAGGAGAGCGGCGGGGACACAGTGAAAGTGCGCGAGGAGAGCGGCGGGGACACAGTGAATGAGCGCGAGGAGAGCGGCTTGGATACAGTGAAAGAGCGGGAGGAGAGCGGCGGGGACACAGTGAAAGACGGCGAGGAGAGCGGATGAAGCACAGTGAAAGAGCGCGAATAGAGTGTCGTGGACACAGTGAAAGAGCGCGAGGAGTGCAGCGGGGACACAGTGAAAGAGCGGGAGGAGAGCGGCGGGGACACAGTGAAAGAGCGCGAGGAGAGCAGCGGAGACACAGTGAAAGAGCGCGAACAGAATGGCGGGGACACAGTGAAAGAGCGCGAGGAGTGCAGCGGGGACACAGTGAAAGAGAGGGAGGAGAGCGGCTTGGATACAGTGAAAGAGCGCGAGGAGAGCGGCGGAGACACAGTGAAAGAGTACGAGGAGAGCGGCGGGACACAGTGAAAGAGCGCGAGGAGAGCGGCGGAGACACAGTGAAAGAGCGCGAGGAGAGCGGTGGATACACAGTGAAAGAGCGCGAATAGAGTGGCGGGGACACAGTGAAAGAGCGCGAGGAGTGCAGCGGGGACACAGTGAAAGAGCGGGAGGAGAGCGGCGGAGACACAGTGAAAGAGCGGCGGAGAGTGGCAGGGACAGAGTAAAAGAGCGCGAGGAGAGCGGTGGAGACACAGTGAAAGAGCGCGAGGAGAGCGGTGGGGACACAGTGAAAGAGCGCGAGGAGAGCGGTGGAGACACAGTGAAAGAGCGCGAGGAGAGCAGTGGAGACACAGTGAAAGAGCGTGAGGAGAGCAGTGGAGACACAGTGAAGGAATGCGAGGAGAGCAGCGGAGACACAGTGAAAGAGCGCGAATAGAGTGGCAGGGACACAGTGAAAGAGCGCGAGGAGTGCAGCGGGGATACAGTGAAAGAGCGGGAGGAGAGCGGCTTGGATACAGTGAAAGAGCGCGAGAAGAGCGGCGGAGACACAGTGAAAGAGCGCTTGGAGAGCGGCGGAGTCAAGAAGAGCGCGAGGAGAGTGGGAGTGACACAGTGAAAGAGCGCAAAGACAGCGGCGGGGACACAGTGAAAGAGTGGGAGGAGAGCACCGGGACACAGTGAAAGAGTGGGAGGAGAGCGGCGGGACACAGTGAAAGAGCGCGAGGAGAGCGGCGGGGACACAGTGAAAGAGCACGAATAGAGTGGCGGGGACACAGTGAAAGAGTGGGAGGAGAGCACCGGGACACAGTGAAAGAGCGCGAGGAGAGCGGCGGAGACACAGTGAAAGAGCGTGAGGAGAGCGGCGGAGACACAGTGAAAGAGCACGAGGAGAGCGGCTTGGATACAATGAAAGAGCGCGAGGAGAGCAGCGGGGAAAGAGTGAAAGAGAGCGAGGAGAGCGGCGCAGACACAGGATAAAAGACCGCGAGGAGAGCGGCGGAGACACAGTGAAAGAGCGCGAGGAGAGCGGCGGAGACACAGTGAAAGTGCGCGAGGAGAGCGGCGGAGACACAGTGAAAGAGTGTGAGGAGAGCGGCGGGGACACAGTGAAAGAGCGCGAGGAGAGCGGCGGGACACAGTGAAAGAGCACGAGGACAGCAGCGGGGACAGAGTGAAAGAGAGCGAGGAGAGCGGCAGAGACACAGGATAAAAGAGCGCGAGGAGAGCGGTGGAGATACAGTGAAAGAGCGTGAGGAGAGCAATGGAGACACACTGAAAGAGTGCGAGGAGAGCAGCGGAGACACAGTGAAAGAGCGCGAATAGAGTGGCGGAGACACAGTGAAAGAGCGCGAGGAGTGCAGCGGGGACACAGTGAAAGAGCGGGAGGAGAGCGGCTAGGATACAGTGAAAGAGCACGAGGAGAGCGGCGGAGACACAGTGAAAGAGCGCGAGGAGAGCGGCGGAGACACGGTGGAAGAGCGCGAGGAGAGTGGGAGTGACACAGTGAAAGAGCGCAAAGACAGCGGTGGGGACACAGTGAAAGAGTGGGAGGAGAGCACCGGGGCACAGTGAAAGAGTGCGAGGAGAGCGGCGGGACACAGTGAAAGAGCGCGAGGAGAGCGGCGGGGACACAGTGAAAGAGTGCGAGGAGAGCGGCGGAGACACAGTGAAAGAGCGCGAGGAGAGCGGCGGAGACACAGTGAAAGAGCGTGAGGAGAGCGGCGGAGACACAGTGAAAGAGCGTAAGGAGAGCAGCGGGGACAGAGTGAAAGAGCACAATGAGAGCGGCGGAGACACAGGATAAAAGAGTGCGAGGAGAGCGGCGGGGACACAGTGAAAGTGCGCGAGGAGAGCGGCGGGGACACAGTGAAAGAGTGCAAGGAGAGCGGCGGAGACACAGTGAAAGGGCGCGAGGAGAGAGGCGGGGAAACAGTGAAAGAGCGCGAGGGGAGCGGCGGAGACACAGGATAAAAGAGCGCGAGGAGAGCGGCGGGGACACAGTGAAAGTGCGCGAGGAGAGCGGCGGGGACACAGTGAAAGAGCGCGAGGAGAGTGGCTTGGATACAGTGAAAGAGCGCGAGGAGGGCGGCAGGGTCACAGTGAAAGAGCGCGAGGAGAGCAGCGGGGACAGAGTGAAAGAGAGCGAGGAGAGCGACGCAGACACAGAATAAAAGACCGCGAGGAGAGCGGCGGGGACATAGTGAAAGAGCGCGAGGAGAGCGGCGGAGACACAGTGAAAGAGCGTGAGGAGAGCGGCGGGGACACAGTGAAAGAGCGCGAGGAGAGCGGCGGGACACAGTGAAAGAGCGCGAGGAGAGCAGCAGGGACAGAGTGAAAGAGAGCGAGGAGAGCGGCGGAGACACAGGATAAAAGAGCGCGAGGAGAGCGACGGGGACACAGTGAAAGTGCGCGAGGAGAGCGGCGGGGACACAGTGAAAGAGCACGAGGAGAGCGGCTTGGATACAGTGAAAGAGCGCGAGGAGGGCGGCGGGGTCACAGTGAAAGAGCGCGAGGAGAGCGGTGGGGACAGAGTGAAAGAGCGCGAGGAGAGCAGCGGGGACAGAGTAAAAGAGCGCGAGGAGAGTGGCTTGGATACAATGAAAGAGCGAGAGGAGTGCAGTGGGGACAGAGTAAAAGAGCGCGAGGAGAGCGGCTTGGATACAATGAAAGAGCGCGAGGAGTGCAGTGGGGACAGAGTAAAAGAGCGCGAGGAGAGCGGCTTGGATACAATGAAAGAGCGCGAGGAGAGCAGTGGGGACAGAGTGAAAGAGAGCGAGGAGAGCGGCACAGACAGAGGATAAAAGACCGCGAGGAGAGCGGCGCGGACACAGTGAAAGAGCGCGAGGAGAGCGGCGGAGACACAGTGAAAGAGCGTTAGGAGAGCGGCGGAGACACAGTGAAAGAGCGCAAGGAGAGCAGCGGGGACAGAGTGAAAGAGCACAAGGAGAGCGGCGGAGACACAGGATAAAAGAGCGCGAGGAGAGCGGCGGGGACACAGTGAAAGTGCGCGAGGAGAGAGGCGGGGACACAGTGAAATAGCGCGAGGAGAGCGGCGGGGACACAGTGAAAGGGCGCGAGGAAAGAGGCGGGGACACAGTGAAAGAGCGCGAGGGGAGAGGCGGAGACACAGGATAAAAGAGCGCGAGGAGAGCGGCGGGGACACAGTGAAAGTGCGCGAGGAGAGCGGCGGGGACACAGTGAAAGAGCGCGAGGAGAGTTGCTTGGATATAGTGAAAGAGCGCGAGGAGGGCGGCGGGGTCACAGTGAAAGAGCGCGAGGAGAGCAGCGGGGACAGAGTAAAAGAGCACGAGGAGAGAGGCTTGGATACAATGAAAGAGCGCGAGGATAGCAGCGGGGACAGTGTGAAAGAGAGCGAGGAGAGCGGCGCAGACACAGGATAAAAGACCGCGAGGAGAGCGGCGGGGACACAGTGAAAGAGCGCGAGGAGAGCGGCGGAGACACAGTGAAAGAGCGCGAGGAGAGCGGCGGAGACACAGTGAAAGAGCGTGAGGAGAGCGGCGGGGACACAGTGAAAGAGCGCGAGGAGAGCGGCGGGACACAGTGAAAGAGCGCGAGGACAGCAGCGGGGACAGAGTGAAAGAGAGCGAGGAGAGCGGCGGAGACACAGGATAAAAGAGTGCGAGGAGAGCGGCGGGGACACAGTGAAAGTGCGCGAGGAGAGCGGCAGGGACACAGTGAAAGAGCGCGAGGAGAGCGGCTTGGATACAGTGAAAGAGCAGGAGGAGAGCGGCGGGGACACAGTGAAAGAGGGCGAGGAGAGCGGATGAAGCACAGTGGAAGAGCGCAAATAGAGTGGCGTGGACCAAGTGAAAGAGCGCGAGGAGTGCAGCGGGGACACAGTGAAAGAGCGGCAGGAGAGCGGCGGGGACACAGTGAAAGAGCGCGAGGAGAGCGGCGGAGACACAGTGAAAGAACGCGAGTAGAATAGCGGAAACACAGTGAAAGAGCGCGAACAGAGTGGCGGGGAAACAGTGAAAGAGCGCAAGGAGTGCAGCGGGGACACAGTGAAAGAGCGGGAGGAGAGCGGCTTGGATACAGTGAAAGAGCGCGAGGAGAGCGGCGGAGACACAGTGAAAGAGCACGAGGAGAGTGGCAGAGACGGAGTAAAAGAGCGCGAGGAGAGGGGTGGAGACACAGTGAAAGAGCGCGAGGAGAGCGGTGGGGACACAGTGAAAGAGCGCGAGGAGAGCGGTGGAGACACAGTGAAAGAGCGCGAGGAGAGCGGTGGAGATACAGTGAAAGAGCGTGAGGAGAGCAATGGAGACACAGTGAAAGAGTGCGAGGAGAGCAGCGGAGACACAGTGAAAGAGCGCGAATAGAGTGGCGGAGACACAGTGAAAGAGCGCGAGGAGTGCAGCGGGGACACAGTGAAAGAGCGGGAGGAGAGCGGCTTGAATACAGTGAAAGAGCACGAGGAGAGCGGCGGAGACACAGTGAAAGAGCGCAAAGACAGCGGTGGGGACACAGTGAAAGAGTGGGAGGAGAGCACCGGGGCACAGTGAAAGAGTGCGAGGAGAGCGGCGGGACACAGTGAAAGAGCGCGAGGTGAGCGGCGGGGACACAGTGAAAGAGTGCGAGGAGAGCGGCGGAGACACAGTGAAAGAGCGCGAGGAGAGCGGCGGAGACACAGCGATAGAGCATGAGGAGAGCGGCGGAGACACAGTGAAAGAGCGCAAGGAGAGCAGCGGGGACAGAGTGAAAGAGCACAAGGAGAGCGGCGGAGACAGAGGATAAAAGAGTGCGAGGAGAGCGGCGGGGACACAGTGAAAGTGCGCGAGGAGAGCGGCGGGGACACAGTAAAAGAGTGCGAGGAGAGCGGCGGCGACACAGTGAAAGAGCGCGAGGAGAGCGGCGGCGACACAGTGAAAGGGCGCGAGGAGAGAGGCGGGGAAACAGTGAAAGAGCGCGAGGGGAGCGGCTTGGATACAGTGAAAGAGCGCGAGGAGGGCGGCAGGGTCACAGTGAAAGAGCGCGAGGAGAGCAGCGGGGACAGAGTAAAAGAGCGCGAGGAGAGCGGCTTGGATACAATGAAAGAGCGCGAGGAGAGCAGCGGGGACAGAGTGAAAGAGAGCGAGGAGAGCGACGCAGACACAGGATAAAAGACCGCGAGGAGAGCGGCGGGGACATAGTGAAAGAGCGCGAGGAGAGCGGCGGAGACACAGTGAAAGAGCACGAGGAGAGCGGCGGAGACACAGTTAAAGAGCGTGAGGAGAGCAGTGGGGACACAGAGAAAGACCGCGAGGAGAGCGGTGGGACACAGTGAAAGAGCGCGAGGAGAGCAGCGGTGACAGAGTGAAAGAGAGCAAGGAGAGCAGCGGAGACACAGTGAAAGAGCGCGAGGACAGCGACGGGGACACAGTGAAAGTGCGCGAGGAGAGGGGCGGGGACACAGTGAAAGAGCACGAGGAGAGCGGCTTGGATACAGTGAAAGAGCGCGAGGAGGGCGGCGGGGTCACAGTGAAAGAGCGCGAGGAGAGCGGCGGGGACACAGTGAAAGAGCGCGAGGAGAGCAGCGGGGACAGAGTAAAAGAGCGCGAGGAGAGTGGCTTGGATACAATGAAAGAGCGCGAGGAGTGCAGTGGGGACAGAGTAAAAGAGCGCGAGGAGAGCGGCTTGGATACAATGAAAGAGAGCGAGGAGAGCAGTGGGGACAGAGTGAAAGAGAGCGAGGAGAGCGGCGCAGACAGAGGATAAAAGACTGCGAGGAGAGCGGCGGGGACACAGTGAAAGAGCGCGAGGAGAGCGGCGGAGACACAGTGAAAGAGCGCGAGGAGAGCGGCGGAGATACACTGAAAGAGCGTGAGGAGAGCGGCGGGGACACAGTGAAAGAGCTCGAGGAGAGCGGCGGGACACAGTGAAAGAGCACGAGGACAGCAGCGGGGACAGAGTGAAAGAGAGCGAGGAGAGCGGCGGAGACACAGGATAAAAGATCGCGAGGAGAGCGGCGGGGACACAGTGAAAGTGCGCGAGGAGAGCGGCGGGGACACAGTGAAAGAGTGCGAGGAGAGCGGCTTGGATACAGTGAAAGAGCGCAAGGAGAGCGGCGGGGACACAGTGAAAGAGCGTGAGGAGAGCGGCGGGGACACAGTGAAAGAGCGCGAGGAGAGCGGCGGGGACACAGTGAAAGAGCGCGAGGAGAGCAGCGGGGACAGAGTAAAAGAGCGCGAGGAGAGTGGCTTGGATACAATGAAAGAGCGCGAGGAGTGCAGTGGGGACAGAGTAAAAGAGCGCGAGGAGAGCGGCTTGGATACAATGAAAGAGCGCGAGGAGAGCCGTGGGGACAGAGTGAAAGAGAGCGAGGAGAGCGGCGCAGACAGAGGATAAAAGACCACGAGGAGAGCCGCGGGGACACAGTGAAAGAGTGCGAGGAGAGCGGCGGCGACACAGTGAAAGAGCGCGAGGAGAGCGGCAGCGACACAGTGAAAGGGCGCGAGGAGAGAGGCGGGGAAACAGTGAAAGAGCGCGAGGGGAGCGGCGGGACACAGTGAAAGAGCGCGAGGAGGGCGGCAGGGTCACAGTGAAAGAGCGCGAGGAGAGCAGCGGGGACAGAGTAAAAGAGCGCGAGGAGAGCGGCTTGGATACAATGAAAGAGCGCGAGGAGAGCAGCGGGGACAGAGTGAAAGAGAGCGAGGAGAGCGACGCAGACACAGGATAAAAGACCGCGAGGAGAGCGGCGGGGACATAGTGAAAGAGCGCGAGGAGAGCGGCGGAGACACAGTGAAAGAGCACGAGGAGAGCGGCGGAGACACAGTTAAAGAGCGTGAGGAGAGCAGTGGGGACACAGAGAAAGACCGCGAGGAGAGCGGTGGGACACAGTGAAAGAGCGCGAGGAGAGCAGCGGTGACAGAGTGAAAGAGAGCAAGGAGAGCAGCGGAGACACAGTGAAAGAGCGCGAGGAGAGCGGCTTGGATACAGTGAAAGAGCGCGAGGAGAGCGGCGGAGACACAGTGAAAGAGCGCGAGGAGAGCGGTGGAGATACAGTGAAAGAGCGTGAGGAGAGCAATGGAGACACAGTGAAAGAGCGCGAATACAGTGGCGGAGACACAGTGAAAGAGCGCGAGGAGTGCAGCGGGGACACAGTGAAAGAGCGGGAGGAGAGCGGCTTGGATACAGTGAAAGAGCGCGAGGAGAGCGGCGGAGACACAGTGAAAGAGTGCGAGGAGAGCGGCGGAGACACGGTGGAAGAGCGCGAGGAGAGCCGCGGAGACACAGTGAAAGAGCGTGAGGAGAGCGGCGGAGACACAGTGAAAGAGCGCAAGGAGAGCAGCGGGGACAGAGTGAAAGAGCACAAGGAGAGCGGCGGAGACACAGGATAAAAGAGTGCGAGGAGAGCGGCGGGGACACAGTGAAAGTGCGCGAGGAGAGCGGCGGGACACAGTGAAAGAGCGCGAGGAGAGCGGCGGCGACACAGTGAAAGAGCGCGAGGAGAGTGGCGGGGACACAGTGAAAGAGCGCGAGGGGAGCGGCGGAGACACAGGATAAAAGAGCGCGAGGAGAGCGGCGGGGACACAGTGAAAATGCGCGAGGGGAGCGGCGGAGACACAGGATAAAAGAGCGCGAGGAGAGCGGCGGGGACACAGTGAAATCGCGCAAGGAGAGATGCGGGGACACAGTGAAAGAGCGCGAGGGGAGCGGCGGAGACACAGGATAAAAGAGCGCGAGGAGAGCGGCGGGGACACAGTGAAAATGCGCGAGGAGAGCGGCGGGGACACAGTGAAAGAGCGCGAGGAGAGTGGCTTGGATACAGTGAATGAGCGCGAGGAGGGCGGCAGGGTCACAGTGAAATAGCGCGAGGAGAGCAGCGGGGACAGAGTAAAAGAGCGCGAGGAGAGCGGCTTGGATACAATGAAAGAGCGTGAGGAGAGCAGCGTGGACAGAGTGAAAGAGAGCGAGGAGAGCGACGCAGACACAGGATGAAAGACCGCGAGGAGAGCGGCGAGGACATAGTGAAAAAGCGCGAGGAAAGAGGCGGAGACACAGTGAAAGAGCACGAGGAGAGCGGCGGAGACACAGTGAAAGAGCGTGAGGAGAGCGGCGGGGACACAGTGAAAGGGCGCGAGGAGAGCGGCGGGACACTGTGAAAGAGCGCGAGGAGAGCAGCGGGGACAGAGTGAAAGAGAGCAGAGGAGAGCGGCGGAGACACAGGATAAAAGAGCGTGAGGAGAGCGACGGGGACACAGTGAATGTGAGCGAGGAGAGCGGCAGGGACACAGTGAAAGAGCATGAGGAGTGCGGCTTGGATACAGTGAAAGAGCGCGAGGAGGGCGGCGGGGTCACAGTGAAAGAGCGCGAGGAGAGCGGCGGGGACACAGTGAAAGAGCGCGAGGAGAGCAGCGAGGACAGAGTAAAAGAGCGCGAGGAGAGTGGCTTGGATACAATGAAAGAGCGCGAGGAGTGCAGTGGGGACAGAGTAAAAGAGCGTGAGGAGAGCGGCTTGGATACAATGAAAGAGCGCGAGGGGAGCAGTGGGGACAGAGTGAAAGAGAGCGAGGAGAGCGGCGCAGACAGAGGATAAAAGACCGCGAGGAGAGCGGCGGGGACACAGTGAAAGAGCGCGAGGAGAGCGGTGGAGGCACAGTGAAAGAGCGCGAGGAGAGCGGCGGAGACACAGTGAAAGAGCGTGAGGAGAGCGGCGGGGACACAGTGAAAGAGCGCGAGGAGAGCGGCGGGACACAGTGAAAGAGCACGAGGACAGCAGTGGGGACAGAGTGAAAGAGAGCGAGGAGAGCGGCGGAGACACAGGATAAAAGAGCGTGAGGAGAGCGGCGGGGACACAGTGAAAGTGCGCGAGGAGAGCGGCGGGGACACAGTGAATGAGCGCGAGGAGAGCGGCTTGGATACAGTGAAAGAGCAGGAGGAGAGCGGCGGGGACACAGTGAAAGACGGCGAGGAGAGCGGATGAAGCACAGTGAAAGAGCGCGAATAGAGTGTCGTGGACACAGTGAAAGAGCGCGAGGAGTGCAGCGGGGACACAGTGAAAGAGCGGGAGGAGAGCGGCGGGGACACAGTGAAAGAGCGCGAGGAGAGCAGCGGAGACACAGTGAAAGAGCGCGAACAGAATGGCGGGGACACAGTGAAAGAGCGCGAGGAGTGCAGCGGGGACACAGTGAAAGAGAGGGAGGAGAGCGGCTTGGATACAGTGAAAGAGCGCGAGGAGAGCGGCGGAGACACAGTGAAAGAGTACGAGGAGAGCGGCGGGACACAGTGAAAGAGCGCGAGGAGAGCGGCGGAGACACAGTGAAAGAGCGCGAGGAGAGCGGTGGATACACAGTGAAAGTGCGCGAGGAGAGAGGTGGAGACACAGTGAAAGAGCGTGAGGAGAGCGGTGGAGACACAGTGAAAGAGTGCGAGGAGAGCAGCGGAGACACAGTGAAAGAGCGCGAATAGAGTGGCGGGGACACAGTGAAAGAGCGCGAGGAGTGCAGCGGGGACACAGTGAAAGAGCGGGAGGAGAGCGGCGGAGACACAGTGAAAGAGCGGCGGAGAGTGGCAGGGACAGAGTAAAAGAGCGCGAGGAGAGCGGTGGAGACACAGTGAAAGAGCGCGAGGAGAGCGGTGGGGACACAGTGAAAGAGCGCGAGGAGAGCGGTGGAGACACAGTGAAAGAGCGCGAGGAGAGCAGTGGAGACACAGTGAAAGAGCGTGAGGAGAGCAGTGGAGACACAGTGAAGGAATGCGAGGAGAGCAGCGGAGACACAGTGAAAGAGCGCGAATAGAGTGGCGGGGACACAGTGAAAGAGCGCGAGGAGTGCAGCGGGGATACAGTGAAAGAGCGGGAGGAGAGCGGCTTGGATACAGTGAAAGAGCGCGAGAAGAGCGGCGGAGACACAGTGAAAGAGCGCTTGGAGAGCGGCGGAGTCAAGAAGAGCGCGAGGAGAGTGGGAGTGACACAGTGAAAGAGCGCAAAGACAGCGGCGGGGACACAGTGAAAGAGTGGGAGGAGAGCACCGGGACACAGTGAAAGAGTGGGAGGAGAGCGGCGGGACACAGTGAAAGAGCGCGAGGAGAGCGGCGGGGACACAGTGAAAGAGCACGAATAGAGTGGCGGGGACACAGTGAAAGAGTGGGAGGAGAGCACCGGGACACAGTGAAAGAGCGCGAGGAGAGCGGCGGAGACACAGTGAAAGAGCGTGAGGAGAGCGGCGGAGACACAGTGAAAGAGCACGAGGAGAGCGGCTTGGATACAATGAAAGAGCGCGAGGAGAGCAGCGGGGAAAGAGTGAAAGAGAGCGAGGAGAGCGGCGCAGACACAGGATAAAAGACCGCGAGGAGAGCGGCGGAGACACAGTGAAAGAGCGCGAGGAGAGCGGCGGAGACACAGTGAAAGTGCGCGAGGAGAGCGGCGGAGACACAGTGAAAGAGTGTGAGGAGAGCGGCGGGGACATAGTGAAAGAGCGCGAGGAGAGCAGCGGGGACAGAGTGAAAGAGAGCGAGGAGAGCGGCGGGACACAGTGAAAGAGCGCGAGGAGAGCAGCGGGACACAGTGAAAGAGCGCGAGGAGAGCAGCGGGGACAGAGTGAAAGAGAGCGAGGAGAGCGGCGTAGACACAGTGAAAGAGCGCGAGGAGAGCAGCGGGGACAGAGTGAAAGAGAGCGAGGAGAGCGGCGGAGACACAGGACAAAAGAGCGCGAGGAGAGCGGCGGGGACACAGTGAAAGTGCGCGAGGAGAGCGGCGGGGACACAGTGAAAGAGTGCGAGGAGAGCGGCTTGGATACAGTGAAAGAGCGGGAGGAGAGCGGCGGGGACACAGTGAAAGAGGGCGAGGAGAGCGGATGAAGCACAGTGAAAGAGCGCGAATAAAGTGGCATGGATACAGTGATAGAGCGCGAGGAGTGTAGCGGGGACACAGTGAAAGAGCGGGAGGAGAGCGGCGGGGACACAGTGAAAGAGCGCAAGGAGAGCGGCGGAGACACAGTGAAAGAGCGCGAGGAGAGCGGCGGAGACACAGTGAAAGAGCGTGAGGAGAGCGGCTGGGACACAGTGAAAGAGCGCGAGGAGAGCAGCGGGGACAGAGTGAAAGAGAGCGAGGAGAGCGGCGGAGACACGGGATAAAAGAGCTCGAGGAGAGCGGCGGAGACTCAGTGAAAGAGCGCGAGGAGAGCGACGGGGACACAGTGAAAGTGCGCGAGGAGAGCAGCGGGGACAGAGTGAAAGTGCGCGAGCAGAGCGGCGGGGACACAGTGAAAGAGCGCGAGGAGAGCGGCAGAGACACAGTGAAAGAACGCGAGGAGAGCAGCGGGGACAGAGTGAAAGAGCGCGAGGAGAACAGCAGAGACACAGAGAGAGAGCGCGAGGAGAGCGGCGGAGACACAGTGAAAGAGCGCAAGGAGAGCGGCGGGGACACAGCGAAAGTGCGCGAGGTGAGCGGCGGGGACACAGTGAAAGAGCGCGATGGGAGTGGCTTAGATACAATGAAAGAGCCCGAGGAGAGCGGCGGGGACATACTGAAAGAGCGTGAGGAGAGCGGCTTGGTGCAATGAAAGAGCGCGAGGAGAGCGGCGGAGACACAGTGAAAGAGCGCGAGGAGAGCGGCGGGGACACGGTGGAAGAGCGCGAGGAGAGTGGAAGTGACACAGTGAAAGAGCGCAAAGACAGCGGTGGCGACACAGTGAAAGAGTGGGAGGAGAGCACCGGGGCACAGTGAAAGACTGCGAGGAGAGCGGCGGGACACAGTGAAAGAGCGCGAGGAGAGCGGCGGGGACACAGTGAAAGAGTGCGAGGAGAGCGGCGGAGACACAGTGAAAGAGCGCGAGGAGAGCGGCGGAGACACAGCGAAAGAGCGTGAGGAGAGCGGCGGAGACACAGTGAAAGAGCGCAAGGAGAGCAGCGGGGACAGAGTGAAAGAGCACAAGTAGAGCGGCGGAGACACAGAATAAAAGAGTGCGAGGAGAGCGGCGGGGACACAGTGAAAGTGCGCGAGGAGAGCGGCGGGGACACAGTGAAAGAGTGCGAGGAGAGCGGCGGCGACACAGTGAAAGGGCGCGAGGAGAGAGGCGGGGAAACAGTGAAAGAGCGCGAGGGGAGCGGCGGAGACACAGGATAAAAGAGCGCGAGGAGAGCGGCGGGGACACAGTGAAAGTGCGCGAGGAGAGCGGCGGGGACACAGAGAAAGAGCGCGAGGAGAGAGGCTTGGATACAGTGAAAGAGCGCGAGGAGGGCGGCAGGGTCACAGTGAAAGAGCGCGAGCAGAGCAGCGGGGACAGAGTGAAAGAGAGCGAGGAGAGCGGCGGAGACACGGGATAAAAGAGCTCGAGGAGAGCGGCGGAGACTCAGTGAAAGAGCGCGAGGAGAGCGACGGGGACACAGTGAAAGTGCGCGAGGAGAGCAGCGGGGACAGAGTGAAAGTGCGCGAGCAGAGCGGCGGGGACACAGTGAAAGAGCGCGAGGAGAGCGGCAGAGACACAGTGAAAGAACGCGAGGAGAGCAGCGGGGACAGAGTGAAAGAGCGCGAGGAGAACAGCAGAGACACAGAGAAAGAGCGCGAGGAGAGCGGCGGAGACACAGTGAAAGAGCGCAAGGAGAGCGGCGGGGACACAGGGAAAGTGCGCGAGGTGAGCGGCGGGGACACAGTGAAAGAGCGCGATGGGAGTGGCTTAGATACAATGAAAGAGCCCGAGGAGAGCGGCGGGGACATACTGAAAGAGCGTGAGTAGAGTGGCTTGGTGCAATGAAAGAGCGCGAGGAGAGCGGCGGGGACACAGTGAAAGAGCGGGAGGAGAGCGGCTTGGATACAGTGAAAGAGCACGAGGAGAGCGGCGGAGACACAGTGAAAGAGCGCGAGGAGAGCGGCGGGGACACGGTGGAAGAGCGCGAGGAGAGTGGGAGTGACACAGTGAAAGAGCGCAAAGACAGCGGTGGGGACACAGTGAAAGAGTGGGAGGAGAGCACCGGGGCACAGTGAAAGAGTGCGAGGAGAGCGGCGGGACACAGTGAAAGAGCGCGAGGAGAGCGGCGGGGAAACAGTGAAAGAGTGCGAGGAGAGCGGCGGAGACACCGTGAAAGAGCGCGAGGAGAGCGGCGGAGACACAGCGAAAGAGCGTGAGGAGAGCGGCGGAGACACAGTGAAAGAGCGCAAGGAGAGCAGCGGGGACAGAGTGAAAGAGCACAAGGAGAGCGGCGGAGACACAGGATAAAAGAGTGCGAGGAGAGCGGCGGGGACACAGTGAAAGTGCGCGAGGAGAGCGGCGGGGACACAGTGAAAGAGTGCGAGGAGAGCGGCGGCGACACAGTGAAAGGGCGCGAGGTGAGAGGCGGGGAAACAGTGAAAGAGCGCGAGGGGGGCGGCGGAGACACAGGATAAAAGAGCGCGAGGAGAGCGGCGGGGACACAGTGAAAGTGCGCGAGGAGAGCGGCGGGGACACAGTGAAAGAGCGCGAGGAGAGAGGCTTGGATACAGTGAAAGAGCGCGAGGAGGGCGGCAGGGTCACAGTGAAAGAGCGCGAGCAGAGCAGCGGGGACAGAGTAAAAGAGCGCGGGGAGAGCGGCTTGGATACAAAGAAAGAGCGCGAGGAGAGCAGCGGGGACAGAGTGAAAGAGAGCGAGGAGAGCTACGCAGACACAGGATAAAAGACCGCGAGGAGAGCGGCGGGGACATAGTGAAAGAGCGCGAGGACAGCGGCGGAGACACAGTGAAAGAGCACGAGGAGAGCGGCGGAGACACAGTTAAAGAGCGTGAGGAGAGCGGCGGGGACACAGAGAAAGAGCGCGAGGAGAGCGGCGGGACACAGTGAAAGAGCGCGAGGAGAGCAGCGGGGACAGAGTGAAAGAGCGCGAGGAGAGTGGCTTGGGTACAATGAAAGAGCGCGAGGAGTGCAGTGGGGACAGAGTAAAAGAGCGCGAGGAGAGCGGCTTGGATACAATGAAAGAGCGCGAGGAGAGCAGTGGGGACAGAGTGAAAGAGAGCGAGGAGAGCGGCGCAGACAGAGGATAAAAGACCGCGAGGAGAGCGGCGGGGACACAGTGAAAGAGCGCGAGGAGAGCGGCGGAGACACAGTGAAAGAGCGCGAGGAGAGCGGCGGAGACACACTGAAAGAGCGTGAGGAGAGCGGCGGGGACACAGTGAAAGAGCGCGAGGAGAGCGGCGGGACACAGTGAAAGAGCACGAGGACAGCAGCGGGGACAGAGTGAAAGAGAGCGAGGAGAGCGGCGGGGACACAGTGAAAGTGCGCGAGGAGAGCGGCGGGGACACAGTGAAAGAGCGTGAGGAGAGCGGCGGGGACACAGAGAAAGAGCGCGAGGAGAGCGGCGGGACACAGTGAAAGTGCGCGAGTAGAGCGGCGGGGACACAGCGAAAGAGCACGAGGAGAGCGGCTTGGATAGAGTGAAAGAGCGCGAGGAGGGCGGCGGGGTCACAGTGAAAGAGCGCGAGGAGAGCGGCGGGGACACAGTGAAAGAGCGCGAGGAGAGCAGCGGGGACAGAGTAAAAGAGCGCGAGGAGAGTGGCTTGGATACAATGAAAGAGCGCGAGGAGTGCAGTGGGGACAGAGTAAAAGAGCGCGAGGAGAGCGGCTTGGATACAATGAAAGAGCGCGAGGAGAGCAGTGGGGACAGAGTGAAAGAGAGCGAGGAGAGCGGCGCAGACAGAGGATAAAAGACCACGAGGAGAGCGGCGGGGACACAGTGAAAGAGCGCGAGGAGAGCGGCGGAGACACAGTGAAAGAGCGCGAGGAGAGCGGCGGAGACACACTGAAAGAGCGTGAGGAGAGCGGCGGGGACACAGTGAAAGAGTGCGAGGAGAGCGGCGGGACACAGTGAAAGAGCACGAGGACAGCAGCGGGGACAGAGTGAAAGAGAGCGAGGAGAGCGGCGGAGACACAGGATAAAAGAGCGCGAGGAGAGCGGCTGGGACACAGTGAAAGTGCGCGAGGAGAGCGGCGGGGACACAGTGAAAGAGCGCGATGAGAGCGGCTTGGATACAGTGAAAGAGCGCCAGGAGAGCGGCGGGGACACAGTGAAAGACGGCGAGGAGAGCGGAAGAAGCACAGTGAAAGAGCGGGAGGAGAGCGGCGTGGACACAGTGAAAGAGCGCGAGGAAAGCGGCGGAGACACAGTGAAAAAGCGCGAGGAGAGCAGCGGAGACACAGTGAAAGAGCGCGAACAGAGTGGCGGGGACACAGTGAAAGAGTCGCGAGGAGTGCAGCGGGGACACAGTGAAAGAGCGGGAGGAGAGCGGCTTGGATACAGTGAAAGAGCGCGAGGAGAGCGGCGGAGACACAGTGAAAGAGCGCGAGGAGAGCGGTGGAGATACAGTGAAAGAGCGCGAGGAGTGCAGCGGGGACACAGTGAAAGAGCGGGAGGAGAGCGGCGGGGACACAGTGAAAGAGCGCGAGGAGAGCGGCGGGACACAGTGAAAGACCACGAGGACAGCAGCGGGGACAGAGTGAAAGAGAGCGAGGAGAGCGGCGGAGACACAGGATAAAAGAGCGCGAGGAGAGCGACGGGGACACAGTGAAAGTGCGCGAGGAGAGCGGCGGGGACACAGTGAAAGAGCACGAGGAGAGCGGCTTGGATACAGTGAAAGAGCGCGAGGAGAGCGGCGGAGACACAGTGAAAGAGCGCGAGGAGAGCGGTGGAGATACAGTGAAAGAGCGCGAGGAGTGCAGCGGGGACACAGTGAAAGAGTGGGAGGAGAGCGGCGGGGACACAGTGAAAGAGCGCGAGGAGAGCGGCGGGACACAGTGAAAGACCACGAGGACAGCAGCGGGGACAGAGTGAAAGAGAGCGAGGAGAGCGGCGGAGACACAAGATAAAAGAGAGCGAGGAGAGCGGCGGGGACACAGTGAAAGTGCGCGAGGAGAGCGGCGGGGACACAGTGAAAGAGCGCGAGTAGAGCGGCTTGGATACAGTGAAAGAGCGCCAGGAGAGCGGCGGGGACACAGTGAAAGAGCGTGAGGAGAGCGGCGGGGACACAGAGAAAGAGCGCGAGGAGAACGGCGTGACACAGTGAAAGAGCGCGAGGAGAGCAGCGGGGACTGAGTGAAATAGAGCGAGGAGAGTGGCTTGGATACAATGAAAGAGCGCGAGGAGTGCAGTGGGGACAGAGTAAAAGAGCGCGAGGAGAACGGCTTGGATACAATGAAAGAGCGCGAGGAGAGCAGTGGGGACAGAGTGAAAGAGAGCGAGGAGAGCGGCGCAGACAGAGGATAAAAGACCACGAGGAGAGCGGCGGGGACACAGTGAAAGAGCGCGAGGAGAGCGGCGGAGACACAGTGAAAGAGCGCGAGGAGAGCGGCGGAGACACACTGAAAGAGCGTGAGGAGAGCGGCGGGGACACAGTGAAAGAGCGCGAGGAGAGCGGCGGGACACAGTGAAAGAGCACGAGGACAGCAGCGGGGACAGAGTGAAAGAGAGCGAGGAGAGCGGCGGAGACACAGGATAAAAGAGCGCGAGGAGAGCGGCGGGGACACAGTGAAAGTGCGCGAGGAGAGCGGCGGGGACACAGTGAAAGAGCGCGAGGAGAGTGGCTTGGATACAGTGAAAGAGCGCCAGGAGAGCGGCGGGGACACAGTGAAAGACGGCGAGGAGAGCGGATGAAGCACAGTGAAAGAGCGGGAGGAGAGCGGCGGGGACACAGTGAAAGAGCGCGAGGAAAGCGGCGGAGACACAGTGAAAGAGCGCGAGGAGAGCAGCGGAGACACAGTGAAAGAGCGCGAACAGAGTGGCGGGGACACACTGAAAGAGTCGCGAGGAGTGCAGCAGGGACACAGTGAAAGAGCGGGAGGAGAGCGGCTTGGATACAGTGAAAGAGCGCGAGGAGAGCGGCGGAGACACAGTGAAAGAGCGCGAGGAGAGCGGTGGAGAGACAGTGAAAGAGCGTGAGGAGAGCAATGGAGACACAGTGAAAGAGCGCGAATAGAGTGGCGGAGACACAGTGAAAGAGCGCGAGGAGTGCAGCGGGGACACAGTGAAAGAGCGGGAGGAGAGCGGCTTGGATACAGTGAAAGAGCGCGAGGAGAGCGGCGGAGACACAGTGAAAGAGTGCGAGGAGAGCGGCGGAGACACGCTGGAAGAGCGCAAGGAGAGTGGGAGTGAACATAGTGAAAGAGCGCAAAGACAGCGGTGGGGACACAGTGAAAGAGTGGGAGGAGAGCACCGGGGCACAGTGAAAGAGTGCGAGGAGAGCGGCGGGACACAGTGAAAGAGCGCGAGGAGAGCGGCGGGGACACAGTGAAAGAGTGCGAGGAGAGCGGCGGGACACAGTGAAAGAGCGCGAGGAGAGCCGCGGAGACACAGTGAAAGAGCGTGAGGAGAGCGGCGGAGACACAGTGAAAGAGCGCAAGGAGAGCAGCGGGGACAGAGTGAAAGAGCACAAGGAGAGCGGCGGAGACACAGGATAAAAGAGTGCGAGGAGAGCGGCGGGGACACAGTGAAAGTGCGCGAGGAGAGCGGCGGGGACACAGTGAAAGAGCGCGAGGAGAGCGGCGGCGATACAGTGAAATCGCGCAAGGAGAGAGGCGGGGACACAGTGAAAGAGCGCGAGGGGAGCTGCGGAGACACAGGATAAAAGAGCGCGAGGAGAGCGGCGGGGACACAGTGTAAGTGCGCGAGGAGAGCGGCGGGGACACAGTGAAAGAGCGCGAGGAGAGTGGCTTGGATACAGTGAATGAGCGCGAGGAGGGCGGCAGGGTCACAGTGAAAGAGCGCGAGGAGAGCAGCGGGGACAGAGTAAAAGAGCGCGAGGAGAGCGGCTTGGATACAATGAAAGAGCGCGAGGAGAGCAGCGTGGACAGAGTGAAAGAGAGCGAGGAGAGCGACACAGACACAGGACGAAGAGGAGAGTGGCGAGGACATAGTGAAAAAGCGCGAGGAAAGCGGCGGAGACACAGTGAAAGAGCACGAGGAGAGCGGCGGAGACACAGTGAAAGAGCGTGAGGAGAGCGGCGGGGACACAGTGAAAGAGCGCGAGGAGAGCGGCGGGACACAGTGAAAGAGCGCGATGAGAGCAGCGGGGACAGAGTGAAAGAGAGCGAGGAGAGCGGCGGAGACACAGGATAAAAGAGCGCGAGGAGAGCGACGGGGACACAGTGAATGTGAGCGAGGAGAGCGGCAGGGACACAGTGAAAGAGCACGAGGAGAGCGGCTTGGATACAGTGAAAGAGCGCGAGGAGGGCGGCGGGGTCACAGTGAAAGAGCGCGAGGAGAGCGGCGGGGACACAGTGAAAGAGCGCGAGGAGAGCAGCGGGGACAGAGTAAAAGAGCGCGAGGAGAGTGGCTTGGATACAATGAAAGAGCGCGAGGAGTGCAGTGGGGACAGAGTAAAAGAGCGCGAGGAGAGCGGCTTGGATACAATGAAAGAGGGCGAGGAGAGCAGTGGGGGCAGAGTGAAAGAGAGCGAGGAGAGCGGCGCAGACAGAGGATAAAAGACCGCGAGGAGAGCGGCGGGGACACAGTGAAAGAGCGCGAGGAGAGCGGTGGAGACACAGTGAAAGAGCGCGAGGAGAGCGGCGGGGACACAGTGAAATAGCGTGAGGAGAGCGGCGGGGACACAGTGAAAGAGCGCGAGGAGAGCGGCGGGACACAGTGAAAGAGCACGAGGACAGCAGCGGGGACAGAGTGAAAGAGGGTGAGGAGAGCGGCGGAGACACAGGATAAAAGAGCGTGAGGAGAGCGGCGGGGACACAGTGAAAGTGCGCGAGGAGAGCGACGGGGACACAGTGAAAGAGCGCGAGGAGAGCGGCTTGGATACAGTGAAAGAGCGGGAGGAGAGCGGCGGGGACACAGTGAAAGAGCGCGAGGAGAGCAGCGGGGACAGAGTGAAAGAGAGCGAGGAGAGCGGCGGAGACACAGGATAAAAGAGCGCGAGGAGAGCGACGGGGACACAGTGAATGTGAGCGAGGAGAGCGGCAGGGACACAGTGAAAGAGCACGAGGAGAGCGGCTTGGATACAGTGAAAGAGCGCGAGGAGGGCGGCGGGGTCACAGTGAAGGAGCGCGAGGAGAGCGGCGGGACACAGTGAAAGAGCGCGAGGAGAGCAGCGGGGACAGAGTAAAAGAGCGCGAGGAGAGTGGCTTGGATACAATGAAAGAGCGCGAGGAGTGCAGTGGGGACAGAGTAAAAGAGCGCGAGGAGAGCGGCTTGGATACAATGAAAGAGGGCGAGGAGAGCAGTGGGGGCAGAGTGAAAGAGAGCGAGGAGAGCGGCGCAGACAGAGGATAAAAGACCGCGAGGAGAGCGGCGGGGACACAGTGAAAGAGCGCGAGGAGAGCGGTGGAGACACAGTGAAAGAGCGCGAGGAGAGCGGCGGGGACACAGTGAAATAGCGTGAGGAGAGCGGCGGGGACGCAGTGAAAGAGCGCGAGGAGAGCGGCGGGACACAGTGAAAGAGCACGAGGACAGCAGCGGGGACAGAGTGAAAGAGGGCGAGGAGAGCGGCGGAGACACAGGATAAAAGAGCGTGAGGAGAGCGGCGGGGACACAGTGAAAGTGCGCGAGGAGAGCGGCGGGGACACAGTGAAAGAGCGCGAGGAGAGCGGCTTGGATACAGTGAAAGAGCGGGAGGAGTGCGGCGGGGACACAGTGAAAGACGGCGAGGAGAGCGGATGAAGCACAGGGAAAGAGCGCGAATAGAGTGTCGTGGACACAGTGAAAGAGCGCGAGGAGTGCAGCGGGGACACAGTGAAAGAGCGGGAGGAGAGCGGCGGGGACACAGTGAAAGAGCGCGAGGAGAGCAGCGGAGACACAGTGAAAGAGCGCGAACAGAATGGCGGGGACACAGTGAAAGAGCGCGAGGAGTGCAGCGGGGACACAGTGAAAGAGCGGGAGGAGAGCGGCTTGGATACAGTGAAAGAGCGCGAGGAGAGCGGCGGAGACACAGTGAAAGAGTGCGAGGAGAGCGGCAGGACACAGTGAAAGAGCGCGAGGAGAGCGGCGGAGACACAGTGAAGGAGCGCGAGGAGAGCGGTGGATACACAGTGAAAGAGCGCGAGGAGAGAGGTGGAGACACAGTGAAAGAGCGTGAGGAGAGCGGTGGAGACACAGTGAAAGAGTGCGAGGAGAGCAGCGGAGACACAGTGAAAGAGCGCGAATAGAGTGGCGGGGACACAGTGAAAGAGCGCGAGGAGTGCAGCGGGGACACAGTGAAAGAGCGGGAGGAGAGCGGCGGAGACACAGTGAAAGAGCGGCGGAGAGTGGCAGGGACAGAGTAAAAGAGCGCGAGGAGAGCGGTGGAGACACAGTGAAAGAGCGCGAGGAGAGCGGTGGGGACACAGTGAAAGAGCGCGAGGAGAGCGGTGGAGACACAGTGAAAGAGCGCGAGGAGAGCAGTGGAGACACAGTGAAAGAGCGCGAGGAGAGCAGCGGGGACAGAGTGAAAGAGCGCGAATAGAGTGGCGGGGACACAGTGAAAGAGCGCAAGGACTGCAGCGGGGACACAGTGAAAGAGCGGGAGGAGAGCGGCTTGGATACAGTGAAAGAGCGGGAGGAGAGCGGCAGAGACACAGTGAAAGAGCGCGAGGAGAGTGGCAGGGACAGAGTAAAAGAGCGCGAGGAGAGCGGTGGAGACACAGTGAAAGAGCGCGAGGAGAGCGGTGGAGACACAGTGAAAGAGCGCGAGGAGAGCGGTGGAGACACAGTGAAAGAGCGTGAGGAGAGCGGTGGAGACACAGTGAAAGAGCGCGAGGAGAGCAGCGGAGACACAGTGAAAGAGCGCGAGGAGAGCAGCGGAGACTCAGTGAAAGAGCGCGAGGAGAGCGGTGGGGACACAGTGAAAGAGCGCGAGGAGAGCGGTGGAGACACAGTGAAAGAGCGCGAGGAGAGCGGTGGAGACACAGTGAAAGAGCGTGAGGAGAGCGGTGGAGACACAGTGAAAGAGCGCGAGGAGAGTGGCGGGGACACAGTGAAAGAGCGCGAGGAGTGCAGCGGGGACACAGTGAAAGAGCGCGAATAGAGTGGCGGGGACACAGTGAAAGAGCGCGAGGAGTGCAGCGGGGACACAGTGAAAGAGCGGGAGGAGAGCGGCTTGGATACAGTGAAAGAGCGCGAGGAGAGCGGCGGAGACACCGTGAAAGAGCGCGAGGAGAGTGGCAGGGACAGAGTAAAAGAGCGCGAGGAGAGCGGTGGAGACACAGTGAAAGAGCGCGAGGAGAGCGGTGGAGACACAGTGAAAGAGCGTGAGGAGAGCAGTGGAGACACAGTGAAAGAGTGCGAGGAGAGCAGCGGAGACACAGTGAAAGAGCGCGAATAGAGTGGCAGGGACACAGTGAAAGAGCGCGAGGAGAGTGGCGGGGACACAGTGAAAGAGCGCGATGAGTGCAGCGGGGACACAGTGAAAGAGCGCGAATAGAGTGGCGGGGACACAGTGAAAGAGCGCGAGGAGTGCAGCGGGGACACAGTGAAAGACCGGGAGGAGAGCGGCTTTGATACAGTGAAAGAGCGCGAAGAGAGCGGCGGATACACCGTGAAAGAGCGCGAGGAGACTGGCAGGGACAGAGTAAAAGAGCGCGAGGAGAGCGGTGGAGACACAGTGAAAGAGCGCGAGGAGAGCAGCGGAGACACAGTGAAAGAGCGCGAGGAGAGCAGCGGAGACTCAGTGAAAGAGCACGAGGAGAGCGGTGGGGACACAGTGAAAGAGCGCGAGGAGAGCGGTGGAGACACAGTGAAAGAGCGCGAGGAGAGCGGCGGAGACACAGTGAAAGAGCGCGAGGAGAGGAGCGGGGACAGAGTGAAAGTGCGCGAGCAGAGCGGCGGTGACACAGTGAAAGAGCACGAGGAGAGTGGCAGAGACACAGTGAAAGAGCGCGAGGAGAGCATTGGGGACAGAGTGAAAGAACGCGAGGAGAACAGCAGAGACACAGAGAAAGAGCGCGAGGAGAGCGGCGGAGACACAGTGAAAGAGCGCGAGGAGAGCGGCGGGGACACAGGGAAAGTGCGCGAGGTGAGCGGTGGGGACACAGTGAAAGAGCGCGAGGGGAGTGGCTTAGATACAATGAAAGAGCGCGAGGAGAGCGGCGGGGACACAGGGAAAGAGCGTGAGGAGAGCGGCATGGATACAATGAAAGAGCGCGAGGAGAGCGGCGGGGACACAGTGAAAGAGCGCGAGGAGAGCGGCGGGGACACAGTGAAAGAGCGCGAGGAGAGCAGCGGGGACAGAGTGAAAGAGAGCGAGGAGCGCAGCGGAGTAATAGGATAAAAGAGCGCGAGGAAAGCGGTGGGGACACAGTGAAAGTGCGCGAGGAGAGCGGCGGGGACACAGTGAAAGAGCGCGAGGAGAGCGGCAGAGACACAGTGAAAGAGCGCGAGGAGAGCCGCAGGGACAGAGTGAAAGAGCGCGAAGAGAGCAGCAGAGACACAGAGAAAGAGCGCAACGAGAGCGGTGGAGACACAGTGAAAGAGCGCGAGGAGAGCGGCAGAGACACAGGATAAAAGAGCGCGAGGAGAGCGGTGGGGACACAGTTAAAGGGCGCGAGTAGAGCGGCGGGGACACAGCGAAAGAGCACGAGGAGAGCGGCTTGGATACAGTGAAAGAGCGCGAGGAGTGCGGCGGGGACACAGTGAAAGAGCGCGAGTAGAGCGGCGGGGACACAGTGAAAGTGCGCGAGCAGAGCGGCGGGGATACAGTGAAAGAGCGCGAGGAGAGCGGCAGAGACACAGTGAAAGAGCGCCAGGAGAGCAGCGGGGACACGGTGAAAGAGCGCGAGGAGAGCGGCTTGGAAACAGTGAAAGAGCGGGAGGAGAGCGGCGGGGATACAGTGAAAGAGCGTGAGGAGAGCGGATGAGGCACAGTGAAAGAGCGCGATAAGAGTGGCGTGGACACAGTGAAAGAGCGCGAGGAGTGCAGCGGGGACACAGTGAAAGAGCGGGAGGAGAGCGGCGGGGTCACAGTGAAAGAGCGTGAGGAGAGCAGCGGAGACACAGTGAAAGAGCGCGAGGAGAGCGGCGGAGACACAGTGAAAGAGCGCGAGGAGAGCAGCGGGGACAGAGTGAAAGAGCGCGAATAGAGTGGCGGGGACGCAGTGAAAGGGCGCAAGGAGTGCAGCGGGGACACAGTGAAAGAGCGGGAGGAGTGCGGCTTGGATACAGTGAAAGAGCGGGAGGAGAGCGGCGGAGACACAGTGAAAGAGCGCGAGGAGAGCGGCGGAGACACAGTGAAAGAGCGCGAGGAGAGCAGCGGGGACAGAGTGAAAGAGAGCGAGGAGAGCGGCGGAGACACAGGATAAAAGAGCTCGAGGAGAGCGGCGGAGACTCAGTGAAAGAGCGCGAGGAGAGCGGCGGGGACACAGTGAAAGTGCGCGAGGAGAGCGGCGGGGACACAGTGAAAGAGCGCGAGGAGAGCAGCGGGGACACGGTGGAAGAGCGCGAGGAGAGCGGCTTGGACACAGTGAAAGAGCCGGTGGAGAGCGGCGGGGACACAGTGAAAGAGGGCGAGGAGAGCGGATGAGGCACAGTGAAAGAGCGCGAATAGAGTGGCGTGGACACAGTGAAAGAGCGCGAGGAGTGCAGCGGAGACACAGTGAAAGAGCGGGAGGAGAGCGGCGGGGTCACTGTGAAAGAGCGTGAGGAAAGCGGCGGAGACACAGTGAAAGAGCGCGAGGAGAGCGGCGGAGACACAGTGAAAGAGCGCGAGGATAGCAGCGGGGTCAGAGTGAATGTGCGCGAGCAGAGCGGCGGTGACACAGTGAAAGAGCACGAGGAGAGTGGCAGAGACACAGTGAAAGAGCGCGAGGAGAGCAGTGGGGACAGAGTGAAAGAGCGCGAGGAGAACAGCAGAGACACAGAGAAAGAGCGCGAGGAGAGCGGCGGAGACACAGTGAAAGAGCGCGAGGAGAGCGGCGGGGAGACAGGGAAAGTGCGCGAGGTGAGCGGTGGGGACACAGTTAAAGAGCGCGAGGGGAGTGGCTTAGATACAATGAAAGAGCGCGAGGAGAGCGGCGGGGACACAGGGAAAGAGCGTGAGGAGAGCGGCATGGATACAATGAAAGAGCGCGAGGAGAGCATTGGGGACAGAGTGAAAGAACGCGAGGAGAACAGCAGAGACACAGAGAAAGAGCGCGAGGAGAGCGGCGGAGACACAGTGAAAGAGCGCGAGGAGAGCGGCGGGGACACAGGGAAAGTGCGCGAGGTGAGCGGTGGGGACACAGTGAAAGAGCGCGAGGGGAGTGGCTTAGATACAATGAAAGAGCGCGAGGAGAGCGGCGGGGACACAGGGAAAGAGCGTGAGGAGAGCGGCATGGATACAATGAAAGAGCGCGAGGAGAGCGGCGGGGACACAGTGAAAGAGCGCGAGGAGAGCGGCGGGGACACAGTGAAAGAGCGCGAGGAGAGCAGCGGGGACAGAGTGAAAGAGAGCGAGGAGCGCAGCGGAGTAATAGGATAAAAGAGCGCGAGGAAAGCGGTGGGGACACAGTGAAAGTGCGCGAGGAGAGCGGCGGGGACACAGTGAAAGAGCGCGAGGAGAGCGGCAGAGACACAGTGAAAGAGCGCGAGGAGAGCCGCAGGGACAGAGTGAAAGAGCGCGAAGAGAGCAGCAGAGACACAGAGAAAGAGCGCAACGAGAGCGGTGGAGACACAGTGAAAGAGCGCGAGGCGAGCGGCAGAGACACAGGATAAAAGAGCGCGAGGAGAGCGGTGGGGACACAGTTAAAGGGCGCGAGTAGAGCGGCGGGGACACAGCGAAAGAGCACGAGGAGAGCGGCTTGGATACAGTGAAAGAGCGCGAGGAGTGCGGCGGGGACACAGTGAAAGAGCGCGAGGAGAGCGGCGGGGACACAGTGAAAGTGCGCGAGCAGAGCGGCGGGGATACAGTGAAAGAGCGCGAGGAGAGCGGCAGAGACACAGTGAAAGAGCGCCAGGAGAGCAGCGGGGACACGGTGAAAGAGCGCGAGGAGAGCGGCTTGGAAACAGTGAAAGAGCGGGAGGAGAGCGGCGGGGATACAGTGAAAGAGCGTGAGGAGAGCGGATGAGGCACAGTGAAAGAGCGCGATAAGAGTGGCGTGGACACAGTGAAAGAGCGCGAGGAGTGCAGCGGGGACACAGTGAAAGAGCGGGAGGAGAGCGGCGGGGTCACAGTGAAAGAGCGTGAGGAGAGCGGCGGAGACACAGTGAAAGAGCGCGAGGAGAGCGGCGGAGACACAGTGAAAGAGCGCGAGGAGAGCAGCGGGGACAGAGTGAAAGAGCGCGAATAGAGTGGCGGGGACGCAGTGAAAGGGCGCAAGGAGTGCAGCGGGGACACAGTGAAAGAGCGGGAGGAGTGCGGCTTGGATACAGTGAAAGAGCGGGAGGAGAGCGGCGGAGACACAGTGAAAGAGCGCGAGGAGAGCGGCGGAGACACAGTGAAAGAGCGCGAGGAGAGCAGCGGGGACAGAGTGAAAGAGAGCGAGGAGAGCGGCGGAGACACAGGATAAAAGAGCTCGAGGAGAGCGGCGGAGACTCAGTGAAAGAGCGCGAGGAGAGCGGCGGGGACACAGTGAAAGTGCGCGAGGAGAGCGGCGGGGACACAGTGAAAGAGCGCGAGGAGAGCAGCGGGGACACGGTGGAAGAGCGCGAGGAGAGCGGCTTGGACACAGTGAAAGAGCCGGTGGAGAGCGGCGGGGACACAGTGAAAGAGGGCGAGGAGAGCGGATGAGGCACAGTGAAAGAGCGCGAATAGAGTGGCGTGGACACAGTGAAAGAGCGCGAGGAGTGCAGCGGAGACACAGTGAAAGAGCGGGAGGAGAGCGGCGGGGTCACTGTGAAAGAGCGTGAGGAAAGCGGCGGAGACACAGTGAAAGAGCGCGAGGAGAGCGGCGGAGACACAGTGAAAGAGCGCGAGGATAGCAGCGGGGTCAGAGTGAATGTGCGCGAGCAGAGCGGCGGTGACACAGTGAAAGAGCACGAGGAGAGTGGCAGAGACACAGTGAAAGAGCGCGAGGAGAGCAGTGGGGACAGAGTGAAAGAGCGCGAGGAGAACAGCAGAGACACAGAGAAAGAGCGCGAGGAGAGCGGCGGAGACACAGTGAAAGAGCGCGAGGAGAGCGGCGGGGAGACAGGGAAAGTGCGCGAGGTGAGCGGTGGGGACACAGTGAAAGAGCGCGAGGGGAGTGGCTTAGATACAATGAAAGAGCGCGAGGAGAGCGGCGGGGACACAGGGAAAGAGCGTGAGGAGAGCGGCATGGATACAATGAAAGAGCGCGAGGAGAGCGGCGGGGACACAGTGAAAGAGCGCGAGGAGAGCGGCGGGGACACAGTGAAAGAGCGCGAGGAGAGCAGCAGGGACAGAGTGAAGAAGAGCGAGGAGCGCAGCGGAGTAACAGGATAAAAGAGCCCGAGGATAGCGGCGGGGACACAGTGAAAGAGCGCGAGGAGAACGGCGGAGACACAGTGAAAGAGCGCGAGGAGAGCGGCAGAGACACAGTGAAAGAGCGCGATGAGAGCCGCAGGGACAGAGGGAAAGAGCGCGAAGAGAGCAGCAGAGACACAGAGAAAGAGCGCAACGAGAGTGGTGGAGACACAGTGAAAGAGCGTGAGGACAGCGGCAGGGACACCGGATAAAAGAGCGCGAGGAGAGCGGCGGGGACACAGTGAAAGTGCGCGAGGAAAGCGGTGGGGACACAGTGAAAGTGCGCGAGGAGAGCGGCGGGGACACAGTGAAAGAGCGCGAGGAGAGCGGCAGAGACACAGTGAAAGAGCGCGAGGAGAGCCGCAGGGACAGAGTGAAAGAGCGCGAAGAGAGCAGCAGAGACACAGAGAAAGAGCGCAACGAGAGCGGTGGAGACACAGTGAAAGAGCGCGAGGAGAGCGGCGGAGACACAGGATAAAAGAGCGCGAGGAGAGCGGCGGGGACACAGTGAAAGAGCGCGAGGAGTGCAGCGGGGACACAGTGAAAGAGCGCGAATAGAGTGGCGGGGACACAGTGAAAGAGCGCGAGGAGTGCAGCGGGGACACAGTGAAAGAGCGGGAGGAGAGCGGCTTGGATACAGTGAAAGAGCGCGAGGAGAGCGGCGGAGACACCGTGAAAGAGCGCGAGGAGAGTGGCAGGGACAGAGTAAAAGAGCGCGAGGAGAGCGGTGGAGACACAGTGAAAGAGCGCGAGGAGAGCGGTGGAGACACAGTGAAAGAGCGTGAGGAGAGCAGTGGAGACACAGTGAAAGAGTGCGAGGAGAGCAGCGGAGACACAGTGAAAGAGCGCGAATAGAGTGGCAGGGACACAGTGAAAGAGCGCGAGGAGAGTGGCGGGGACACAGTGAAAGAGCGCGATGAGTGCAGCGGGGACACAGTGAAAGAGCGCGAATAGAGTGGCGGGGACACAGTGAAAGAGCGCGAGGAGTGCAGCGGGGACACAGTGAAAGACCGGGAGGAGAGCGGCTTTGATACAGTGAAAGAGCGCGAAGAGAGCGGCGGATACACCGTGAAAGAGCGCGAGGAGACTGGCAGGGACAGAGTAAAAGAGCGCGAGGAGAGCGGTGGAGACACAGTGAAAGAGCGCGAGGAGAGCAGCGGAGACACAGTGAAAGAGCGCGAGGAGAGCAGCGGAGACTCAGTGAAAGAGCACGAGGAGAGCGGTGGGGACACAGTGAAAGAGCGCGAGGAGAGCGGTGGAGACACAGTGAAAGAGCGCGAGGAGAGCGGCGGAGACACAGTGAAAGAGCGCGAGGAGAGGAGCGGGGACAGAGTGAAAGTGCGCGAGCAGAGCGGCGGTGACACAGTGAAAGAGCACGAGGAGAGTGGCAGAGACACAGTGAAAGAGCGCGAGGAGAGCATTGGGGACAGAGTGAAAGAACGCGAGGAGAACAGCAGAGACACAGAGAAAGAGCGCGAGGAGAGCGGCGGAGACACAGTGAAAGAGCGCGAGGAGAGCGGCGGGGACACAGGGAAAGTGCGCGAGGTGAGCGGTGGGGACACAGTGAAAGAGCGCGAGGGGAGTGGCTTAGATACAATGAAAGAGCGCGAGGAGAGCGGCGGGGACACAGGGAAAGAGCGTGAGGAGAGCGGCATGGATACAATGAAAGAGCGCGAGGAGAGCGGCGGGGACACAGTGAAAGAGCGCGAGGAGAGCGGCGGGGACACAGTGAAAGAGCGCGAGGAGAGCAGCGGGGACAGAGTGAAAGAGAGCGAGGAGCGCAGCGGAGTAATAGGATAAAAGAGCGCGAGGAAAGCGGTGGGGACACAGTGAAAGTGCGCGAGGAGAGCGGCGGGGACACAGTGAAAGAGCGCGAGGAGAGCGGCAGAGACACAGTGAAAGAGCGCGAGGAGAGCCGCAGGGACAGAGTGAAAGAGCGCGAAGAGAGCAGCAGAGACACAGAGAAAGAGCGCAACGAGAGCGGTGGAGACACAGTGAAAGAGCGCGAGGAGAGCGGCAGAGACACAGGATAAAAGAGCGCGAGGAGAGCGGTGGGGACACAGTTAAAGGGCGCGAGTAGAGCGGCGGGGACACAGCGAAAGAGCACGAGGAGAGCGGCTTGGATACAGTGAAAGAGCGCGAGGAGTGCGGCGGGGACACAGTGAAAGAGCGCGAGGAGAGCGGCGGGGACACAGTGAAAGTGCGCGAGCAGAGCGGCGGGGATACAGTGAAAGAGCGCGAGGAGAGCGGCAGAGACACAGTGAAAGAGCGCCAGGAGAGCAGCGGGGACACGGTGAAAGAGCGCGAGGAGAGCGGCTTGGAAACAGTGAAAGAGCGGGAGGAGAGCGGCGGGGATACAGTGAAAGAGCGTGAGGAGAGCGGATGAGGCACAGTGAAAGAGCGCGATAAGAGTGGCGTGGACACAGTGAAAGAGCGCGAGGAGTGCAGCGGGGACACAGTGAAAGAGCGGGAGGAGAGCGGCGGGGTCACAGTGAAAGAGCGTGAGGAGAGCGGCGGAGACACAGTGAAAGAGCGCGAGGAGAGCGGCGGAGACACAGTGAAAGAGCGCGAGGAGAGCAGCGGGGACAGAGTGAAAGAGCGCGAATAGAGTGGCGGGGACGCAGTGAAAGGGCGCAAGGAGTGCAGCGGGGACACAGTGAAAGAGCGGGAGGAGTGCGGCTTGGATACAGTGAAAGAGCGGGAGGAGAGCGGCGGAGACACAGTGAAAGAGCGCGAGGAGAGCGGCGGAGACACAGTGAAAGAGCGCGAGGAGAGCAGCGGGGACAGAGTGAAAGAGAGTGAGGAGAGCGGCGGAGACACAGGATAAAAGAGCTCGAGGAGAGCGGCGGAGACTCAGTGAAAGAGCGCGAGGAGAGCGGCGGGGACACAGTGAAAGTGCGCGAGGAGAGCGGCGGGGACACAGTGAAAGAGCGCGAGGAGAGCAGCGGGGACACGGTGGAAGAGCGCGAGGAGAGCGGCTTGGACACAGTGAAAGAGCCGGTGGAGAGCGGCGGGGACACAGTGAAAGAGGGCGAGGAGAGCGGATGAGGCACAGTGAAAGAGCGCGAATAGAGTGGCGTGGACACAGTGAAAGAGCGCGAGGAGTGCAGCGGAGACACAGTGAAAGAGCGGGAGGAGAGCGGCGGGGTCACTGTGAAAGAGCGTGAGGAAAGCGGCGGAGACACAGTGAAAGAGCGCGAGGAGAGCGGCGGAGACACAGTGAAAGAGCGCGAGGATAGCAGCGGGGTCAGAGTGAATGTGCGCGAGCAGAGCGGCGGTGACACAGTGAAAGAGCACGAGGAGAGTGGCAGAGACACAGTGAAAGAGCGCGAGGAGAGCAGTGGGGACAGAGTGAAAGAGCGCGAGGAGAACAGCAGAGACACAGAGAAAGAGCGCGAGGAGAGCGGCGGAGACACAGTGAAAGAGCGCGAGGAGAGCGGCGGGGAGACAGGGAAAGTGCGCGAGGTGAGCGGTGGGGACACAGTGAAAGAGCGCGAGGGGAGTGGCTTAGATACAATGAAAGAGCGCGAGGAGAGCGGCGGGGACACAGGGAAAGAGCGTGAGGAGAGCGGCATGGATACAATGAAAGAGCGCGAGGAGAGCATTGGGGACAGAGTGAAAGAACGCGAGGAGAACAGCAGAGACACAGAGAAAGAGCGCGAGGAGAGCGGCGGAGACACAGTGAAAGAGCGCGAGGAGAGCGGCGGGGACACAGGGAAAGTGCGCGAGGTGAGCGGTGGGGACACAGTGAAAGAGCGCGAGGGGAGTGGCTTAGATACAATGAAAGAGCGCGAGGAGAGCGGCGGGGACACAGGGAAAGAGCGTGAGGAGAGCGGCATGGATACAATGAAAGAGCGCGAGGAGAGCGGCGGGGACACAGTGAAAGAGCGCGAGGAGAGCGGCGGGGACACAGTGAAAGAGCGCGAGGAGAGCAGCGGGGACAGAGAGAAAGAGAGCGAGGAGCGCAGCGGAGTAATAGGATAAAAGAGCGCGAGGAAAGCGGTGGAGACACAGTGAAAGTGCGCGAGGAGAGCGGCGGGGACACAGTGAAAGAGCGCGAGGAGAGCGGCAGAGACACAGTGAAAGAGCGCGAGGAGAGCCGCAGGGACAGAGTGAAAGAGCGCGAAGAGAGCAGCAGAGACACAGAGAAAGAGCGCAACGAGAGCGGTGGAGACACAGTGAAAGAGCGCGAGGAGAGCGGCAGAGACACAGGATAAAAGAGCGCGAGGAGAGCGGTGGGGACACAGTTAAAGGGCGCGAGTAGAGCGGCGGGGACACAGCGAAAGAGCACGAGGAGAGCGGCTTGGATACAGTGAAAGAGCGCGAGGAGTGCGGCGGGGACACAGTGAAAGAGCGCGAGGAGAGCGGCGGGGACACAGTGAAAGTGCGCGAGCAGAGCGGCGGGGATACAGTGAAAGAGCGCGAGGAGAGCGGCAGAGACACAGTGAAAGAGCGCCAGGAGAGCAGCGGGGACACGGTGAAAGAGCGCGAGGAGAGCGGCTTGGAAACAGTGAAAGAGCGGGAGGAGAGCGGCGGGGATACAGTGAAAGAGCGTGAGGAGAGCGGATGAGGCACAGTGAAAGAGCGCGATAAGAGTGGCGTGGACACAGTGAAAGAGCGCGAGGAGTGCAGCGGGGACACAGTGAAAGAGCGGGAGGAGAGCGGCGGGGTCACAGTGAAAGAGCGTGAGGAGAGCGGCGGAGACACAGTGAAAGAGCGCGAGGAGAGCGGCGGAGACACAGTGAAAGAGCGCGAGGAGAGCAGCGGGGACAGAGTGAAAGAGCGCGAATAGAGTGGCGGGGACGCAGTGAAAGGGCGCAAGGAGTGCAGCGGGGACACAGTGAAAGAGCGGGAGGAGTGCGGCTTGGATACAGTGAAAGAGCGGGAGGAGAGCGGCGGAGACACAGTGAAAGAGCGCGAGGAGAGCGGCGGAGACACAGTGAAAGAGCGCGAGGAGAGCAGCGGGGACAGAGTGAAAGAGAGCGAGGAGAGCGGCGGAGACACAGGATAAAAGAGCTCGAGGAGAGCGGCGGAGACTCAGTGAAAGAGCGCGAGGAGAGCGGCGGGGACACAGTGAAAGTGCGCGAGGAGAGCGGCGGGGACACAGTGAAAGAGCGCGAGGAGAGCAGCGGGGACACAGTGGAAGAGCGCGAGGAGAGCGGCTTGGACACAGTGAAAGAGCCGGTGGAGAGCGGCGGGGACACAGTGAAAGAGGGCGAGGAGAGCGGATGAGGCACAGTGAAAGAGCGCGAATAGAGTGGCGTGGACACAGTGAAAGAGCGCGAGGAGTGCAGCGGAGACACAGTGAAAGAGCGGGAGGAGAGCGGCGGGGTCACTGTGAAAGAGCGTGAGGAAAGCGGCGGAGACACAGTGAAAGAGCGCGAGGAGAGCGGCGGAGACACAGTGAAAGAGCGCGAGGATAGCAGCGGGGTCAGAGTGAATGCGCGCGAGCAGAGCGGCGGTGACACAGTGAAAGAGCACGAGGAGAGTGGCAGAGACACAGTGAAAGAGCGCGAGGAGAGCAGTGGGGACAGAGTGAAAGAGCGCGAGGAGAACAGCAGAGACACAGAGAAAGAGCGCGAGGAGAGCGGCGGAGACACAGTGAAAGAGCGCGAGGAGAGCGGCGGGGAGACAGGGAAAGTGCGCGAGGTGAGCGGTGGGGACACAGTGAAAGAGCGCGAGGGGAGTGGCTTAGATACAATGAAAGAGCGCGAGGAGAGCGGCGGGGACACAGGGAAAGAGCGTGAGGAGAGCGGCATGGATACAATGAAAGAGCGCGAGGAGAGCGGCGGGGACACAGTGAAAGAGCGCGAGGAGAGCGGCGGGGACACAGTGAAAGAGCGCGAGGAGAGCAGCAGGGACAGAGTGAAGAAGAGCGAGGAGCGCAGCGGAGTAACAGGATAAAAGAGCCCGAGGATAGCGGCGGGGACACAGTGAAAGAGCGCGAGGAGAACGGCGGAGACACAGTGAAAGAGCGCGAGGAGAGCGGCAGAGACACAGTGAAAGAGCGCGATGAGAGCCGCAGGGACAGAGGGAAAGAGCGCGAAGAGAGCAGCAGAGACACAGAGAAAGAGCGCAACGAGAGTGGTGGAGACACAGTGAAAGAGCGTGAGGACAGCGGCAGGGACACCGGATAAAAGAGCGCGAGGAGAGCGGCGGGGACACAGTGAAAGTGCGCGAGGAAAGCGGTGGGGACACAGTGAAAGTGCGCGAGGAGAGCGGCGGGGACACAGTGAAAGAGCGCGAGGAGAGCGGCAGAGACACAGTGAAAGAGCGCGAGGAGAGCCGCAGGGACAGAGTGAAAGAGCGCGAAGAGAGCAGCAGAGACACAGAGAAAGAGCGCAACGAGAGCGGTGGAGACACAGTGAAAGAGCGCGAGGAGAGCGGCGGAGACACAGGATAAAAGAGCGCGAGGAGAGCGGCGGGGACACAGTGAAAGTGCGCGAGAAGAGCGGCGGGGACACAGTGAAAGAGCGCGAGGAGAGCGGCTTGGATACAGTGAAAGAGCGCGAGGAGAGCGGCGGGGACACAGTGTAAGAGCGCGAGGAGGGCAGCGCCGACATAGTGAAAGAGCGTGAGGAGAGCGGCTTGGATACAATGAAAGAGCGCGAGGAGAGCCGCAGGGACAGAGTGAAAGCGCGCGAAGAGAGCAGCAGAGACACAGAGAAAGAGCGCAACGAGAGCGGTGGAGACACAGTGAAAGAGCGCGAGGAGAGCGGCAGAGACACAGGATAAAATAGCGCGAGGAGAGCGGTGGGGACACAGTGAAAGTGCGCGAGTAGAGCGGCGGGGACACAGCGAAAGAGCGCGAGGAGAGCGGCTTGGATACAGTGAAAGAGCGCGAGGCGAGCGGCGGGGACACAGTCAAAGAGCGCGAGGAGAGCGGCGGGGACACAGTGAAAGTGCGCGAGCAGAGCGGCAGGGACACAGTGAAAGAGCGTGAGGAGAATGGCGGAGACACAGTGAAACAGACTGAGGAGAGCGGAGGTGACACAGTGAAAGAGCGCGAGGACAACGGCGGGGACACAGTGAAAGAGTGCGAGGAGAGCGGCGGGGACACAGTGAAAGAGTGCGAGGAGAGCGGCGGAGACACAGTGAAAGAGCGCGAGGAGAGCAGCGGGACACGGTGAAAGAGCGCGAGGAGAGCGGCTTGGATACAGTGAAAGAGCGGGAGGAGAGCGGCGGGGATACAGTGAAAGAGCGTGAGGAGAGCGGATGAGGCACAGTGAAAGAGCGCGAATAGAGTGGCGGGGACACAGTGAAAGAGCGCGAGGAGTGCAGCGGGGACACAGTGAAAGAGCGGGAGGAGAGCGGCTTGGATACAGTGAAAGAGCGCGAGGAGAGCGGCGGAGACACCGTGAAAGAGCGCGAGGAGAGTGGCAGGGACAGAGTAAAAGAGCGCGAGGAGAGCGGTGGAGACACAGTGAAAGAGCGCGAGGAGAGCGGTGGAGACACAGTGATAGAGCGTGAGGAGAGCAGTGGAGACACAGTGAAAGAGTGCGAGGAGAGCAGCGGAGACACAGTGAAAGAGCGCGAATAGAGTGGCAGGGACACAGTGAAAGAGCGCGAGGAGAGTGGCGGGGACACAGTGAAAGAGCGCGATGAGTGCAGCGGGGACACAGTGAAAGAGCGCGAATAGAGCGGCGGGGACACAGTGAAAGAGCGCGAGGAGTGCAGCGGGGACACAGTGAAAGACCGGGAGGAGAGCGGCTTTGATACAGTGAAAGAGCGCGAAGAGAGCGGCGGATACACCGTGAAAGAGCGCGAGGAGACTGGCAGGGACAGAGTAAAAGAGCGCGAGGAGAGCGGTGGAGACACAGTGAAAGAGCGCGAGGAGAGCAGCGGAGACACAGTGAAAGAGCGCGAGGAGAGCGGCGGAGACAGAGTGAAAGAACGCGAGGAGAACAGCAGAGACACAGAGAAAGAGCGCGAGGAGAGCGGCGGAGACACAGTGAAAGAGCGCGAGGAGAGCGGCGGGGACACAGGGAAAGTGCGCGAGGTGAGCGGTGGGGACACAGTGAAAGAGCGCGAGGGGAGTGGCTTAGATACAATGAAAGAGCGCGAGGAGAGCGGCGGGGACACAGGGAAAGAGCGTGAGGAGAGCGGCATGGATACAATGAAAGAGCGCGAGGAGAGCATTGGGGACAGAGTGAAAGAACGCGAGGAGAACAGCAGAGACACAGAGAAAGAGCGCGAGGAGAGCGGCGGAGACACAGTGAAAGAGCGCGAGGAGAGCGGCGGGGACACAGGGAAAGTGCGCGAGGTGAGCGGTGGGGACACAGTGAAAGAGCGCGAGGGGAGTGGCTTAGATACAATGAAAGAGCGCGAGGAGAGCAGCGGGGACAGAGTGAAAGTGCGCGAGCAGAGCGGCGGTGACACAGTGAAAGAGCACGAGGAGAGTGGCAGAGACACAGTGAAAGAGCGCGAGGAGAGCATTGGGGACAGAGTGAAAGAACGCGAGGAGAACAGCAGAGACACAGAGAAAGAGCGCGAGGAGAGCGGCGGAGACACAGTGAAAGAGCGCGAGGAGAGCGGCGGGGACACAGGGAAAGTGCGCGAGGTGAGCGGTGGGGACACAGTGAAAGAGCGCGAGGGGAGTGGCTTAGATACAATGAAAGAGCGCGAGGAGAGCGGCGGGGACACAGTGAAAGAGCGCGAGGAGAGCGGCGGGGACACAGTGAAAGAGCGCGAGGAGAGCAGCGGGGACAGAGTGAAAGAGAGCGAGGAGCGCAGCGGAGTAATAGGATAAAAGAGCGCGAGGAAAGCGGTGGGGACACAGTGAAAGTGCGCGAGGAGAGCGGCGGGGACACAGTGAAAGAGCGCGAGGAGAGCGGCAGAGACACAGTGAAAGAGCGCGAGGAGAGCCGCAGGGACAGAGTGAAAGAGCGCGAAGAGAGCAGCAGAGACACAGAGAAAGAGTGCAACGAGAGCGGTGGAGACACAGTGAAAGAGCGCGAGGAGAGCGGCAGAGACACAGGATAAAAGAGCGCGAGGAGAGCGGTGGGGACACAGTTAAAGGGCGCGAGTAGAGCGGCGGGGACACAGCGAAAGAGCACGAGGAGAGCGGCTTGGATACAGTGAAAGAGCGCGAGGAGTGCGGCGGGGACACAGTGAAAGAGCGCGAGGAGAGCGGCGGGGACACAGTGAAAGTGCGCGAGCAGAGCGGCGGGGACACAGTGAAAGAGCGCGAGGAGAGCGGCAGAGACACAGTGAAAGAGCGCGAGGAGAGCGGCGGGGACACAGTGAAAGTGCGGGAGGAGTGCGGCTTGGATACAGTGAAAGAGCGGGAGGAGAGCGGCAGAGACACAGTGAAAGAGGGCGAATAGAGTGGCGTGGACACAGTGAAAGAGCGCGAGGAGTGCAGCGGGGACACAGTGAAAGAGCGGGAGGAGAGCGGCGGGGTCACAGTGAAAGAGCGGGAGGAGTGCGGCTTGGATACAGTGAAAGAGCGGGAGGAGAGCGGCAGAGACACAGAGAGCGGCAGAGACACAGTGAAAGAGCGCGAGGATAGCGGCGGAGACACAGTGAAAGAGCGCGAGGAGAGCAGCGGGGACAGAGTGAAAGAGAGCGAGGAGAGCGGCGGAGACACAGGATAAAAGAGCTCGAGGAGAGCGGCGGAGACTCAGTGAAAGAGCGCGAGGAGAGCGGCGGGGACACAGTGAAAGTGCGCGAGGAGAGCGGCGGGGACACAGTGAAAGAGCGCGAGGAGAGCAGCGGGGACACGGTGGAAGAGCGCGAGGAGAGCGGCTTGGACACAGTGAAAGAGCGGGTGGAGAGCGGCGGGGACACAGTGAAAGAGGGCGAGGAGAGCGGATGAGGCACAGTGAAAGAGCGCGAATAGAGTGGCGTGGACACAGTGAAAGAGCGCGAGGAGTGCAGCGGAGACACAGTGAAAGAGCGGGAGGAGAGCGGCGGGGTCACTGTGAAAGAGCGTGAGGAAAGCGGCGGAGACACAGTGAAAGAGCGCGAGGAGAGCGGCGGAGACACAGTGAAAGAGCGCGAGGATAGCAGCGGGGTCAGAGTGAATGTGCGCGAGCAGAGCGGCGGTGACACAGTGAAAGAGCACGAGGAGAGTGGCAGAGACACAGTGAAAGAGCGCGAGGAGAGCAGTGGGGACAGAGTGAAAGAGCGCGAGGAGAACAGCAGAGACACAGAGAAAGAGCGCGAGGAGAGCGGCGGAGACACAGTGAAAGAGCGCGAGGAGAGCGGCGGGGAGACAGGGAAAGTGCGCGAGGTGAGCGGTGGGGACACAGTGAAAGAGCGCGAGGGGAGTGGCTTAGATACAATGAAAGAGCGCGAGGAGAGCGGCGGGGACACAGTGAAAGAGCCGGTGGAGAGCGGCGGGGACACAGTGAAAGAGGGCGAGGAGAGCGGATGAGGCACAGTGAAAGAGCGCGAATAGAGTGGCGTGGACACAGTGAAAGAGCGCGAGGAGTGCAGCGGAGACACAGTGAAAGAGCGGGAGGAGAGCGGCGGGGTCACTGTGAAAGAGCGTGAGGAAAGCGGCGGAGACACAGTGAAAGAGCGCGAGGAGAGCGGCGGAGACACAGTGAAAGAGCGCGAGGATAGCAGCGGGGTCAGAGTGAATGCGCGCGAGCAGAGCGGCGGGGACACAGTGAAAGAGCGCGAGGAGAGCGGCAGAGACACAGTGAAAGAGCGCGAGGAGAGCCGCAGGGACAGAGTGAAAGAGCGCGAAGAGAGCAGCAGAGACACAGAGAAAGAGTGCAACGAGAGCGGTGGAGACACAGTGAAAGAGCGCGAGGAGAGCGGCAGAGACACAGGATAAAAGAGCGCGAGGAGAGCGGTGGGGACACAGTTAAAGGGCGCGAGTAGAGCGGCGGGGACACAGCGAAAGAGCACGAGGAGAGCGGCTTGGATACAGTGAAAGAGCGCGAGGAGTGCGGCGGGGACACAGTGAAAGAGCGCGAGGAGAGCGGCGGGGACACAGTGAAAGTGCGCGAGCAGAGCGGCGGGGACACAGTGAAAGAGCGCGAGGAGAGCGGCAGAGACACAGTGAAAGAGCGCGAGGAGAGCGGCGGGGACACAGTGAAAGTGCGGGAGGAGTGCGGCTTGGATACAGTGAAAGAGCGGGAGGAGAGCGGCAGAGACACAGTGAAAGAGGGCGAATAGAGTGGCGTGGACACAGTGAAAGAGCGCGAGGAGTGCAGCGGGGACACAGTGAAAGAGCGGGAGGAGAGCGGCGGGGTCACAGTGAAAGAGCGGGAGGAGTGCGGCTTGGATACAGTGAAAGAGCGGGAGGAGAGCGGCAGAGACACAGAGAGCGGCAGAGACACAGTGAAAGAGCGCGAGGATAGCGGCGGAGACACAGTGAAAGAGCGCGAGGAGAGCAGCGGGGACAGAGTGAAAGAGAGCGAGGAGAGCGGCGGAGACACAGGATAAAAGAGCTCGAGGAGAGCGGCGGAGACTCAGTGAAAGAGCGCGAGGAGAGCGGCGGGGACACAGTGAAAGTGCGCGAGGAGAGCGGCGGGGACACAGTGAAAGAGCGCGAGGAGAGCAGCGGGGACACGGTGGAAGAGCGCGAGGAGAGCGGCTTGGACACAGTGAAAGAGCGGGTGGAGAGCGGCGGGGACACAGTGAAAGAGGGCGAGGAGAGCGGATGAGGCACAGTGAAAGAGCGCGAATAGAGTGGCGTGGACACAGTGAAAGAGCGCGAGGAGTGCAGCGGAGACACAGTGAAAGAGCGGGAGGAGAGCGGCGGGGTCACTGTGAAAGAGCGTGAGGAAAGCGGCGGAGACACAGTGAAAGAGCGCGAGGAGAGCGGCGGAGACACAGTGAAAGAGCGCGAGGATAGCAGCGGGGTCAGAGTGAATGTGCGCGAGCAGAGCGGCGGTGACACAGTGAAAGAGCACGAGGAGAGTGGCAGAGACACAGTGAAAGAGCGCGAGGAGAGCAGTGGGGACAGAGTGAAAGAGCGCGAGGAGAACAGCAGAGACACAGAGAAAGAGCGCGAGGAGAGCGGCGGAGACACAGTGAAAGAGCGCGAGGAGAGCGGCGGGGAGACAGGGAAAGTGCGCGAGGTGAGCGGTGGGGACACAGTGAAAGAGCGCGAGGGGAGTGGCTTAGATACAATGAAAGAGCGCGAGGAGAGCGGCGGGGACACAGTGAAAGAGCCGGTGGAGAGCGGCGGGGACACAGTGAAAGAGGGCGAGGAGAGCGGATGAGGCACAGTGAAAGAGCGCGAATAGAGTGGCGTGGACACAGTGAAAGAGCGCGAGGAGTGCAGCGGAGACACAGTGAAAGAGCGGGAGGAGAGCGGCGGGGTCACTGTGAAAGAGCGTGAGGAAAGCGGCGGAGACACAGTGAAAGAGCGCGAGGAGAGCGGCGGAGACACAGTGAAAGAGCGCGAGGATAGCAGCGGGGTCAGAGTGAATGCGCGCGAGCAGAGCGGCGGTGACACAGTGAAAGAGCACGAGGAGAGTGGCAGAGACACAGTGAAAGAGCGCGAGGAGAGCAGTGGGGACAGAGTGAAAGAGCGCGAGGAGAACAGCAGAGACACAGAGAAAGAGCGCGAGGAGAGCGGCGGAGACACAGTGAAAGAGCGCGAGGAGAGCGGCGGGGAGACAGGGAAAGTGCGCGAGGTGAGCGGTGGGGACACAGTGAAAGAGCGCGAGGGGAGTGGCTTAGATACAATGAAAGAGCGCGAGGAGAGCGGCGGGGACACAGGGAAAGAGCGTGAGGAGAGCGGCATGGATACAATGAAAGAGCGCGAGGAGAGCGGCGGGGACACAGTGAAAGAGCGCGAGGAGAGCGGCGGGGACACAGTGAAAGAGCGCGAGGAGAGCAGCAGGGACAGAGTGAAGAAGAGCGAGGAGCGCAGCGGAGTAACAGGATAAAAGAGCCCGAGGATAGCGGCGGGGACACAGTGAAAGAGCGCGAGGAGAACGGCGGAGACACAGTGAAAGAGCGCGAGGAGAGCGGCAGAGACACAGTGAAAGAGCGCGATGAGAGCCGCAGGGACAGAGGGAAAGAGCGCGAAGAGAGCAGCAGAGACACAGAGAAAGAGCGCAACGAGAGTGGTGGAGACACAGTGAAAGAGCGTGAGGACAGCGGCAGGGACACCGGATAAAAGAGCGCGAGGAGAGCGGCGGGGACACAGTGAAAGTGCGCGAGGAAAGCGGTGGGGACACAGTGAAAGTGCGCGAGGAGAGCGGCGGGGACACAGTGAAAGAGCGCGAGGAGAGCGGCAGAGACACAGTGAAAGAGCGCGAGGAGAGCCGCAGGGACAGAGTGAAAGAGCGCGAAGAGAGCAGCAGAGACACAGAGAAAGAGCGCAACGAGAGCGGTGGAGACACAGTGAAAGAGCGCGAGGAGAGCGGCGGAGACACAGGATAAAAGAGCGCGAGGAGAGCGGCGGGGACACAGTGAAAGTGCGCGAGAAGAGCGGCGGGGACACAGTGAAAGAGCGCGAGGAGAGCGGCTTGGATACAGTGAAAGAGCGCGAGGAGAGCGGCGGGGACACAGTGTAAGAGCGCGAGGAGGGCAGCGCCGACATAGTGAAAGAGCGTGAGGAGAGCGGCTTGGATACAATGAAAGAGCGCGAGGAGAGCCGCAGGGACAGAGTGAAAGCGCGCGAAGAGAGCAGCAGAGACACAGAGAAAGAGCGCAACGAGAGCGGTGGAGACACAGTGAAAGAGCGCGAGGAGAGCGGCAGAGACACAGGATAAAATAGCGCGAGGAGAGCGGTGGGGACACAGTGAAAGTGCGCGAGTAGAGCGGCGGGGACACAGCGAAAGAGCGCGAGGAGAGCGGCTTGGATACAGTGAAAGAGCGCGAGGCGAGCGGCGGGGACACAGTCAAAGAGCGCGAGGAGAGCGGCGGGGACACAGTGAAAGTGCGCGAGCAGAGCGGCAGGGACACAGTGAAAGAGCGTGAGGAGAATGGCGGAGACACAGTGAAACAGACTGAGGAGAGCGGAGGTGACACAGTGAAAGAGCGCGAGGACAACGGCGGGGACACAGTGAAAGAGTGCGAGGAGAGCGGCGGGGACACAGTGAAAGAGTGCGAGGAGAGCGGCGGAGACACAGTGAAAGAGCGCGAGGAGAGCAGCGGGACACGGTGAAAGAGCGCGAGGAGAGCGGCTTGGATACAGTGAAAGAGCGGGAGGAGAGCGGCGGGGATACAGTGAAAGAGCGTGAGGAGAGCGGATGAGGCACAGTGAAAGAGCGCGAATAGAGTGGCGGGGACACAGTGAAAGAGCGCGAGGAGTGCAGCGGGGACACAGTGAAAGAGCGGGAGGAGAGCGGCTTGGATACAGTGAAAGAGCGCGAGGAGAGCGGCGGAGACACCGTGAAAGAGCGCGAGGAGAGTGGCAGGGACAGAGTAAAAGAGCGCGAGGAGAGCGGTGGAGACACAGTGAAAGAGCGCGAGGAGAGCGGTGGAGACACAGTGATAGAGCGTGAGGAGAGCAGTGGAGACACAGTGAAAGAGTGCGAGGAGAGCAGCGGAGACACAGTGAAAGAGCGCGAATAGAGTGGCAGGGACACAGTGAAAGAGCGCGAGGAGAGTGGCGGGGACACAGTGAAAGAGCGCGATGAGTGCAGCGGGGACACAGTGAAAGAGCGCGAATAGAGCGGCGGGGACACAGTGAAAGAGCGCGAGGAGTGCAGCGGGGACACAGTGAAAGACCGGGAGGAGAGCGGCTTTGATACAGTGAAAGAGCGCGAAGAGAGCGGCGGATACACCGTGAAAGAGCGCGAGGAGACTGGCAGGGACAGAGTAAAAGAGCGCGAGGAGAGCGGTGGAGACACAGTGAAAGAGCGCGAGGAGAGCAGCGGAGACACAGTGAAAGAGCGCGAGGAGAGCGGCGGAGACAGAGTGAAAGAACGCGAGGAGAACAGCAGAGACACAGAGAAAGAGCGCGAGGAGAGCGGCGGAGACACAGTGAAAGAGCGCGAGGAGAGCGCCGGGGACACAGGGAAAGTGCGCGAGGTGAGCGGTGGGGACACAGTGAAAGAGCGCGAGGGGAGTGGCTTAGATACAATGAAAGAGCGCGAGGAGAGCGGCGGGGACACAGGGAAAGAGCGTGAGGAGAGCGGCATGGATACAATGAAAGAGCGCGAGGAGAGCATTGGGGACAGAGTGAAAGAACGCGAGGAGAACAGCAGAGACACAGAGAAAGAGCGCGAGGAGAGCGGCGGAGACACAGTGAAAGAGCGCGAGGAGAGCGGCGGGGACACAGGGAAAGTGCGCGAGGTGAGCGGTGGGGACACAGTGAAAGAGCGCGAGGGGAGTGGCTTAGATACAATGAAAGAGCGCGAGGAGAGCAGCGGGGACAGAGTGAAAGTGCGCGAGCAGAGCGGCGGTGACACAGTGAAAGAGCACGAGGAGAGTGGCAGAGACACAGTGAAAGAGCGCGAGGAGAGCATTGGGGACAGAGTGAAAGAACGCGAGGAGAACAGCAGAGACACAGAGAAAGAGCGCGAGGAGAGCGGCGGAGACACAGTGAAAGAGCGCGAGGAGAGCGGCGGGGACACAGGGAAAGTGCGCGAGGTGAGCGGTGGGGACACAGTGAAAGAGCGCGAGGGGAGTGGCTTAGATACAATGAAAGAGCGCGAGGAGAGCGGCGGGGACACAGTGAAAGAGCGCGAGGAGAGCGGCGGGGACACAGTGAAAGAGCGCGAGGAGAGCAGCGGGGACAGAGTGAAAGAGAGCGAGGAGCGCAGCGGAGTAATAGGATAAAAGAGCGCGAGGAAAGCGGTGGGGACACAGTGAAAGTGCGCGAGGAGAGCGGCGGGGACACAGTGAAAGAGCGCGAGGAGAGCGGCAGAGACACAGTGAAAGAGCGCGAGGAGAGCCGCAGGGACAGAGTGAAAGAGCGCGAAGAGAGCAGCAGAGACACAGAGAAAGAGCGCAACGAGAGCGGTGGAGACACAGTGAAAGAGCGCGAGGAGAGCGGCAGAGACACAGGATAAAAGAGCGCGAGGAGAGCGGTGGGGACACAGTTAAAGGGCGCGAGTAGAGCGGCGGGGACACAGCGAAAGAGCACGAGGAGAGCGGCTTGGATACAGTGAAAGAGCGCGAGGAGTGCGGCGGGGACACAGTGAAAGAGCGCGAGGAGAGCGGCGGGGACACAGTGAAAGTGCGCGAGCAGAGCGGCGGGGACACAGTGAAAGAGCGCGAGGAGAGCGGCAGAGACACAGTGAAAGAGCGCGAGGAGAGCGGCGGGGACACAGTGAAAGTGCGGGAGGAGTGCGGCTTGGATACAGTGAAAGAGCGGGAGGAGAGCGGCAGAGACACAGTGAAAGAGGGCGAATAGAGTGGCGTGGACACAGTGAAAGAGCGCGAGGAGTGCAGCGGGGACACAGTGAAAGAGCGGGAGGAGAGCGGCGGGGTCACAGTGAAAGAGCGGGAGGAGTGCGGCTTGGATACAGTGAAAGAGCGGGAGGAGAGCGGCAGAGACACAGAGAGCGGCAGAGACACAGTGAAAGAGCGCGAGGATAGCGGCGGAGACACAGTGAAAGAGCGCGAGGAGAGCAGCGGGGACAGAGTGAAAGAGAGCGAGGAGAGCGGCGGAGACACAGGATAAAAGAGCTCGAGGAGAGCGGCGGAGACTCAGTGAAAGAGCGCGAGGAGAGCGGCGGGGACACAGTGAAAGTGCGCGAGGAGAGCGGCGGGGACACAGTGAAAGAGCGCGAGGAGAGCAGCGGGGACACGGTGGAAGAGCGCGAGGAGAGCGGCTTGGACACAGTGAAAGAGCGGGTGGAGAGCGGCGGGGACACAGTGAAAGAGGGCGAGGAGAGCGGATGAGGCACAGTGAAAGAGCGCGAATAGAGTGGCGTGGACACAGTGAAAGAGCGCGAGGAGTGCAGCGGAGACACAGTGAAAGAGCGGGAGGAGAGCGGCGGGGTCACTGTGAAAGAGCGTGAGGAAAGCGGCGGAGACACAGTGAAAGAGCGCGAGGAGAGCGGCGGAGACACAGTGAAAGAGCGCGAGGATAGCAGCGGGGTCAGAGTGAATGTGCGCGAGCAGAGCGGCGGTGACACAGTGAAAGAGCACGAGGAGAGTGGCAGAGACACAGTGAAAGAGCGCGAGGAGAGCAGTGGGGACAGAGTGAAAGAGCGCGAGGAGAACAGCAGAGACACAGAGAAAGAGCGCGAGGAGAGCGGCGGAGACACAGTGAAAGAGCGCGAGGAGAGCGGCGGGGAGACAGGGAAAGTGCGCGAGGTGAGCGGTGGGGACACAGTGAAAGAGCGCGAGGGGAGTGGCTTAGATACAATGAAAGAGCGCGAGGAGAGCGGCGGGGACACAGGGAAAGAGCGTGAGGAGAGCGGCATGGATACAATGAAAGAGCGCGAGGAGAGCGGCGGGGACACAGTGAAAGAGCGCGAGGAGAGCGGCGGGGACACAGTGAAAGAGCGCGAGGAGAGCAGCAGGGACAGAGTGAAGAAGAGCGAGGAGCGCAGCGGAGTAACAGGATAAAAGAGCCCGAGGATAGCGGCGGGGACACAGTGAAAGAGCGCGAGGAGAACGGCGGAGACACAGTGAAAGAGCGCGAGGAGAGCGGCAGAGACACAGTGAAAGAGCGCGATGAGAGCCGCAGGGACAGAGGGAAAGAGCGCGAAGAGAGCAGCAGAGACACAGAGAAAGAGCGCAACGAGAGTGGTGGAGACACAGTGAAAGAGCGTGAGGACAGCGGCAGGGACACCGGATAAAAGAGCGCGAGGAGAGCGGCGGGGACACAGTGAAAGTGCGCGAGGAAAGCGGTGGGGACACAGTGAAAGTGCGCGAGGAGAGCGGCGGGGACACAGTGAAAGAGCGCGAGGAGAGCGGCAGAGACACAGTGAAAGAGCGCGAGGAGAGCCGCAGGGACAGAGTGAAAGAGCGCGAAGAGAGCAGCAGAGACACAGAGAAAGAGCGCAACGAGAGCGGTGGAGACACAGTGAAAGAGCGCGAGGAGAGCGGCGGAGACACAGGATAAAAGAGCGCGAGGAGAGCGGCGGGGACACAGTGAAAGTGCGCGAGAAGAGCGGCGGGGACACAGTGAAAGAGCGCGAGGAGAGCGGCTTGGATACAGTGAAAGAGCGCGAGGAGAGCGGCGGGGACACAGTGTAAGAGCGCGAGGAGGGCAGCGCCGACATAGTGAAAGAGCGTGAGGAGAGCGGCTTGGATACAATGAAAGAGCGCGAGGAGAGCCGCAGGGACAGAGTGAAAGCGCGCGAAGAGAGCAGCAGAGACACAGAGAAAGAGCGCAACGAGAGCGGTGGAGACACAGTGAAAGAGCGCGAGGAGAGCGGCAGAGACACAGGATAAAAGAGCGCGAGGAGAGCGGTGGGGACACAGTGAAAGTGCGCGAGTAGAGCGGCGGGGACACAGCGAAAGTGCGCGAGGAGAGCGGCTTGGATACAGTGAAAGAGCGCGAGGCGAGCGGCGGGGACACAGTGAAAGAGGGCGAGGAGAGCGGCGGGGACACAGTGAAAGTGCGCGAGCAGAGCGGCAGTGACACAGTGAAAGAGCGTGAGGAGAGCGGCGGAGACACAGTGAATCAGACTGAGGAGAGCGGAGGTGACACAGTGAAAGAGCGCGAGGACAACGGCGGGGACACAGTGAAAGAGTGCGAGGAGAGCGGCGGGGACACAGTGAAAGAGTGCGAGGAGAGCGGCGGAGACACAGTGAAAGAGCGCGAGGAGAGCAGCGGGACACGGTGAAAGAGCGCGAGGAGAGCGGCTTGGATACAGTGAAAGAGCGGGAGGAGAGCGGCGGGGATACAGTGAAAGAGCGTGAGGAGAGCGGATGAGGCACAGTGAAAGAGCGCAAATAGATTGGCGTGGACACAGTGAAAGAGCGCGAGGAGTGCAGCGGGGACACAGTGAAAGAGCGAGAGGAGAGCGGCGGGGTCACAGTGAAAGAGCGGGAGGAGAGCGGCTTGGATACAGTGAAAGAGCGGGAGGAGAGCGGCGGAGACACAGTGAAAGAGCGCGAGGAGAGTGGCAGGGACAGAGTAAAAGAGCGCGAGGAGAGCGGTGGAGACACAGTGAAAGAGCGTGAGGAGAGCGGTGGAGACACAGTGAAAGAGCGCGAGGAGAGCGGTGGAGACACAGTGAAAGAGCGTGAGGAGAGCGGTGGAGACACAGTGAAAGAGCGCGAGGAGAGCAGCGGAGACACAGTGAAAGAGCGCGAGGAGAGCAGCGGAGACTCAGTGAAAGAGCGCGAGGAGAGCGGTGGGGACACAGTGAAAGAGCGCGAGGAGAGCGGTGGAGACACAGTGAAAGAGCGCGAGGAGAGCGGTGGAGACACAGTGAAAGAGCGTGAGGAGAGCGGTGGAGACACAGTGAAAGAGCGCGAGGAGAGTGGCGGGGACACAGTGAAAGAGCGCGAGGAGTGCAGCGGGGACACAGTGAAAGAGCGCGAATAGAGTGGCGGGGACACAGTGAAAGAGCGCGAGGAGTGCAGCGGGGACACAGTGAAAGAGCGGGAGGAGAGCGGCTTGGATACAGTGAAAGAGCGCGAGGAGAGCGGCGGAGACACCGTGAAAGAGCGCGAGGAGAGTGGCAGGGACAGAGTAAAAGAGCGCGAGGAGAGCGGTGGAGACACAGTGAAAGAGCGTGAGGAGAGCAGTGGAGACACAGTGAAAGAGTGCGAGGAGAGCAGCGGAGACACAGTGAAAGAGCGCGAATAGAGTGGCAGGGACACAGTGAAAGAGCGCGAGGAGAGTGGCGGGGACACAGTGAAAGAGCGCGATGAGTGCAGCGGGGACACAGTGAAAGAGCGCGAATAGAGTGGCGGGGACACAGTGAAAGAGCGCGAGGAGTGCAGCGGGGACACAGTGAAAGACCGGGAGGAGAGCGGCTTTGATACAGTGAAAGAGCGCGAAGAGAGCGGCGGATACACCGTGAAAGAGCGCGAGGAGACTGGCAGGGACAGAGTAAAAGAGCGCGAGGAGAGCGGTGGAGACACAGTGAAAGAGCGCGAGGAGAGCAGCGGAGACACAGTGAAAGAGCGCGAGGAGAGCAACAGAGACTCAGTGAAAGAGCGCGAGGAGAGCGGTGGGGACACAGTGAAAGAGCGCGAGGAGAGCGGTGGAGACACAGTGAAAGAGCGCAAGGAGAGCGGTGGAGACACAGTGAAAGAGCGTGAGGAGAGCGTTGGAGACACAGTGAAAGAGCGCGAGGAGAGTGGCGGGGACACAGTGAAAGACCGCGAGGAGTGCAGCGGGGACACAGTGAAAGAGCGCGAATAGAGTGGCAGGGACACGGTGAAAGAGCACGAGGAGTGCAGCGGGGACACAGTGAAAGAGCGGGAGGAGAGCGGCTTGGATACAGTGAAAGAGCGCGAGGAGAGTGGCGGAGACACCGTGAAAGGGACCGAGGAGAGTGGCAGGGACAGAGTAAAAGAGCGCGAGGAGAGCGGTGGAGACACAGTGAAAGAGCGCGAGGAGAGCGGTGGAGACACAGTGAAAGAGCGTGAGGAGAGCAGAGGAGACACAGTGAAAGAGTGCGAGGAGAGCAGCGGAGACACAGTGAAAGAGCGCGAATAGTGTGGCGGGGACACAGTGAAAGAGCGCGAGGAGAGAGGCGGGGACACAGTGAAAGAGCGCGAGGAGTGCAGCGGGGACACAGTGAAAGAGCGCGAATAGAGTGGCGGGGACACAGTGAAAGAGCGCGAGGAGTGCAGCGGGGACACAGTGAAAGAGCGGGAGGAGAGCGGCTTTGATACAGTGAAAGAGCGCGAAGAAAGCGGCGGAGACACCGTGAAAGAGCGTAGGAGACTAGCAGGGACAGAGTCAAAGAGCGCGAGGAGAGCGGTGGAGACTCAATGAAAGAGCACGAGGAGAGTGGCAGACACAGGATAAAAGAGCGCGAGGAGAGCGGAGGGGACACAGTGAAAGTGCGCGAGTAGAGCGGCGGGGACACAGCGAAAGAGCGCGAGGAGAGCGGCTTGGATACAGTGAAAGAGCGCGAGGAGAGCGGCGGGGACACAGTGAAAGAGCGCGAGGAGAGCGGCGGGAACACAGTGAAAGTTCGCGAGCAGAGCGGCGGGGACACAGTGAAAGAGCGCGAGGAGAGCGGCAGAGACACAGTGAAAGAGCGCGAGGAGAGCAGCGGGGACACGGTGAAAGAGCGCGAGGAGAGCGGCTTGGATACAGTGAAAGAGCGGGAGGAGAGCGGCGGGGATACAGTGAAAGAGCGTGAGGAGAGCGGATGAGGCACAGTGAAAGAGCGCAAATAGATTGGCGTGGACACAGTGAAAGAGCGCGAGGAGTGCAGCGGGGACACAGTGAAAGAGCGAGAGGAGAGCGGCGGGGTCACAGTGAAAGAGCGCGAGGAGAGCGGTGGAGACACAGTGAAAGAGCGCGAGGAGAGCAGCGGAGACATTGAAAGAGCGCGAGGAGAGCAGCGAAGACTCAGTGAAAGAGCGCGAGGAGAGCGGTGGGGACACAGTGAAAGAGCGCGAGGAGAGCGGTGGAGACACAGTGAAAGAGCGCAATGAGAGTGGCGGAGACACAGTGAAAGAGCGCGATGAGTGCAGCGGGGACACAGTGAAAGAGCGCGAATAGAGTGGCGGGGACACAGTGAAAGAGCGCGAGGAGTGCAGCGGGGACACAGTGAAAGACCGGGAGGAGAGCGGCTTTGATACAGTGAAAGAGCGCGAAGAGAGCGGCGGATACACCGTGAAAGAGCGTGAGGAGACTGGCAGGGACAGAGTAAAAGAGCGCGAGGAGAGCGGTGGAGACACAGTGAAAGAGCGCGAGGAGAGCAGCGGAGACACAGTGAAAGAGCGCGAGGAGAGCAACAGAGACTCAGTGAAAGAGCGCGAGGAGAGCGGTGGGGACACAGTGAAAGAGCGCGAGGAGAGCGGTGGAGACACAGTGAAAGAGCGCGAGGAGAGCGGTGGAGACACAGTGAAAGAGCGTGAGTAGAGCGTTGGAGACACAGTGAAAGAGCGCGAGGAGAGTGGCGGGGACACAGTGAAAGACCGCGAGGAGTGCAGCGGGGACACAGTGAAAGAGCGCGAATAGAGTGGCAGGGACACGGTGAAAGAGCACGAGGAGTGCAGCGGGGACACAGTGAAAGAGCGGGAGGAGAGCGGCTTGGATACAGTGAAAGAGCGCGAGGAGAGTGGCGGAGACACCGTGAAAGGGACCGAGGAGAGTGGCAGGGACAGAGTAAAAGAGCGCGAGGAGAGCGGTGGAGACACAGTGAAAGAGCGCGAGGAGAGCGGTGGAGACACAGTGAAAGAGCGTGAGGAGAGCAGAGGAGACACAGTGAAAGAGTGCGAGGAGAGCAGCGGAGACACAGTGAAAGAGCGCGAATAGTGTGGCGGGGACACAGTGAAAGAGCGTGAGGAGAGAGGCGGGGACACAGTGAAAGAGCGCGAGGAGTGCAGCGGGGACACAGTGAAAGAGCGCGAATAGAGTGGCGGGGACACAGTGAAAGAGCGCGAGGAGTGCAGCGGGGACACAGTGAAAGAGCGGGAGGAGAGCGGCTTTGATACAGTGAAAGAGCGCGAAGAAAGCGGCGGAGACACCGTGAAAGAGCGCGAGGAGACTGGCAGGGACAGAGTAAAAGAGCGCGAGGAGAGCGGTGGAGACTCAGTGAAAGAGCACGAGGAGAGTGGCAGACACAGGATAAAAGAGCGCGAGGAGAGCGGTGGGGACACAGTGAAAGTGCGCGAGTAGAGCGGCGGGGACACAGCGAAAGAGCGCGAGGAGAGCGGCTTGGATACAGTGAAAGAGCGCGAGGAGAGCGGCGGGGACACAGTGAAAGAGCGCGAGGAGAGCGGCGGGAACACAGTGAAAGTTCGCGAGCAGAGCTGCGGGGACACAGTGAAAGAGCGCGAGGAGAGCGGCAGAGACACAGTGAAAGAGCGCGAGGAGAGCAGCGGGGACACGGTGAAAGAGCGCGAGGAGAGCGGCTTGGATACAGTGAAAGAGCGGGAGGAGAGCGGCGGGGATACAGTGAAAGAGCGTGAGGAGAGCGGATGAGGCACAGTGAAAGAGCGCGAATAGATTGGCGTGGACACAGTGAAAGAGCGCGAGGAGTGCAGCGGGGACACAGTGAAAGAGCGAGAGGAGAGCGGCGGGGTCACAGTGAAAGAGCGCGAGGAGAGCGGTGGAGACACAGTGAAAGAGCGCGAGGAGAGCAGCGGAGACATTGAAAGAGCGCGAGGAGAGCAGCGGAGACTCAGTGAAAGAGCGCGAGGAGAGCGGTGGGGACACAGTGAAAGAGCGCGAGGAGAGCGGTGGAGACACAGTGAAAGAGCGCAATGAGAGTGGCGGAGACACAGTGAAAGAGCGCGAGGATAGCGGCGGGGACACAGTGAAAGAGCGCGAGGAGAGCGGCGGAGACACCGTGAAAGAGCGCGAGGAGAGCGGCAGGGACACGGGATAAAAGAACGCAAGGAGAGCGGCGGGGACACAGCGAAAGTGCGCGTGGAGAGCAGCAGGGACACAATGAAAGAGCGCGAGGAGAGCGGCAGAGACACAGTGAAAGAGCGCGAGGAGAGCAGCAGGGACAGGGTGTAAGAGCGCGAAGAGAGCAGCAGAGACACAGAGAAAGAGCGCAACGAGAGCGGTGGAGACACAGTGAAAGAGCGTGAGGAGAGCGGCGGAGACACAGGATAAAAGAGCGCGAGGAGAGCGGCGGGGACACAGTGAAAGTGCGCGAGTAGAGCGGCGGGAACACAGTGAAAGAGCGCAAGGAGAGCGGCTTGGATACAGTGAAAGAGCGCGAGGAGAGCGGCGGGGACACAGTGAAAGAGCGCGAGGAGGACAGCGCGGACATAGTGAAAGAGCGTGAAGAGAGCGGCTTGGATACAATGAAAGAGCGCGAGGAGAGCGGCGGGGACACAGTGAAAGAGCGCGAGGAGAGCGGTGGAGACTCAGTCCAAGAGCGCGAGGAGAGTCGCAGGGACACAGTGAAAGAGCGCGAGGAGAGCGGCTGGGACACAGTGAAAGAGCGCGAGGAGAGCGGCGGGGACACCGTGAAAGAGCGCGAGGGGAGCGGTGGAGACACAATGAAAGAGCGCGAGGAGAGCGGCGGAGACACAGTGTAGAGCGCGAGGAGAGCGGCGGGGACTCAGTGAAAGAGAACGAGGAGAGCAGCGGAGACATGGTGAAAGAGCGCGAGGAGAGCGGCTTGGATACAGTGAAAGAGCGGGAGGAGAGCGGCGGGGACACAGTGAAAGAGGGCGAGGAGAGCGGATGAGGCACAGTGAAAGAGCGCGAATAGAGTGGCGTGGAAACAGTGAAAGAGCACGAGGAGTGCAGCGGGGACACAGAGAAAGAGCGGGAGGAGAGCGGCGGGGACACAGTGAAAGAGCGTGAGGAGAGCGGCGGAGACACAGTGAAAGAGCGCGAGGAGAGCGGCGGAGACACAATGAAAGAGCGCGAGGAGAGCAGCGGGGACAGAGTGAAAGAGAGCGAGGAGAGCGGCGGAGACACAGGATAAAAGAGCTCGAGGAGAGCGGTGGAGACTCAGTGAAAGAGCGCGAGGAGAGCGGCGGGGACACAGTGAAAGTGCGCGAGGAGAGCGGCGGGGACACAGTGAAAGAGCGCGAGGAGAGCAGCGGGGTCACGGTGGAAGAGCGCGAGGAGAGCGGCTTGGACACAGTGAAAGAGCGGGAGGAGAGCGGCGGGGACACAGTGAAAGAGGGCAAGGAGAGCGGATGAGGCACAGTGAAAGAGCGCGAATAGAGTGGCGTGGACACAGTGAAAGAGCGCGAGGAGTGCAGCGGAGACACAGTGAAAGAGCGGGAGGAGAGCGGCGGGGTCACTGTGAAAGAGCGTGAGGAGAGCGGCGGAGACACAGTGAAAGAGCGCGAGGAGAGCGGCGGAGACACAGTGAAAGAGCGCGAGGAGAGCAGCGGGGACAGAGTGAAAGTGCGCGAGCAGAGCGGCGGTGACACAGTGAAAGAGCACGAGGAGAGTGGCAGAGACACAGTGAAAGAGCGCGAGGAGAGCACTGGGGACAGAGTGAAAGAGCGCGAGGAGAACAGCAGAGACACAGAGAAAGAGCGCGAGGAGAGCGGCGGAGACACAGTGAAAGAGCGCGAGGAGAGCGGCGGGGACACAGGGAAAGTGCGCGAGGTGAGCGGTGGGGACACAGTGAAAGAGCGCGAGGGGAGTGGCTTAGATACAATGAAAGAGCGCGAGGAGAGCGGCGGGGACACAGGGAAAGAGCGTGAGGAGAGCGGCATGGATACAATGAAAGAGCGCGAGGAGAGCGGCGGGGACACAGTGAAAGAGCGCGAGGAGAGCGGCGGGGACACAGTGAAAGAGCGCGAGGAGAGCAGCGGGGACAGAGTGAAAGAGAGCGAGGAGCGCAGCGGAGTAATAGGATAAAAGAGCGCGAGGAAAGCGGTGGGGACACAGTGAAAGTGCGCGAGGAGAGCGGCGGGGACACAGTGAAAGAGCGCGAGGAGAGCGGCAGAGACACAGTGAAAGAGCGCGAGGAGAGCCGCAGGGACAGAGTGAAAGAGCGCGAAGAGAGCAGCAGAGACACAGAGAAAGAGCGCAACGAGAGCTGTGGAGACACAGTGAAAGAGCACGAGGAGAGCGGCAGAGACACAGGATAAAAGAGCGCGAGGAGAGCGGTGGGGACACAGTTAAAGGGCGCGATGAGTGCAGCGGGGACACAGTGAAAGAGCGCGAATAGAGTGGCGGGGACACAGTGAAAGAGCGCGAGGAGTGCAGCGGGGACACAGTGAAAGACCGGGAGGAGAGCGGCTTTGATACAGTGAAAGAGCGCGAAGAGAGCGGCGGATACACCGTGAAAGAGCGCGAGGAGACTGGCAGGGACAGAGTAAAAGAGCGCGAGGAGAGCGGTGGAGACACAGTGAAAGAGCGCGAGGAGAGCAGCGGAGACACAGTGAAAGAGCGCGAGGAGAGCAACAGAGACTCAGTGAAAGAGCGCGAGGAGAGCGGTGGGGACACAGTGAAAGAGCGCGAGGAGAGCGGTGGAGACACAGTGAAAGAGCGCGAGGAGAGCGGTGGAGACACAGTGAAAGAGCGTGAGGAGAGCGTTGGAGACACAGTGAAAGAGCGCGAGGAAAGTGGCGGGGACACAGTGAAAGACCGCGAGGAGTGCAGCGGGGACACAGTGAAAGAGCGCGAATAGAGTGGCAGGGACACGGTGAAAGAGCACGAGGAGTGCAGCGGGGACACAGTGAAAGAGCGGGAGGAGAGCGGCTTGGATACAGTGAAAGAGCGCGAGGAGAGTGGCGGAGACACCGTGAAAGGGACCGAGGAGAGTGGCAGGGACAGAGTAAAAGAGCGCGAGGAGAGCGGTGGAGACACAGTGAAAGAGCGCGAGGAGAGCGGTGGAGACACAGTGAAAGAGCGTGAGGAGAGCAGAGGAGACACAGTGAAAGAGTGCGAGGAGAGCAGCGGAGACACAGTGAAAGAGCGCGAATAGTGTGGCGGGGACACAGTGAAAGAGCGCGAGGAGAGAGGCGGGGACACAGTGAAAGAGCGCGAGGAGTGCAGCGGGGACACAGTGAAAGAGCGCGAATAGAGTGGCGGGGACACAGTGAAAGAGCGCGAGGAGTGCAGCGGGGACACAGTGAAAGAGCGGGAGGAGAGCGGCTTTGATACAGTGAAAGAGCGCGAAGAAAGCGGCGGAGACACCGTGAAAGAGCGCGAGGAGACTGGCAGGGACAGAGTAAAAGAGCGCGAGGAGAGCGGTGGAGACTCAGTGAAAGAGCACGAGGAGAGTGGCAGACACAGGATAAAAGAGCGCGAGGAGAGCGGTGGGGACACAGTGAAAGTGCGCGAGTAGAGCGGCGGGGACACAGCGAAAGAGCGCGAGGAGAGCGGCTTGGATACAGTGAAAGAGCGCGAGGAGAGCGGCGGGGACACAGTGAAAGAGCGCGAGGAGAGCGGCGGGAACACAGTGAAAGTTCGCGAGCAGAGCGGCGGGGACACAGTGAAAGAGCGCGAGGAGAGCGGCAGAGACACAGTGAAAGAGCGCGAGGAGAGCAGCGGGGACACGGTGAAAGAGCGCGAGGAGAGCGGCTTGGATACAGTGAAAGAGCGGGAGGAGAGCGGCGGGGATACAGTGAAAGAGCGTGAGGAGAGCGGATGAGGCACAGTGAAAGAGCGCGAATAGATTGGCGTGGACACAGTGAAAGAGCGCGAGGAGTGCAGCGGGGACACAGTGAAAGAGCGAGAGGAGAGCGGCGGGGTCACAGTGAAAGAGCGCGAGGAGAGCGGTGGAGACACAGTGAAAGAGCGCGAGGAGAGCAGCGGAGACATTGAAAGAGCACGAGGAGAGCAGCGGAGACTCAGTGAAAGAGCGCGAGGAGAGCGGTGGGGACACAGTGAAAGAGCGCGAGGAGAGCGGTGGAGACACAGTGAAAGAGCGCAATGAGAGTGGCGGAGACACAGTGAAAGAGCGCGAGGATAGCGGCGGGGACACAGTGAAAGAGCGCGAGGAGAGCGGCGGAGACACCGTGAAAGAGCGCGAGGAGAGCGGCAGGGACACGGGATAAAAGAGCGCAAGGAGAGCGGCGGGGACACAGCGAAAGTGCGCGTGGAGAGCAGCAGGGACACAATGAAAGAGCGCGAGGAGAGCGGCAGAGACACAGTGAAAGAGCGCGAGGAGAGCAGCAGGGACAGGGTGTAAGAGCGCGAAGAGAGCAGCAGAGACACAGAGAAAGAGCGCAACGAGAGCGGTGGAGACACAGTGAAAGAGCGTGAGGAGAGCGGCGGAGACACAGGATAAAAGAGCGCGAGGAGAGCGGCGGGGACACAGTGAAAGTGCGCGAGTAGAGCGGCGGGAACACAGTGAAAGAGCGCAAGGAGAGCGGCTTGGATACAGTGAAAGAGCGCGAGGAGAGCGGCGGGGACACAGTGAAAGAGCGCGAGGAGGACAGCGCGGACATAGTGAAAGAGCGTGAAGAGAGCGGCTTGGATACAATGAAAGAGCGCGAGGAGAGCGGCGGGGACACAGTGAAAGAGCGCGAGGAGAGCGGTGGAGACTCAGTCCAAGAGCGCGAGGAGAGTCGCAGGGACACAGTGAAAGAGCGCGAGGAGAGCGGCTGGGACACAGTGAAAGAGCGCGAGGAGAGCGGCGGGGACACCGTGAAAGAGCGCGAGGGGAGCGGTGGAGACACAATGAAAGAGCGCGAGGAGAGCGGCGGAGACACAGTGTAGAGCGCGAGGAGAGCGGCGGGGACTCAGTAAAAGAGAACGAGGAGAGCAGCGGAGACATGGTGAAAGAGCGCGAGGAGAGCGGCTTGGATACAGTGAAAGAGCGGGAGGAGAGCGGCGGGGACACAGTGAAAGAGGGCGAGGAGAGCGGATGAGGCACAGTGAAAGAGCGCGAATAGAGTGGCGTGGAAACAGTGAAAGAGCACGAGGAGTGCAGCGGGGACACAGAGAAAGAGCGGGAGGAGAGCGGCGGGGACACAGTGAAAGAGCGTGAGGAGAGCGGCGGAGACACAGTGAAAGAGCGCGAGGAGAGCGGCGGAGACACAGTGAAAGAGCGCGAGGAGAGCAGCGGGGACAGAGTGAAAGAGAGCGAGGAGAGCGGCGGAGACACAGGATAAAAGAGCTCGAGGAGAGCGGTGGAGACTCAGTGAAAGAGCGCGAGGAGAGCGGCGGGGACACAGTGAAAGTGCGCGAGGAGAGCGGCGGGGACACAGTGAAAGAGCGCGAGGAGAGCAGCGGGGTCACGGTGGAAGAGCGCGAGGAGAGCGGCTTGGACACAGTGAAAGAGCGGGAGGAGAGCGGCGGGGACACAGTGAAAGAGGGCAAGGAGAGCGGATGAGGCACAGTGAAAGAGCGCGAATAGAGTGGCGTGGACACAGTGAAAGAGCGCGAGGAGTGCAGCGGAGACACAGTGAAAGAGCGGGAGGAGAGCGGCGGGGTCACTGTGAAAGAGCGTGAGGAGAGCGGCGGAGACACAGTGAAAGAGCGCGAGGAGAGCGGCGGAGACACAGTGAAAGAGCGCGAGGAGAGCAGCGGGGACAGAGTGAAAGTGCGCGAGCAGAGCGGCGGTGACACAGTGAAAGAGCACGAGGAGAGTGGCAGAGACACAGTGAAAGAGCGCGAGGAGAGCAGTGGGGACAGAGTGAAAGAGCGTGAGGAGAACAGCAGAGACACAGAGAAAGAGCGCGAGGAGAGCGGCGGAGACACAGTGAAAGAGCGCGAGGAGAGCGGCGGGGACACAGGGAAAGTGCGCGAGGTGAGCGGTGGGGACACAGTGAAAGAGCGCGAGGGGAGTGGCTTAGATACAATGAAAGAGCGCAAGGAGAGCGGCGGGGACACAGGGAAAGAGCGTGAGGAGAGCGGCATGGATACAATGAAAGAGCGCGAGGAGAGCGGCGGGGACACAGTGAAAGAGCGCGAGGAGAGCGGCGGGGACACAGTGAAAGAGCGCGAGGAGAGCAGCGGGGACAGAGTGAAAGAGAGCGAGGAGCGCAGCGGAGTAATAGGATAAAAGAGCGCGAGGAAAGCGGTGGGGACACAGTGAAAGTGCGCGAGGAGAGCGGCGGGGACACAGTGAAAGAGCGCGAGGAGAGCGGCAGAGACACAGTGAAAGAGCGCGAGGAGAGCCGCAGGGACAGAGTGAAAGAGCGCGAAGAGAGCAGCAGAGACACAGAGAAAGAGCGCAACGAGAGCTGTGGAGACACAGTGAAAGAGCACGAGGAGAGCGGCAGAGACACAGGATAAAAGAGCGCGAGGAGAGCGGTGGGGACACAGTTAAAGGGCGCGAGTAGAGCGGCGGGGACACAGCGAAAGAGCGCGAGGAGAGCGGCTTGGATACAGTGAAAGAGCGCGAGGAGTGCGGCGGGGACACAGTGAAAGAGCGCGAGGAGAGCGGCGGGGACACAGTGAAAGTGCGCGAGCAGAGCGGCGGGGACACAGTGAAAGAGCGCGAGGAGAGCGGCAGAGACACAGTGAAAGAGCGCCAGGAGAGCAGCGGGGACACGGTGAAAGAGCGCGAGGAGAGCGGCTTGGAAACAGTGAAAGAGCGGGAGGAGAGCGGCGGGGATACAGTGAAAGAGCGTGAGGAGAGCGGATGAGGCACAGTGAAAGAGCGCGAATAGAGTGGCGTGGACACAGTGAAAGAGCGCGAGGAGTGCAGCGGGGACACAGTGAAAGAGCGGGAGGAGAGCGGCGGGGTCACAGTGAAAGAGCGTGAGGAGAGCGGCGGAGACACAGTGAAAGAGCGCGAGGAGCGCGGCGGAGACACAGTGAAAGAGCGCGAGGAGAGCAGCGGGGACAGAGTGAAAGAGAGCGAGGAGAGCGGCGGAGACACAGGATAAAAGAGCTCGAGGAGAGCGGCGGAGACTCAGTGAAAGAGCGCGAGGAGAGCGGCGGGGACACAGTGAAAGTGCGCGAGGAGAGCGGCGGGGACACAGTGAAAGAGCGCGAGGAGAGCAGCGGGGACACGGTGGAAGAGCGCGAGGAGAGCGGCTTGGACACAGTCAAAGAGCGGGTGGAGAGCGGCGGGGACACAGTGAAAGAGGGCGAGGAGAGCGGATGAGGCACAGTGAAAGAGCGCGAATAGTGTGGCGTGGACACAGTGAAAGAGCGCGAGGAGTGCAGCGGAGACACAGTGAAAGAGCGGGAGGAGAGCGGCGGGGTCACTGTGAAAGAGCGTGAGGAAAGCGGCGGAGACACAGTGAAAGAGCGCGAGGAGAGCGGCGGAGACACATTGAAAGAGCGCGAGGATAGCAGCGGGGTCAGAGTGAATGTGCGCGAGCAGAGCGGCGGTGACACAGTGAAAGAGCACGAGGAGAGTGGCAGTGACACAGTGAAAGAGCGCGAGGAGAGCAGTGGGGACAGAGTGAAAGAGCGCGAGGAGAACAGCAGAGACACAGAGAAAGAGCGCGAGGAGAGCGGCGGAGACACAGTGAAAGAGCGCGAGGAGAGCGGCGGGGACACAGGGAAAGTGCGCGAGGTGAGCGGTGGGGACACAGTGAAAGAGCGCGAGGGGAGTGGCTTAGATACAATGAAAGAGCGCGAGGAGAGCGGCGGGGACACAGGGAAAGAGCGTGAGGAGAGCGGCATGGATACAATGAAAGAGCGCGAGGAGAGCGGCGGGGACACAGTGAAAGAGCGCGAGGAGAGCGGCGGGGACACAGTGAAAGAGCGCGAGGAGAGCAGCAGGGACAGAGTGAAGAAGAGCGAGGAGCGCAGCGGAGTAACAGGACAAAAGAGCGCGAGGATAGCGGCGGGGACACAGTGAAAGAGCGCGAGGAGAACGGCGGAGACACAGTGAAAGAGCGCGAGGAGAGCGGCAGAGACACAGTGAAAGAGCGCGATGAGAGCCGCAGGGACAGAGGGAAAGAGCGCGAAGAGAGCAGCAGAGACACAGAGAAAGAGCGCAACGAGATTGGTGGAGACACAGTGAAAGAGCGTGAGGACAGTGGCAGGGACACCGGATAAAAGAGCGCGAGGAGAGCGGCGGGGACACAGTGAAAGTGCGCGAGGAAAGCGGTGGGGACACAGTGAAAGTGCGCGAGGAGAGCGGCGGGGACACAGTGAAAGAGCGCGAGGAGAGCGGCAGAGACACAGTGAAAGAGCGCGAGGAGAGCCGCAGGGACTGAGTGAAAGAGCGCGAAGAGAGCAGCAGAGACACAGAGAAAGAGCGCAACGAGAGCGGTGGAGACACAGTGAAAGAGCGCGAGGAGAGCGGCGGAGACACAGGATAAAAGAGCGCGAGGAGAGCGGCGGGGACACAGTGAAAGTGCGCGAGAAGAGCGGCGGGGACACAGTGAAAGAGCGCGAGGAGAGCGGCTTGGATACAGTGAAAGAGCGCGAGGAGAGCGGCGGGGACACAGTGTAAGAGCGCGAGGAGGGCAGCGCCGACATAGTGAAAGAGCGTGAGGAGAGCGGCTTGGATACAATGAAAGAGCGCGAGGAGAGCCGCAGGGACAGAGTGAAAGCGCGCGAAGAGAGCAGCAGAGACACAGAGAAAGAGCGCAACGAGAGCGGTGGAGACACAGTGAAAGAGCGCGAGGAGAGCGGCAGAGACACAGGATAAAAGAGCGCGAGGAGAGCGGTGGGGACACAGTGAAAGTGCGCGAGTAGAGCGGCGGGGACACAGCGAAAGAGCGCGAGGAGAGCGGCTTGGATACAGTGAAAGAGCGCGAGGCGAGCGGCGGGGACACAGTGAAAGATCGCGAGGAGAGCGGCGGGGACACAGTGAAAGTGCGCGAGCAGAGCGGCAGGGACACAGTGAAAGAGCGTGAGGAGAGCGGCGGAGACACAGTGAAACAGACTGAGGAGAGCGGAGGTGACACAGTGAAAGAGCGCGAGGACAACGGCGGGGACACAGTGAAAGAGTGCGAGGAGAGCGGCGGGGACACAGTGAAAGAGTGCGAGGAGAGCGGCGGAGACACAGTGAAAGAGCGCGAGGAGAGCAGCGGGACACGGTGAAAGAGCGCGAGGAGAGCGGCTTGGATACAGTGAAAGAGCGGGAGGAGAGCGGCGGGGATACAGTGAAAGAGCGTGAGGAGAGCGGATGAGGCACAGTGAAAGAGCGCGAATAGATTGGCGTGGACACAGTGAAAGAGCGCGAGGAGTGCAGCGGGGACACAGTGAAAGAGCGAGAGGAGAGCGGCGGGGTCACAGTGAAAGAGCGTGAGGAGAGCGGCGGAGACACAGTGAAAGAGCGCGAGGAGAGCAGCGGGGACAGAGTGAAAGAGCGCGAATAGAGTGGCGGGGACACAGTGAAAGAGCGCAAGGAGTGCAGCGGGGACACAGTGAAAGAGCGGGAGGAGAGCGGCTTGGATACAGTGAAAGAGCGGGAGGAGAGCGGCGGAGACACAGTGAAAGAGCGCGAGGACAGTGGCAGGGACAGAGTAAAAGAGCGCGAGGAGAGCGGTGGAGACACAGGTAAAGAGCGCGAGGAGAGCGGTGGAGACACAGTGAAAGAGCGCGAGGAGAGCGGTGGAGACACAGTGAAAGAGCGTGAGGAGAGCGGTGGAGACACAGTGAAAGAGCGCGAGGAGAGTGGCGGGGACACAGTGAAAGAGCGCGAGGAGTGCAGCGGGGACACAGTGAAAGAGCGCGAATAGAGTGGCGGGGACACAGTGAAAGAGCGCGAGGAGAGCGGTGGAGACACAGTGAAAGAGCGTGAGGAGAGCAGTGGAGACACAGTGAAAGAGTGCGAGGAGAGCAGCGGAGACACAGTGAAAGAGCGCGAATAGAGTGGCAGGGACACAGTGAAAGAGCGCGAGGAGAGTGGCGGGGACACAGTGAAAGAGCGCGATGAGTGCAGCGGGGACACAGTGAAAGAGCGCGAATAGAGTGGCGGGGACACAGTGAAAGAGCGCGAGGAGTGCAGCGGGGACACAGTGAAAGACCGGGAGGAGAGCGGCTTTGATACAGTGAAAGAGCGCGAAGAGAGCGGCGGATACACCGTGAAAGAGCGCGAGGAGACTGGCAGGGACAGAGTAAAAGAGCGCGAGGAGAGCGGTGGAGACACAGTGAAAGAGCGCGAGGAGAGCAGCGGAGACACAGTGAAAGAGCGCGAGGAGAGCAGTGGAGACACAGTGAAAGAGCCTGAGGAGAGCGTTGGAGACACAGTGAAAGAGCGCGAGGAGAGTGGCGGGGACACAGTGAAAGAGCGCGAGGAGTGCAGCGGGGACACAGTGAAAGAGCGCGAATAGAGTGGCAGGGACACGGTGAAAGAGCACGAGGAGTGCAGCGGGGACACAGTGAAAGAGCGGGAGGAGAGCGGCTTGGATACAGTGAAAGAGCGCGAGGAGAGTGGCGGAGACACCGTGAAAGAGACCGAGGAGAGTGGCAGGGACAGAGTAAAAGAGCGCGAGGAGAGCGGTGGAGACACAGTGAAAGAGCGCGAGGAGAGCGGTGGAGACACAGTGAAAGAGCGTGAGGAGAGCAGTGGAGACACAGTGAAAGAGTGCGAGGAGAGCAGCGGAGACACAGTGAAAGAGCGCGAATAGTGTGGCGGGGACACAGTGAAAGAGCGCGAGGAGAGAGGCGGGGACACAGTGAAAGAGCGCGAGGAGTGCAGCGGGGACACAGTGAAAGAGCGCGAATAGAGTGGCGGGGACACAGTGAAAGAGCGCGAGGAGTGCAGCGGGAACACAGTGAAAGAGCGGGAGGAGAGCGGCTTTGATACAGTGAAAGAGCGCGAAGAAAGCGGCGGAGACACCGTGAAAGATCGCGAGGAGACTGGCAGGGACAGAGTAAAAGAGCGCGAGGAGAGCGGTGGAGACTCAGTGAAAGAGCACGAGGAGAGTGGCAGACACAGGATAAAAGAGCGCGAGGAGAGCGGTGGGGACACAGTGAAAGTGCGCGAGTAGAGCGGCGGGGACACAGCGAAAGAGCGCGAGGAGAGCGGCTTGGATACAGTGAAAGAGCGCGAGGAGAGCGGCGGGGACACAGTGAAAGAGCGCGAGGAGAGCGGCGGGAACACAGTGAAAGTTCGCGAGCAGAGCGGCGGGGACACAGTGAAAGAGCGCGAGGAGAGCGGCAGAGACACAGTGAAAGAGCGCAAGGAGAGCAGCGGGGACACGGTGAAAGAGCGCGAGGAGAGCGGCTTGGATACAGTGAAAGAGCGGGAGGAGAGCGGCGGGGATACAGTGAAAGAGCGTGAGGAGAGCGGATGAGGCACAGTGAAAGAGCGCGAATAGATTGGCGTGGACACAGTGAAAGAGCGCGAGGAGTGCAGCGGGGACACAGTGAAAGAGCGAGAGGAGAGCGGCGGGGTCACAGTGAAAGAGCGCGAGGAGAGCGGTGGAGACACAGTGAAAGAGCGCGAGGAGAGCAGCGGAGACATTGAAAGAGCGCGAGGAGAGCAGCGGAGACTCAGTGAAAGAGCGCGAGGAGAGCGGTGGGGACACAGTGAAAGAGCGCGAGGAGAGCGGTGGAGACACAGTGAAAGAGCGCAATGAGAGTGGCGGAGACACAGTGAAAGAGCGCGAGGAGAGTGGCGGAGACACAGTGAAAGAGCGCGAGGAGAGCAGCGGCGACACATTGAAAGAGCGCGAGGAGAGCGACGGGATAGAGTGAAAGAGCGCGAGGCGTGCGGCGGGGAAACAGAGAAAGAGCGCGAGGAGAGCGGCCGAGACACAGTGAAAGAGAGCGGGGAGTGCGGCGGGGCCACAGTGAAAGAGCGCGAGGAGTGCGGAGGGAACACAGTGAAAGAGCGCAAGGAGTGCGGCGGGGACACAGTGAAAGAGCGTGAGGACAGCGGCGGAGACACAGTGAAACAGACTGAGGAGAGCGGAGGTGACACAGTGAAAGAGTGCTAGGAGAGCGGCGGGGACACAGTGAAAGAGTGCGAGGAGAGCGGCGGAGACACAGTGAAAGAGCGCGAGGAGAGCAGCGGGACACGGTGAAAGAGCGCGAGGAGAGCGGCTTGGATACAGTGAAAGTGCGGGAGGAGAGCGGCGGGGATACAGTGAAAGAGCGTGAGGAGAGCGGATGAGGCACAGTGAAAGAGCGCGAATAGATTGGCATGGACACAGTGAAAGAGCGCGAGGAGAGTGGCAGACACACAGTGAAAGAGCGCGAGGAGAGCAGTGGGGACAGAGTGAAAGAGCACGAGGAGAACAGCAGAGACACAGAGAAAGAGCGCGAGGAGAGCAGCGGAGACACAGTGAAAGAGCGCGAGGAGAGCGGCGGGGACACAGGGAAAGTGCGCGAGGTGAGCGGTGGGGACACAGTGAAAGAGCGCGAGGGGAGTGGCTTAGATACAATGAAAGAGCGCGAGGAGAGCGGCGGGGACACAGGGAAAGAGCGTGAAGAGAGCGGCATGGATACAATGAAAGAGCGCGAGGAGAGCGGCGGGGACACAGTGAAAGAGCGCGAGGAGAGCGGCGGGGACACAGTGAAAGAGCGCGAGGAGAGCAGCAGGGACAGAGTGAAGAAGAGCGAGGAGCGCAGCGGAGTAACAGGATAAAAGAGCGCGAGGATAGCGGCGGGGACACAGTGAAAGAGCGCGAGGAGAACGGCGGAGACACAGTGAAAGAGCGCGAGGAGAGCGGCAGAGACACAGTGAAAGAGCGCGATGAGAGCCGCAGGGACAGAGGGAAAGAGCGCGAAGAGAGCAGCAGAGACACAGAGAAAGAGCGCAACGAGAGTGGTGGAGACACAGTGAAAGAGCGTGAGGACAGCGGCAGGGACACCGGATAAAAGAGCGCGAGGAGAGCGGCGGGGACACAGTGAAAGTGCGCGAGGAAAGCGGTGGGGACACAGTGAAAGTGCGCGAGGAGAGCGGCGGGGACACAGTGAAAGAGCGCGAGGAGAGCGGCAGAGACACAGTGAAAGAGCGCGAGGAGAGCCGCAGGGACAGAGTGAAAGAGCGCGAAGAGAGCAGCAGAGACACAGAGAAAGAGCGCAACGAGAGCGGTGGAGACACAGTGAAAGAGCGGCGGAGACACAGGATAAAAGAGCGCGAGGAGAGTGGCGGGGACACAGTGAAAGAGCGCGAGGAGTGCAGCGGGGACACAGTGAAAGAGCGCGAATAGAGTGGCAGGGACACGGTGAAAGAGCACGAGGAGTGCAGCGGGGACACAGTGAAAGAGCGGGAGGAGAGCGGCTTGGATACAGTGAAAGAGCGCGAGGAGAGTGGCGGAGACACCGTGAAAGAGACCGAGGAGAGTGGCAGGGACAGAGTAAAAGAGCGCGAGGAGAGCGGTGGAGACACAGTGAAAGAGCGCGAGGAGAGCGGTGGAGACACAGTGAAAGAGCGTGAGGAGAGCAGTGGAGACACAGTGAAAGAGTGCGAGGAGAGCAGCGGAGACACAGTGAAAGAGCGCGAATAGTGTGGCGGGGACACAGTGAAAGAGCGCGAGGAGAGAGGCGGGGACACAGTGAAAGAGCGCGAGGAGTGCAGCGGGGACACAGTGAAAGAGCGCGAATAGAGTGGCGGGGACACAGTGAAAGAGCGCGAGGAGTGCAGCGGGAACACAGTGAAAGAGCGGGAGGAGAGCGGCTTTGATACAGTGAAAGAGCGCGAAGAAAGCGGCGGAGACACCGTGAAAGATCGCGAGGAGACTGGCAGGGACAGAGTAAAAGAGCGCGAGGAGAGCGGTGGAGACTCAGTGAAAGAGCACGAGGAGAGTGGCAGACACAGGATAAAAGAGCGCGAGGAGAGCGGTGGGGACACAGTGAAAGTGCGCGAGTAGAGCGGCGGGGACACAGCGAAAGAGCGCGAGGAGAGCGGCTTGGATACAGTGAAAGAGCGCGAGGAGAGCGGCGGGGACACAGTGAAAGAGCGCGAGGAGAGCGGCGGGAACACAGTGAAAGTTCGCGAGCAGAGCGGCGGGGACACAGTGAAAGAGCGCGAGGAGAGCGGCAGAGACACAGTGAAAGAGCGCAAGGAGAGCAGCGGGGACACGGTGAAAGAGCGCGAGGAGAGCGGCTTGGATACAGTGAAAGAGCGGGAGGAGAGCGGCGGGGATACAGTGAAAGAGCGTGAGGAGAGCGGATGAGGCACAGTGAAAGAGCGCGAATAGATTGGCGTGGACACAGTGAAAGAGCGCGAGGAGTGCAGCGGGGACACAGTGAAAGAGCGAGAGGAGAGCGGCGGGGTCACAGTGAAAGAGCGCGAGGAGAGCGGTGGAGACACAGTGAAAGAGCGCGAGGAGAGCAGCGGAGACATTGAAAGAGCGCGAGGAGAGCAGCGGAGACTCAGTGAAAGAGCGCGAGGAGAGCGGTGGGGACACAGTGAAAGAGCGCGAGGAGAGCGGTGGAGACACAGTGAAAGAGCGCAATGAGAGTGGCGGAGACACAGTGAAAGAGCGCGAGGAGAGTGGCGGAGACACAGTGAAAGAGCGCGAGGAGAGCAGCGGCGACACATTGAAAGAGCGCGAGGAGAGCGACGGGATAGAGTGAAAGAGCGCGAGGCGTGCGGCGGGGAAACAGAGAAAGAGCGCGAGGAGAGCGGCCGAGACACAGTGAAAGAGAGCGGGGAGTGCGGCGGGGACACAGTGAAAGAGCGCGAGGAGTGCGGAGGGAACACAGTGAAAGAGCGCAAGGAGTGCGGCGGGGACACAGTGAAAGAGCGTGAGGACAGCGGCGGAGACACAGTGAAACAGACTGAGGAGAGCGGAGGTGACACAGTGAAAGAGTGCTAGGAGAGCGGCGGGGACACAGTGAAAGAGTGCGAGGAGAGCGGCGGAGACACAGTGAAAGAGCGCGAGGAGAGCAGCGGGACACGGTGAAAGAGCGCGAGGAGAGCGGCTTGGATACAGTGAAAGTGCGGGAGGAGAGCGGCGGGGATACAGTGAAAGAGCGTGAGGAGAGCGGATGAGGCACAGTGAAAGAGCGCGAATAGATTGGCGTGGACACAGTGAAAGAGCGCGAGGAGAGTGGCAGACACACAGTGAAAGAGCGCGAGGAGAGCAGTGGGGACAGAGTGAAAGAGCACGAGGAGAACAGCAGAGACACAGAGAAAGAGCGCGAGGAGAGCAGCGGAGACACAGTGAAAGAGCGCGAGGAGAGCGGCGGGGACACAGGGAAAGTGCGCGAGGTGAGCGGTGGGGACACAGTGAAAGAGCGCGAGGGGAGTGGCTTAGATACAATGAAAGAGCGCGAGGAGAGCGGCGGGGACACAGGGAAAGAGCGTGAAGAGAGCGGCATGGATACAATGAAAGAGCGCGAGGAGAGCGGCGGGGACACAGTGAAAGAGCGCGAGGAGAGCGGCGGGGACACAGTGAAAGAGCGCGAGGAGAGCAGCAGGGACAGAGTGAAGAAGAGCGAGGAGCGCAGCGGAGTAACAGGATAAAAGAGCGCGAGGATAGCGGCGGGGACACAGTGAAAGAGCGCGAGGAGAACGGCGGAGACACAGTGAAAGAGCGCGAGGAGAGCGGCAGAGACACAGTGAAAGAGCGCGATGAGAGCCGCAGGGACAGAGGGAAAGAGCGCGAAGAGAGCAGCAGAGACACAGAGAAAGAGCGCAACGAGAGTGGTGGAGACACAGTGAAAGAGCGTGAGGACAGCGGCAGGGACACCGGATAAAAGAGCGCGAGGAGAGCGGCGGGGACACAGTGAAAGTGCGCGAGGAAAGCGGTGGGGACACAGTGAAAGTGCGCGAGGAGAGCGGCGGGGACACAGTGAAAGAGCGCGAGGAGAGCGGCAGAGACACAGTGAAAGAGCGCGAGGAGAGCCGCAGGGACAGAGTGAAAGAGCGCGAAGAGAGCAGCAGAGACACAGAGAAAGAGCGCAACGAGAGCGGTGGAGACACAGTGAAAGAGCGGCGGAGACACAGGATAAAAGAGCGCGAGGAGAGCGGCGGGGACACAGTGAAAGTGCGCGAGAAGAGCGGCGGGGACACAGTGAAAGAGCGCGAGGAGAGCGGCTTGGATACAGTGAAAGAGCGCGAGGAGAGCGGCGGGGACACAGTGTAAGAGCGCGAGGAGGGCAGCGCCGACATAGTGAAAGAGTGTGAGGAGAGCGGCTTGGATACAATGAAAGAGCGCGAGGAGAGCCGCAGGGACAGAGTGAAAGCGCGCGAAGAGAGCAGCAGAGACACAGAGAAAGAGCGCAACGAGAGCGGTGGAGACACAGTGAAAGAGCGCGAGGAGAGCGGCAGAGACACAGGATAAAAGAGCGCGAGGAGAGCGGTGGGGACACAGTGAAAGTGCGCGAGTAGAGCGGCGGGGACACAGCGAAAGAGCGCGAGGAGAGCGGCTTGGATACAGTGAAAGAGCGCGAGGCGAGCGGCGGAGACACAGTGAAAGAGCGCGAGGAGAGCGGCGGGGACACAGTGAAAGTGCGCGAGCAGAGCGGCAGGGACACAGTGAAAGAGCGTGAGGAGAGCGGCGGAGACACAGTGAAACAGACTGAGGAGAGCGGAGGTGACACAGTGAAAGAGCGCGAGGACAACGGCGGGGACACAGTGAAAGAGTGCGAGGAGAGCGGCGGGGACACAGTGAAAGAGTGCGAGGAGAGCGGCGGAGGCACAGTGAAAGAGCGCGAGGAGAGCAGCGGGACACGGTGAAAGAGCGCGAGGAGAGCGGCTTGGATACAGTGAAAGAGCGGGAGGAGAGCGGCGGGGATACAGTGAAAGAGCGTGAGGAGAGCGGATGAGGCACAGTGAAAGAGCGCGAATAGATTGGCGTGGACACAGTGAAAGAGCGCGAGGAGTGCAGCGGGGACACAGTGAAAGAGCGAGAGGAGAGCGGCGGGGTCACAGTGAAAGAGCGTGAGGAGAGCGGCGGAGACAAAGTGAAAGAGCGCGAGGAGAGCAGCGGGGACAGAGTGAAAGAGCGCGAATAGAGTGGTGGGGACACAGTGAAAGAGCGCAAGGAGTGCAGCGGGGACACAGTGAAAGAGCGGGAGGAGAGCGGCTTGGATACAGTGAAAGAGCGGGAGGAGAGCGGCGGAGACACAGTGAAAGAGCGCGAGGAGAGTGGCAGGGACAGAGTAAAAGAGCGCGAGGAGAGCGGTGGAGACACAGTGAAAGAGCGCGAGGAGAGCGGTGGAGACACAGTGAAAGAGCGCGAGGAGAGCGGTGGAGACACAGTGAAAGAGCGTGAGGAGAGCGGTGGAGACACAGTGAAAGAGCGCGAGGAGAGCAGCGGAGACACAGTGAAAGAGCGCGAGGAGAGCAGCGGAGACTCAGTGAAAGAGCGCGAGGAGAGCGGTGGGGACACAGTGAAAGAGCGCGAGGAGAGCGGTGGAGACACAGTGAAAGAGCGCGAGGAGAGCAGTGGAGACACAGTGAAAGAGCGTGAGGAGAGCGGTGGAGACACAGTGAAAGAGCGCGAGGAGAGTGGCGGGGACACAGTGAAAGAGCGCGAGGAGTGCAGCGGGGACACAGTGAAAGAGCGCGAATAGAGTGGCGGGGACACAGTGAAAGAACGCGAGGAGTGCAGCGGGGACACAGTGAAAGAGCGGGAGGAGAGCGGCTTGGATACAGTGAAAGAGCGCGAGGAGAGCGGCGGAGACACCGTGAAAGAGCGCGAGGAGAGTGGCAGGGACAGAGTAAAAGAGCGCGAGGATAGCGGTGGAGACACAGTGAAAGAGCGCAAGGAGAGCGGTGGAGACACAGTGAAAGAGCGCGAGGAGAGCAGCGGAGACACAGTGAAAGAGTGCGAATAGAGTGGCGGGGACACAGTGAAAGAGCGCGATGAGTGCAGCGGGGACACAGTGAAAGAGCGCAAATAGAGTGGCGGGGACACAGTGAAAGAGCGCGAGGAGTGCAGCGGGGACACAGTGAAAGACCGGGAGGAGAGCGGCTTTGATACAGTGAAAGAGCGCGAAGAGAGCGGCGGATACACCGTGAACGAGCGCGAGGAGACTGGCAGGGACAGAGTAAAAGAGCGCGAGGAGAGCGGTGGAGACACAGTGAAAGAGCGCGAGGAGAGCAGCGGAGACACAGTGAAAGAGCGCGAGGAGAGCAGCGGAGACTCAGTGAAAGAGCGCGAGGAGAGCGGTGGGGACACAGTGAAAGAGCGCGAGGAGAGCGGTGGAGACACAGTGAAAGAGCGCGAGGAGAGCGGTGGAGACACAGTGAAAGAGCGTGAGGAGAGCGTTGGAGACACAGTCAAAGAGCGCGAGGAGAGTGGCGGGGACACAGTGAAAGAGCGCGAGGAGTGCAGCGGGGACACAGTGAAAGAGCGCGAATAGAGTGGCAGGGACACAGTGAAAGAGCACGAGGAGTGCAGCGGGGACACAGTGAAAGAGCGGGAGGAGAGCGGCTTGGATACAGTGAAAGAGCGCGAGGAGAGTGGCGGAGACACCGTGAAAGAGACCGAGGAGACTGGCAGGGACAGAGTAAAAGAGCGCGAGGAGAGCGGTGGAGACACAGTGAAAGAGCGCGAGGAGAGCGGTGGAGACACAGTGAAAGAGCGTGAGGAGAGCAGTGGAGACACAGTGAAAGAGTGCGAGGAGAGCAGCGGAGACACAGTGAAAGAGCGCGAATAGTGTGGCGGGGACACAGTGAAAGAGCGCGAGGAGAGAGGCGGGGACACAGTGAAAGAGCGCGAGGAGTGCAGCGGGGACACAGTGAAAGAGCGCGAATAGAGTGGCGGGGACACAGTGAAAGAGCGCGAGGAGTGCAGCGGGGACACAGTGAAAGAGCGGGAGGAGACTGGCAGGGACAGAGTAAAAGAGCGCGAGGAGAGCGGTGGAGACTCAGTGAAAGAGCACGAGGAGAGTGGCAGACACAGGATAAAAGAGCGCGAGGAGAGCGGTGGGGACACAGTGAAAGAGAGCGAGGAGAGCGGCTTGGATACAGTGAAAGAGCGCGAGGAGAGCGGCGGGGACACTGTAAAAGAGCGCGAGGAGAGCGGCGGGAACACAGTGAAAGTTCGCGAGCAGAGCGGCGGGGACACAGTGAAAGAGCGCGAGGAGAGCGGCAGAGACACAGTGAAAGAGCGCGAGGAGAGCAGCGGGGACACGGTGAAAGAGCGCGAGGAGAGCGGCTTGGATACAGTGAAAGAGCGGGAGGAGAGCGGCGGGGATACAGTGAAAGAGCGTGAGGAGAGCGGATGAGGTACAGTGAAAGAGCGCGAATTGATTGGCGTGGACACAGTGAAAGAGCGCGAGGAGTGCAGCGGGGACACAGTGAAAGAGCGAGAGGAGAGCGGCGGGGTCACAGTGAAAGAGCGCGAGGAGAGCGGTGGAGTCACAGTGAAAGAGCGCGAGGAGAGCAGCGGAGACATTGAAAGAGCGCGAGGAGAGCAGCGGAGACTCAGTGAAAGAGCGCGAGGAGAGCGGTGGGGACACAGTGAAAGAGCGCGAGGAGAGCAGCGGAGACACAGTGAAAGAGCGCGAGGAGAGCAGCGGAGACTCAGTGAAAGAGCGCGAGGAGAGCGGTGGGGACACAGTGAAAGAGCGCGAGGAGAGCGGTGGAGACACAGTGAAAGAGCGCGAGGAGAGCGGTGGAGACACAGTGAAAGAGCGTGAGGAGAGCGTTGGAGACACAGTGAAAGAGCGCGAGGAGAGTGGCGGGGACACAGTGAAAGAGCGCGAGGAGTGCAGCGGGGACACAGTGAAAGAGCGCGAATAGAGTGGCAGGGACACAGTGAAAGAGCACGAGGAGTGCAGCGGGGACACAGTGAAAGAGCGGGAGGAGAGCGGCTTGGATACAGTGAAAGAGCGCGAGGAGAGTGGCGGAGACACCGTGAAAGAGACCGAGGAGAGTGGCAGGGACAGAGTAAAAGAGCGCGAGGAGAGCGGTGGAGACACAGTGAAAGAGCGCGTGGAGAGCGGTGGAGACACAGTGAAAGAGCGTGAGGAGAGCAGTGGAGACACAGTGAAAGAGTGCGAGGAGAGCAGCGGAGACACAGTGAAAGAGCGCGAATAGTGTGGCGGGGACACAGTGAAAGAGCGCGAGGAGAGAGGCGGGGACACAGTGAAAGAGCGCGAGGAGTGCAGCGGGGACACAGTGAAAGAGCGCGAATAGAGTGGCGGGGACACAGTGAAAGAGCGCGAGGAGTGCAGCGGGGACACAGTGAAAGAGCGGGAGGAGACTGGCAGGGACAGAGTAAAAGAGCGCGAGGAGAGCGGTGGAGACTCAGTGAAAGAGCACGAGGAGAGTGGCAGACACAGGATAAAAGAGCGCGAGGAGAGCGGTGGGGACACAGTGAAAGAGAGCGAGGAGAGCGGCTTGGATACAGTGAAAGAGCGCGAGGAGAGCGGCGGGGACACTGTAAAAGAGCGCGAGGAGAGCGGCGGGAACACAGTGAAAGTTCGCGAGCAGAGCGGCGGGGACACAGTGAAAGAGCGCGAGGAGAGCGGCAGAGACACAGTGAAAGAGCGCGAGGAGAGCAGCGGGGACACGGTGAAAGAGCGCGAGGAGAGCGGCTTGGATACAGTGAAAGAGCGGGAGGAGAGCGGCGGGGATACAGTGAAAGAGCGTGAGGAGAGCGGATGAGGTACAGTGAAAGAGCGCGAATTGATTGGCGTGGACACAGTGAAAGAGCGCGAGGAGTGCAGCGGGGACACAGTGAAAGAGCGAGAGGAGAGCGGCGGGGTCACAGTGAAAGAGCGCGAGGAGAGCGGTGGAGTCACAGTGAAAGAGCGCGAGGAGAGCAGCGGAGACATTGAAAGAGCGCGAGGAGAGCAGCGGAGACTCAGTGAAAGAGCGCGAGGAGAGCGGTGGGGACACAGTGAAAGAGCGCGAGGAGAGCGGTGGAGACACAGTGAAAGAGCGCAATGAGAGTGGCGGAGACACAGTGAAAGAGCGCGAGGAGAGTGGCGGAGACACAGTGAAAGAGCGCGAGGAGAGCAGCGGCGACATAGTGAAAGAGCGCGAGGAGAGCGACGGGATAGAGTGAAAGAGCGCGAGGCGTGCGGCGGGGAAACAGAGAAAGAGCGCGAGGAGAGCGGCCGAGACACAGTGAAAGAGAGCGGGGAGTGCGGCGGGGACACAGTGAAAGAGCGCGAGGAGTGCGGAGGGAACACAGTGAAAGAGCGCGAGGAGTGCGGCAGGGACACAGTGAAAGAGCGTCAGGAGAGCGGCGGAGACACAGTGAAACAGACTGAGGAGAGCGGAGGTGACACAGTGAAAGAGCGCGAGGACAACGGCGGGGACACAGTGAAAGAGTGCGAGGAGAGCGGCGGGGACACAGTGAAAGAGTGCGAGGAGATCGGCGGAGACACAGTGAAAGATCGCGAGGAGAGCAGCGGGACACGGTGAAAGAGCGCGAGGAGAGCGGCTTGGATACAGTGAAAGAGCGGGAGGAGAGCGGCGGGGATACAGTGAAAGAGCGTGAGGAGAGCGGATGAGGCACAGTGAAAGAGCGCGAATAGATTGGCGTGGACACAGTGAAAGAGCGCGAGGAGTGCAGCGGGGACACAGTGAAAGAGCGGGAGGAGAGCGGCTTTGATACAGTGAAAGAGCGCAAAGAAAGCGGCGGAGACACCGTGAAAGAGCGCGAGGAGACTGGCAGGGACAGAGTAAAAGAGCGCGAGGAGAGCGGTGGAGACTCAGTGAAAGAGCACGAGGAGAGTGGCAGACACAGGATAAAAGAGCGCGAGGAGAGCGGTGGGGACACAGTGAAAGTGCGCGAGTAGAGCGGCGGGGACACAGCGAAAGAGCGCGAGGAGAGCGGCTTGGATACAGTGAAAGAGCGCGAAGAGAGCGGCGGGGACACTGTAAAAGAGCGCGAGGAGAGCGGCGGGAACACAGTGAAAGTTCGCGAGCAGAGCGGCGGGGACACAGTGAAAGAGCGCGAGGAGAGCGGCAGAGACACAGTGAAAGAGCGCGAGGAGAGCAGCGGGGACACGGTGAAAGAGCGCGAGGAGAGCGGCTTGGATACAGTGAAAGAGCGGGAGGAGAGCGGCGGGGATACAGTGAAAGAGCGTGAGGAGAGCGGATGAGGCACAGTGAAAGAGCGCGAATAGATTGGCGTGGACACAGTGAAAGAGCGCGAGGAGTGCAGCGGGGACACAGTGAAAGAGCGAGAGGAGAGCGGCGTGGTCACAGTGAAAGAGCGCGAGGAGAGCGGTGGAGACACAGTGAAAGAGCGCGAGGAGAGCAGCGGAGACATTGAAAGAGCGCGAGGAGAGCAGCGGAGACTCAGTGAAAGAGCGCGAGGAGAGCGGTGGGGACACAGTGAAAGAGCGCGAGGAGAGCGGTGGAGACACAGTGAAAGAGCGCAATGAGAGTGGCGGAGACACAGTGAAAGAGCGCGAGGAGAGTGGCGGAGACACAGTGAAAGAGCGCGAGGAGAGCAGCGGCGACATAGTGAAAGAGCGCGAGGAGAGCGACGGGATAGAGTGAAAGAGCGCGAGGCGTGCGGCGGGGAAACAGAGAAAGAGCGCGAGGAGAGCGGCCGAGACACAGTGAAAGAGAGCGGGGAGTGCGGCGGGGACACAGTGAAAGAGCGCGAGGAGTGCGGAGGGAACACAGTGAAAGAGCGCGAGGAGTGCGGCGGGGACACAGTGAAAGAGCGTCAGGAGAGCGGCGGAGACACAGTGAAACAGACTGAGGAGAGCGGAGGTGACACAGTGAAAGAGCGCGAGGACAACGGCGGGGACACAGTGAAAGAGTGCGAGGAGAGCGGCGGGGACACAGTGAAAGAGTGCGAGGAGAGCGGCGGAGACACAGTGAAAGAGCGCGAGGAGAGCAGCGGGACACGGTGAAAGAGCGCGAGGAGAGCGGCTTGGATACAGTGAAAGAGCGGGAGGAGAGCGGCGGGGATACAGTGAAAGAGCGTGAGGAGAGCGGATGAGGCACAGTGAAAGAGCGCGAATAGATTGGCGTGGACACAGTGAAAGAGCGCGAGGAGTGCAGCGGGGACACAGTGAAAGAGCGAGAGGAGAGCGGCGGGGTCACAGTGAAAGAGCGCGAGGAGAGCAGCGGGGACAGAGTGAAAGAGCGCGAATAGAGTGGCGGGGACAGAGTGAAAAAGAGCGAGGAGCGCAGCGGAGTAACAGGATAAAAGAGCACGAGGATAGCGGCGGGGACACAGTGAAAGAGCGCGAGGAGAGCGGCAGAGACACAGTGAAAGAGCGCGATGAGAGCCGCAGGGACAGAGGGAAAGAGCGCGAAGAGAGCAGCAGAGACACAGAGAAAGAGCGTGAGGACAGCGGCAGGGACACCGGATAAAAGAGCGCGAGGAGAGCGGCGGGGACACAGTGAAAGTGCGCGAGGAAAGCGGTGGGGACACAGTGAAAGTGCGCGAGAGAGCGGCGGGGACACAGTGAAAGAGCGCGAGGAGAGCGGCAGAGACACAGTGAAAGAGCGCGAGGAGAGCCGCAGGGACAGAGTGAAAGAGCGCGAAGAGAGCAGCAGAGATACAGAGAAAGAGCGCAACGAGAGCGGTGGAGACACAGTGAAAGAGCGCGAGGAGAGCGGCGGAGACACAGGATAAAAGAGCGCGAGGAGAGCGGCGGGGACACAGTGAAAGTGCGCGAGAAGAGCGGCGGGGACACAGTGAAAGAGCGCGAGGAGAGCGGCTTGGATACAGTGAAAGAGCGCGAGGAGAGCGGCGGGGACACAGTGTAAGAGCGCGAGGAGGGCAGCGCCGACATAGTGAAAGAGCGTGAGGAGAGCGGCTTGGATACAATGAAAGAGCGCGAGGAGAGCCGCAGGGACAGAGTGAAAGCGCGCGAAGAGAGCAGCAGAGACACAGAGAAAGAGCGCAACGAGAGCGGTGGAGACACAGTGAAAGAGCGCGAGGAGAGCGGCAGAGACACAGGATAAAAGAGCGCGAGGAGAGCGGTGGGGACACAGTGAAAGTGCGCGAGTAGAGCGGCGGGGACACAGCGAAAGAGCGTGAGGAGAGCGGCGGAGACACAGTGAAACAGACTGAGGAGAGCGGAGGTGACACAGTGAAAGAGCGCGAGGACAACGGCGGGGACACAGTGAAAGAGTGCGAGGAGAGCGGCGGGGACACAGTGAAAGAGTGCGAGGAGAGCGGCGGAGACACAGTGAAAGAGCGCGAGGAGAGCGGCTTGGATACAGTGAAAGAGCGCGAGGCGAGCGGCGGGGACACAGTGAAAGAGCGCGAGGAGAGCGGCGGGGACACAGTGAAAGTGCGCGAGCAGAGCGGCAGGGACACAGTGAAAGAGCGTGAGGAGAGCGGCGGAGACACAGTGAAACAGACTGAGGAGAGCGGAGGTGACACAGTGAAAGAGCGCGAGGACAACGGCGGGGACACAGTGAAAGAGTGCGAGGAGAGCGGCGGGGACACAGTGAAAGAGTGCGAGGAGAGCGGCGGAGACACAGTGAAAGAGCGCGAGGAGAGCAGCGGGACACGGTGAAAGAGCGCGAGGAGAGCGGCTTGGATACAGTGAAAGAGCGGGAGGAGAGCGGCGAGGATACAATGAAAGAGCGTGAGGAGAGCGGATGAGGCACAGTGAAAGAGCACGAATAGATTGGCGTGGACACAGTGAAAGAGCGCGAGGAGTGCAGCGGGGACACAGTGAAAGAGCAAGAGGAGAGCGGCGGGGTCACAGTGAAAGAGCGTGAGGAGAGCGGCGGAGACACAGTGAAAGAGCGCGAGGAGAGCAGCGGGGACAGAGTGAAAGAGCGCAAATAGAGTGGCGGGGACACAGTGAAAGAGCGCAAGGAGTGCAGCGGGGACACAGTGAAAGAGCGGGAGGAGAGCGGCTTGGATACAGTGAAAGAGCGGGAGGAGAGCGGCGGAGACACAGTGAAAGAGCGCGAGGAGAGTGGCAGGGACAGAGTAAAAGAGCGCGAGGAGAGCGGTGGAGACACAGTGAAAGAGCGCGAGGAGAGCGGTGGAGACACAGTGAAAGAGCGCGAGGAGAGCGGTGGAGACACAGTGAAAGAGCGTGAGGAGAGCGGTGGAGACACAGTGAAAGAGCGCGAGGAGAGCAGCGGAGACACAGTGAAAGAGCGCGAGGAGAGCAGCGGAGACTCAGTGAAAGAGCGCGAGGAGAGCGGTGGGGACACAGTGCAAGAGCGCGAGGAGAGCGGTGGAGACACAGTGAAAGAGCGCGAGGAGAGCGGTGGAGACACAGTGAAAGAGCGTGAGGAGAGCGGTGGAGACACAATGAAAGAGCGCGAGGAGAGTGGCGGGGACACAGTGAAAGAGCGCGAGGAGTGCAGCGGGGACACAGTGAAAGAGCGCGAATAGAGTGGCGGGGACACAGTGATAGAGCGCGAGGAGTGCAGCGGGGACACAGTGAAAGAGCGGGAGGAGAGCGGCTTGGATACAGTGAAAGAGCGCGAGGAAAGCGGCGGAGACACCGTGAAAGAGCGCGAGGAGAGTGGCAGGGACAGAGTAAAAGAGCGCGAGGAGAGCGCTGGAGACACAGTGAAAGAGCGCGAGGAGAGCGGTGGAGACACAGTGAAAGAGCGTGAGGAGAGCAGTGGAGACACAGTGAAAGAGTGCGAGGAGAGCAGCGGAGACACAGTGAAAGAGCGCGAATAGAGTGGCAGGGACACAGTGAAAGAGCGCGAGGAGAGTGGCGGGGACACAGTGAAAGAGCGCGAGGAGTGCAGCGGGGACACAGTGAAAGAGCGCGAATAGAGTGGCGGGGACACAGTGAAAGAGCGCGAGGAGTGCAGCGGGGACACAGTGAAAGAGCGGGACGAGAGCGGCTTTGATACAGTGAAAGAGCGCGAAGAGAGCGGCGGATACACCGTGAAAGAGCGCGAGGAGACTGGCAGGGACAGAGTAAAAGAGCGCGAGGAGAGCGGTGGAGACACAGTGAAAGAGCGCGAGGAGAGCAGCGGAGACACAGTGAAAGAGCGCGAGGAGAGCAGCGGAGACTCAGTGAAAGAGCGCGAGGAGAGCGGTGGGGACACAGTGAAAGAGCGCGAGGAGAGCGGTGGAGACACAGTGAAAGAGCACGAGGAGAGCGGTGGAGACACAGTGAAAGAGCGTGAGGAGAGCGTTGGAGACACAGTGAAAGAGCGCGAGGAGAGTGGCGGGGACACAGTGAAAGAGCGCGAGGAGTGCAGCGGGGACACAGTGAAAGAGCGCGAATAGAGTGGCAGGGACACAGTGAAAGAGCACGAGGAGTGCAGCGGGGACACAGTGAAAGAGCGGGAGGAGAGCGGCTTGGATACAGTGAAAGAGCGCGAGGAGAGTGGCGGAAACACCGTGAAAGAGCGCGAGGAGAGTGGCAGGGACAGAGTAAAAGAGCGCGAGGAGAGCGGTGGAGACACAGTGAAAGAGCGCGAGGAGAGCGGTGGAGACACAGTGAAAGAGCGTGAGGAGAGCAGTGGAGACACAGTGAAAGAGTGCGAGGAGAGCAGCGGAGACACAGTGAAAGAGCGCGAATAGTGTGGCGGGGACACAGTGAAAGAGCGCGAGGAGAGAGGCGGGGACACAGTGAAAGAGCGCGAGGAGTGCAGCGGGGACACAGTGAAAGAGCGCGAATAGAGTGGCGGGGACACAGTGAAAGACCGCGAGGAGTGCAGCGGGGACACTGTGAAAGAGCGGGAGGAGAGCGGCTTTGATACAGTGAAAGAGCGCGAAGAAAGCGGCGGAGACACCGTGAAAGAGCGCGAGGAGACTGGCAGGGACAGAGTAAAAGAGCGCGAGGAGAGCGGTGGAGACTCAGTGAAAGAGCGCGAGGAGAGTGGCAGACACAGGATAAAAGAGCGCGAGGAGAGCGGTGGGGACACAGTGAAAGTGCGCGAGTAGAGCGGCGGGGACACAGCGAAAGAGCGCGAGGAGAGCGGCTTGGATACAGTGAAAGAGCGCGAGGAGAGCGGCGGGGACACAGTGAAAGAGCGCGAGGAGAGCGGCGGGAACACAGTGAAAGTTCGCGAGCAGAGCGGCGGGGACACAGTGAAAGAGCGCGAGGAGAGCGGCAGAGACACAGTGAAAGAGCGCGAGGAGAGCAGCGGGGACACGGTGAAAGAGCGCGAGGAGAGCGGCTTGGATACAGTGAAAGAGCGGGAGGAGAGCGGCGGGGATACAGTGAAAGAGCGTGAGGAGAGCGGATGAGGCACAGTGAAAGAGCGCGAATAGATTGGCGTGGACACAGTGAAAGAGCGCGAGGAGTGCAGCGGGGACACAGTGAAAGAGCGAGAGGAGAGCGGCGGCGTCACAGTGAACGAGCGCGAGGAGAGCGGTGGAGACACAGTGAAAGAGCGCGAGGAGAGCAGCGGAGACATTGAAAGAGCGCGAGGAGAGCAGCGGAGACTCAGTGAAAGAGCGCGAGGAGAGCGGTGGGGACACAGTGAAAGAGCGCGAGGAGAGCGGTGGAGACACAGTGAAAGAGCGCAATGAGAGTGGCGGAGACACAGTGAAAGAGCGCGAGGAGAGTGGCGGAGACACAGTGAAAGAGCGCGAGGAGAGCAGCGGCGACACAGTGAAAGAGCGCGAGGAGAGCGACGGGATAGAGTGAAAGAGCGCGAGGCGTGCGGCGGGGAAACAGAGAAAGAGCGCGAGGAGAGTGGCCGAGACACAGTGAAAGAGAGCGGGGAGTGCGGCGGGGACACAGTGAAAGAGCGCGAGGAGTGCGGAGGGAACACAGTGAAAGAGCGCGAGGAGTGCGGCCGAGACACAGTGAAAGAGAGCGGGGAGTGCGGCGGGGACACAGTGAAAGAGCGCGAGGAGTGCGGAGGGAACACAGTGAAAGAGCGCGAGGAGTGCGGCGGGGACACAGTGAAAGAGCGTGAGGAGAGCGGCGAAGACACAGTGAAGCAGACTGAGGAGAGCGGAGGTGACACAGTGAAAGAGCGCGAGGACAACGGCGGGGACACAGTGAAAGAGTGCGAGGAGAGCGGCTGGGACACAGTGAAAGAGTGCGAGGAGAGCGGCGGAGACACAGTGAAAGAGCGCGAGGAGAGCAGTGGGACACGGTGAAAGAGCGCGAGGAGAGCGGCTTGGATACAGTGAAAGAGCGGGAGGAGAGCGGCGGGGATACAGTGAAAGAGCGTGAGGAGAGCGGATGAGGCACAGTGAAAGAGCGCGAATAGATTGGCGTGGACATAGTGAAAGAGCGCGAGGAGTGCAGCGGGGACACAGTGAAAGAGCGAGAGGAGAGCGGCGGGGTCACAGTGAAAGAGCGTGAGGAGAGCGGCGGAGACACAGTGAAAGAGCGCGAGGAGAGCAGCGGGGACAGAGTGAAAGAGCGCGAATAGAGTGGCGGGGACACAGTGAAAGAGCGCAAGGAGTGCAGCGGGGACACAGTGAAAGAGCGGGAGGAGAGCGGCTTGGATACAGTGAAAGAGCGGGAGGAGAGCGGCGGAGACACAGTGAAAGAGCGCGAGGAGAGTGGCAGGGACAGAGTAAAAGAGCGCGAGGAGAGCGGTGGAGACACAGTGAAAGAGCGCGAGGAGAGCGGTGGAGACACAGTGAAAGAGCGCGAGGAGAGCGGTGGAGACACAGTGAAAGAGCGTGAGGAGAGCGGTGGAGACACAGTGAAAGAGCGCGAGGAGAGCAGCGGAGACACAGTGAAAGAGCGCGAGGAGAGCAGCGGAGACTCAGTGAAAGAGCGCGAGGAGAGCGGTGGGGACACAGTGAAAGAGCGCGAGGAGAGCGGTGGAGACACAGTGAAAGAGCGCGAGGAGAGCGGTGGAGACACAGTGAAAGAGCGTGAGGAGAGCGGTGGAGACACAGTGAAAGAGCGCGAGGAGAGTGGCGGGGACACAGTGAAAGAGCGCGAGGAGTGCAGCGGGGACACAGTGAAAGAGCGCGAAAAGAGTGGCGGGGACACAGTGAAAGAGCGCGAGGAGTGCAGCGGGGACACAGTGAAAGAGCGGGAGGAGAGCGGCTTGGATACAGTGAAAGAGCGCGAGGAGAGCGGCGGAGACACCGTGAAAGAGCGCGAGGAGAGTGGCAGGGACAGAGTAAAAGAGCGCGAGGAGAGCGGTGGAGACACAGTGAAAGAGCGCGAGGAGAGCGGTGGAGACACAGTGAAAGAGCGTGAGGAGAGCAGTGGAGACACAGTGAAAGAGTGCGAGGAGAGCAGCGGAGACACAGTGAAAGAGCGCGAATAGAGTGGCGGGGACACAGTGAATGAGCGCGAGGAGAGTGGCGGAGACACAGTGAAAGAGCGCGAGGAGAGCAGTGGGACACGGTGAAAGAGCGCGAGGAGAGCGGCTTGGATACAGTGAAAGAGCGGGAGGAGAGCGGCGGGGATACAGTGAAAGAGCGTGAGGAGAGCGGATGAGGCACAGTGAAAGAGCGCGAATAGATTGGCGTGGACATAGTGAAAGAGCGCGAGGAGTGCAGCGGGGACACAGTGAAAGAGCGAGAGGAGAGCGGCGGGGTCACAGTGAAAGAGCGTGAGGAGAGCGGCGGAGACACAGTGAAAGAGCGCGAGGAGAGCAGCGGGGACAGAGTGAAAGAGCGCGAATAGAGTGGCGGGGACACAGTGAAAGAGCGCAAGGAGTGCAGCGGGGACACAGTGAAAGAGCGGGAGGAGAGCGGCTTGGATACAGTGAAAGAGCGGGAGGAGAGCGGCGGAGACACAGTGAAAGAGCGCGAGGAGAGTGGCAGGGACAGAGTAAAAGAGCGCGAGGAGAGCGGTGGAGACACAGTGAAAGAGCGCGAGGAGAGCGGTGGAGACACAGTGAAAGAGCGCGAGGAGAGCGGTGGAGACACAGTGAAAGAGCGTGAGGAGAGCGGTGGAGACACAGTGAAAGAGCGCGAGGAGAGCAGCGGAGACACAGTGAAAGAGCGCGAGGAGAGCAGCGGAGACTCAGTGAAAGAGCGCGAGGAGAGCGGTGGGGACACAGTGAAAGAGCGCGAGGAGAGCGGTGGAGACACAGTGAAAGAGCGCGAGGAGAGCGGTGGAGACACAGTGAAAGAGCGTGAGGAGAGCGGTGGAGACACAGTGAAAGAGCGCGAGGAGAGTGGCGGGGACACAGTGAAAGAGCGCGAGGAGTGCAGCGGGGACACAGTGAAAGAGCGCGAAAAGAGTGGCGGGGACACAGTGAAAGAGCGCGAGGAGTGCAGCGGGGACACAGTGAAAGAGCGGGAGGAGAGCGGCTTGGATACAGTGAAAGAGCGCGAGGAGAGCGGCGGAGACACCGTGAAAGAGCGCGAGGAGAGTGGCAGGGACAGAGTAAAAGAGCGCGAGGAGAGCGGTGGAGACACAGTGAAAGAGCGCGAGGAGAGCGGTGGAGACACAGTGAAAGAGCGTGAGGAGAGCAGTGGAGACACAGTGAAAGAGTGCGAGGAGAGCAGCGGAGACACAGTGAAAGAGCGCGAATAGAGTGGCGGGGACACAGTGAATGAGCGCGAGGAGAGTGGCGGGGACACAGTGAAAGAGCGCGAGGAGTGCAGCGGGGACACAGTGAAAGAGCGCGAATAGAGTGGCGGGGACACAGTGAAAGAGCGCGAGGAGTGCAGCGGGGACACAGTGAAAGAGCGGGAGGAGAGCGGCTTTGATACAGTGAAAGAGCGCGAAGAGAGCGGCGGATACACCGTGAAAGAGCGCGAGGAGACTGGCAGGGACAGAGTAAAAGAGCGCGAGGAGAGCGGTGGAGACACAGTGAAAGAGCGCGAGGAGAGCAGCGGAGACACAGTGAAAGAGCGCGAGGAGAGCAGCGGAGACTCAGTGAAAGAGCGCGAGGAGAGCGGTGGGGACACAGTGAAAGAGCGCGAGGAGAGCGGTGGAGACACAGTGAAAGAGCGCGAGGAGAGCGGTGGAGACACCGAGAAAGAGCGTGAGGAGAGCGGTGGAGACACAGTGAAAGAGCGCGAGGAGACTGGCGGGGACACAGTGAAAGAGCGCGAGGAGTGCAGCGGGGACACAGTGAAAGAGCGCGAATAGTGTGGCAGGGACACAGTGAAAGAGCACGAGGAGTGCAGCGGGGACACAGTGAAAGAGCGGGAGGAGAGTGGCTTGGATACAGTGAAAGAGCTCGAGGAGAGTGGCGGAGACACCGTGAAAGAGCGCGAGGAGAGTGGCAGGGACAGAGTAAAAGAGCGCGAGGAGAGCGGTGGAGACACAGTGAAAGAGCGCGAGGAGAGCGGTGGAGACACAGTGAAAGGGCATGAGGAGAGCAGTGGAGACACAGTGAAAGAGTGCGAGGAGAGCAGCGGAGACACAGTGAAAGAGCGCGAATAGAGTGGCGGGGACACAGTGAAAGAGCGCAAGGAGAGAGGCGGGGACACAGTGAAAGAGTGCGAGGAGTGCAGCGGGGACACAGTGAAAGAGCGCGAATAGAGTGGCGGGGACACAGTGAAAGAGCGCGAGGAGTGCAGCGGGGACACAGTGAAAGAGCGGGAGGAGAGCGGCTTTGATACAGTGAAAGAGCGCGAAGAGAGCGGCGGAGACACCGTGAAAGAGCGCGAGGAGACTGGCAGGGACAGAGTAAAAGAGCGCGAGGAGAGCGGTGGAGACTCAGTGAAAGAGCGCGAAGAGAGTGGCAGACACAGGATAAAAGAGCGCGAGGAGAGCGGTGGGGACACAGTGAAAGTGCGCGAGTAGAGCGGCGGGGACACAGCGAAAGAGCGCGAGTAGAGCGGCTTGGATACAGTGAAAGAGCGCGAGGAGAGCGGCGGGGACACAGTGAAAGAGCGCGAGGAGAGCGGCGGGAACACAGTGAAAGTTCGCGAGCAGAGCGGCGGGGACACAGTGAAAGAGCGCGAGGAGAGCAGCGGAGACACAGTGAAAGAGCGCGAGGAGAGCAGCGGTGGACACGGTGTGAGAGCGTGAGGAGAGGGGCTTGGATACAGTGAAAGAGCGGGAGGAGAGCGGCGGGGATACAGTGAAAGAGCGTGAGGAGAGCGGATGAGGCACAGTGAAAGAGCGCGAATAGATTGGCGTGGACACAGTGAAAGAGCGCGAGGAGTGCAGCGGGGACACAGTGAAAGAGCGAGAGGAGAGCGGCGGGGTCACAGTGAAAGAGCGTGAGGAGAGCGGCGGAGACACAGTGAAAGAGCGCGAGGAGAGCGGCGGAGACACAGTGAAAGAGCGCGAGGAGAGCAGCGGGGACAGAGTGAAAGAGCGCGAATAGAGTGGCGGGGACACAGTGAAAGAGCGCAAGGAGTGCAGCGGGGACACAGTGAAAGAGCGGGAGGAGAGCGGCTTGGATACAGTGAAAGAGCGGGAGGAGAGCGGCGGAGACACAGTGAAAGAGCGCGAGGAGAGTGGCAGGGACAGAGTAAAAGAGCGCGAGGAGAGCGGTGGAGACACAGTGAAAGAGCGCGAGGAGAGCAGCGGAGACACAGTGAAAGAGCGCGAGGAGAGCAGCGGAGACTCAGTGAAAGAGCGCGAGGAGAGCAGCGGAGACACAGTGAAAGAGCGCGAATAGAGTGGCGGGGACACAGTGAAAGAGCGCAAGGAGAGAGGCGGGGACACAGTGAAAGAGTGCGAGGAGTGCAGCGGGGACACAGTGAAAGAGCGCGAATAGAGTGGCGGGGACACAGTGAAAGAGCGCGAGGAGTGCAGCGGGGACACAGTGAAAGAGCGGGAGGAGAGCGGCTTTGATACAGTGAAAGAGCGCGAAGAGAGCGGCGGAGACACCGTGAAAGAGCGCGAGGAGACTGGCAGGGACAGAGTAAAAGAGCGCGAGGAGAGCGGTGGAGACTCAGTGAAAGAGCGCGAGGAGAGTGGCAGACACAGGATAAAAGAGCGCGAGGAGAGCGGTGGGGACACAGTGAAAGTGCGCGAGTAGAGCGGCGGGGACACAGCGAAAGAGCGCGAGTAGAGCGGCTTGGATACAGTGAAAGAGCGCGAGGAGAGCGGCGGGGACACAGTGAAAGAGCGCGAGGAGAGCGGCGGGAACACAGTGAAAGTTCGCGAGCAGAGCGGCGGGGACACAGTGAAAGAGCGCGAGGAGAGCAGCGGAGACACAGTGAAAGAGCGCGAGGAGAGCAGCGGTGGACACGGTGTGAGAGCGTGAGGAGAGGGGCTTGGATACAGTGAAAGAGCGGGAGGAGAGCGGCGGGGATACAGTGAAAGAGCGTGAGGAGAGCGGATGAGGCACAGTGAAAGAGCGCGAATAGATTGGCGTGGACACAGTGAAAGAGCGCGAGGAGTGCAGCGGGGACACAGTGAAAGAGCGAGAGGAGAGCGGCGGGGTCACAGTGAAAGAGCGTGAGGAGAGCGGCGGAGACACAGTGAAAGAGCGCGAGGAGAGCGGCGGAGACACAGTGAAAGAGCGCGAGGAGAGCAGCGGGGACAGAGTGAAAGAGCGCGAATAGAGTGGCGGGGACACAGTGAAAGAGCGCAAGGAGTGCAGCGGGGACACAGTGAAAGAGCGGGAGGAGAGCGGCTTGGATACAGTGAAAGAGCGGGAGGAGAGCGGCGGAGACACAGTGAAAGAGCGCGAGGAGAGTGGCAGGGACAGAGTAAAAGAGCGCGAGGAGAGCGGTGGAGACACAGTGAAAGAGCGCGAGGAGAGCAGCGGAGACACAGTGAAAGAGCGCGAGGAGAGCAGCGGAGACTCAGTGAAAGAGCGCGAGGAGAGCGGTGGAGACACAGTGAAAGAGCGTGAGGAGAGCGGTGGAGACACAGTGAAAGAGCGCGAGGAGTGCAGCGGGGACACAGTGAAAGAGCGGGAGGAGAGCGGCTTTGATACAGTGAAAGAGCGCGAAGAGAGCGGCGGATACACCGTGAAAGAGCGCGAGGAGACTGGCAGGGACAGAGTAAAAGAGCGCGAGGAGAGCGGTGGAGACACAGTGAAAGAGCGCGAGGAGAGCAGCGGAGACACAGTGAAAGAGCGCGAGGAGAGCAGCGGAGACTCAGTGAAAGAGCGCGAGGAGAGCGGTGGGGACACAGTGAAAGAGCGCGAGGAGAGCGGTGGAGACACAGTGAAAGAGCGCGAGGAGAGCGGTGGAGACACAGAGAAAGAGCGTGAGGAGAGCGGTGGAGACACAGTGAAAGAGCGCGAGGAGAGTGGCGGGGACACAGTGAAAGAGCGCGAGGAGTGCAGCGGGGACACAGTGAAAGAGCGCGAAAAGAGTGGCGGGGACACAGTGAAAGAGCGCGAGGAGTGCAGCGGGGACACAGTGAAAGAGCGGGAGGAGAGCGGCTTGGATACAGTGAAAGAGCGCGAGGAGAGCGGCGGAGACACCGTGAAAGAGCGCGAGGAGAGTGGCAGGGACAGAGTAAAAGAGCGCGAGGAGAGCGGTGGAGACACAGTGAAAGAGCGCGAGGAGAGCGGTGGAGACACAGTGAAAGAGCGTGAGGAGAGCAGTGGAGACACAGTGAAAGAGTGCGAGGAGAGCAGCGGAGACACAGTGAAAGAGCGCGAATAGAGTGGCGGGGACACAGTGAATGAGCGCGAGGAGAGTGGCGGGGACACAGTGAAAGAGCGCGAGGAGTGCAGCGGGGACACAGTGAAAGAGCGCGAATAGAGTGGCGGGGACACAGTGAAAGAGCGCGAGGAGTGCAGCGGGGACACAGTGAAAGAGCGGGAGGAGAGCGGCTTTGATACAGTGAAAGAGCGCGAAGAGAGCGGCGGATACACCGTGAAAGAGCGCGAGGAGACTGGCAGGGACAGAGTAAAAGAGCGCGAGGAGAGCGGTGGAGACACAGTGAAAGAGCGCGAGGAGAGCAGCGGAGACACAGTGAAAGAGCGCGAGGAGAGCAGCGGAGACTCAGTGAAAGAGCGCGAGGAGAGCGGTGGGGACACAGTGAAAGAGCGCGAGGAGAGCGGTGGAGACACAGTGAAAGAGCGCGAGGAGAGCGGTGGAGACACCGAGAAAGAGCGTGAGGAGAGCGGTGGAGACACAGTGAAAGAGCGCGAGGAGACTGGCGGGGACACAGTGAAAGAGCGCGAGGAGTGCAGCGGGGACACAGTGAAAGAGCGCGAATAGTGTGGCAGGGACACAGTGAAAGAGCACGAGGAGTGCAGCGGGGACACAGTGAAAGAGCGGGAGGAGAGTGGCTTGGATACAGTGAAAGAGCTCGAGGAGAGTGGCGGAGACACCGTGAAAGAGCGCGAGGAGAGTGGCAGGGACAGAGTAAAAGAGCGCGAGGAGAGCGGTGGAGACACAGTGAAAGAGCGCGAGGAGAGCGGTGGAGACACAGTGAAAGGGCATGAGGAGAGCAGTGGAGACACAGTGAAAGAGTGCGAGGAGAGCAGCGGAGACACAGTGAAAGAGCGCGAATAGAGTGGCGGGGACACAGTGAAAGAGCGCAAGGAGAGAGGCGGGGACACAGTGAAAGAGTGCGAGGAGTGCAGCGGGGACACAGTGAAAGAGCGCGAATAGAGTGGCGGGGACACAGTGAAAGAGCGCGAGGAGTGCAGCGGGGACACAGTGAAAGAGCGGGAGGAGAGCGGCTTTGATACAGTGAAAGAGCGCGAAGAGAGCGGCGGAGACACCGTGAAAGAGCGCGAGGAGACTGGCAGGGACAGAGTAAAAGAGCGCGAGGAGAGCGGTGGAGACTCAGTGAAAGAGCGCGAGGAGAGTGGCAGACACAGGATAAAAGAGCGCGAGGAGAGCGGTGGGGACACAGTGAAAGTGCGCGAGTAGAGCGGCGGGGACACAGCGAAAGAGCGCGAGTAGAGCGGCTTGGATACAGTGAAAGAGCGCGAGGAGAGCGGCGGGGACACAGTGAAAGAGCGCGAGGAGAGCGGCGGGAACACAGTGAAAGTTCGCGAGCAGAGCGGCGGGGACACAGTGAAAGAGCGCGAGGAGAGCAGCGGAGACACAGTGAAAGAGCGCGAGGAGAGCAGCGGTGGACACGGTGTGAGAGCGTGAGGAGAGGGGCTTGGATACAGTGAAAGAGCGGGAGGAGAGCGGCGGGGATACAGTGAAAGAGCGTGAGGAGAGCGGATGAGGCACAGTGAAAGAGCGCGAATAGATTGGCGTGGACACAGTGAAAGAGCGCGAGGAGTGCAGCGGGGACACAGTGAAAGAGCGAGAGGAGAGCGGCGGGGTCACAGTGAAAGAGCGTGAGGAGAGCGGCGGAGACACAGTGAAAGAGCGCGAGGAGAGCGGCGGAGACACAGTGAAAGAGCGCGAGGAGAGCAGCGGGGACAGAGTGAAAGAGCGCGAATAGAGTGGCGGGGACACAGTGAAAGAGCGCAAGGAGTGCAGCGGGGACACAGTGAAAGAGCGGGAGGAGAGCGGCTTGGATACAGTGAAAGAGCGGGAGGAGAGCGGCGGAGACACAGTGAAAGAGCGCGAGGAGAGTGGCAGGGACAGAGTAAAAGAGCGCGAGGAGAGCGGTGGAGACACAGTGAAAGAGCGCGAGGAGAGCAGCGGAGACACAGTGAAAGAGCGCGAGGAGAGCAGCGGAGACTCAGTGAAAGAGCGCGAGGAGAGCGGTGGAGACACAGTGAAAGAGCGTGAGGAGAGCGGTGGAGACACAGTGAAAGAGCGCGAGGAGTGCAGCGGGGACACAGTGAAAGAGCGGGAGGAGAGCGGCTTTGATACAGTGAAAGAGCGCGAAGAGAGCGGCGGATACACCGTGAAAGAGCGCGAGGAGACTGGCAGGGACAGAGTAAAAGAGCGCGAGGAGAGCGGTGGAGACACAGTGAAAGAGCGCGAGGAGAGCAGCGGAGACACAGTGAAAGAGCGCGAGGAGAGCAGCGGAGACTCAGTGAAAGAGCGCGAGGAGAGCGGTGGGGACACAGTGAAAGAGCGCGAGGAGAGCGGTGGAGACACAGTGAAAGAGCGCGAGGAGAGCGGTGGAGACACAGAGAAAGAGCGTGAGGAGAGCGGTGGAGACACAGTGAAAGAGCGCGAGGAGAGTGGCGGGGACACAGTGAAAGAGCGCGAGGAGTGCAGCGGGGACACAGTGAAAGAGCGCGAATAGAGTGGCAGGGACACAGTGAAAGAGCACGAGGAGTGCAGCGGGGACACAGTGAAAGAGCGGGAGGAGAGTGGCTTGGATACAGTGAAAGAGCTCGAGGAGAGTGGCGGAGACACCGTGAAAGAGCGCGAGGAGAGTGGCAGGGACAGAGTAAAAGAGCGCGAGGAGAGCGGTGGAGACACAGTGAAAGAGCGCGAGGAGAGCGGTGGAGACACAGTGAAAGGGCGTGAGGAGAGCAGTGGAGACACAGTGAAAGAGTGCGAGGAGAGCAGCGGAGACACAGTGAAAGAGCGCGAATAGAGTGGCGGGGACACAGTGAAAGAGCGCAAGGAGAGAGGCGGGGACACAGTGAAAGAGCGCGAGGAGTGCAGCGGGGACACAGTGAAAGAGCGCGAATAGAGTGGCGGGGACACAGTGAAAGAGCGCGAGGAGTGCAGCGGGGACACAGTGAAAGAGCGGGAGGAGAGCGGCTTTGATACAGTGAAAGAGCGCGAAGAGAGCGGCGGAGACACCGTGAAAGAGCGCGAGGAGACTGGCAGGGACAGAGTAAAAGAGCGCGAGGAGAGCGGTGGAGACTCAGTGAAAGAGCGCGAGGAGAGTGGCAGACACAGGATAAAAGAGCGCGAGGAGAGCGGTGGGGACACAGTGAAAGTGCGCGAGTAGAGCGGCGGGGACACAGCGAAAGAGCGCGAGTAGAGCGGCTTGGATACAGTGAAAGAGCGCGAGGAGAGCGGCGGGGACACAGTGAAAGAGCGCGAGGAGAGCGGCGGGAACACAGTGAAAGTTCGCGAGCAGAGCGGCGGGGACACAGTGAAAGAGCGCGAGGAGAGCGGCAGAGACACAGTGAAAGAGCGCGAGGAGAGCAGCGGGGACACGGTGTAAGAGCGCGAGGAGAGCGGCTTGGATACAGTGAAAGAGCGGGAGGAGAGCGGCGGGGATACAGTGAAAGAGCGTGAGGAGAGCGGATGAGGCACAGTGAAAGAGCGCGAATAGATTGGCGTGGACACAGTGAAAGAGCGCGAGGAGTGCAGCGGGGACACAGTGAAAGAGCGAGAGGAGAGCGGCGGGGTCACAGTGAAAGAGCGTGAGGAGAGCGGCGGAGACACAGTGAAAGAGCGCGAGGAGAGCGGCGGAGACACAGTGAAAGAGCGCGAGGAGAGCAGCGGGGACAGAGTGAAAGAGCGCGAATAGAGTGGCGGGGACACAGTGAAAGAGCGCAAGGAGTGCAGCGGGGACACAGTGAAAGAGCGGGAGGAGAGCGGCTTGGATACAGTGAAAGAGCGGGAGGAGAGCGGCGGAGACACAGTGAAAGAGCGCGAGGAGAGTGGCAGGGACAGAGTAAAAGAGCGCGAGGAGAGCGGTGGAGACACAGTGAAAGAGCGCGAGGAGAGCGGTGGAGACACAGTGAAAGAGCGCGAGGAGAGCGGTGGAGACACAGTGAAAGAGCGTGAGGAGAGCGGTGGAGACACAGTGAAAGAGCACGAGGAGAGCAGCGGAGACATTGAAAGAGCGCGAGGAGAGCAGCGGAGACTCAGTGAAAGAGCGCGAGGAGAGCGGTGGGGACACAGTGAAAGAGCGCGAGGAGAGCAGTGGAGACACAGTGAAAGAGCGCAATGAGAGTGGCGGAGACACAGTGAAAGAGCGCGAGGAGAGTGGCGGAGACACAGTGAAAGAGCGCGAGGAGAGCAGCGGGGACACAGTGAAAGAGCGCGAGGAGAGCGACGGGATAGAGTGAAAGAGCGCGAGGCGTGCGGCGGGGAAACAGAGAAAGAGCGCGAGGAGAGCGGCCGAGACACAGTGAAAGAGAGCGGGGAGTGCGGCGGGGACACAGTGAAAGAGCGCGAGGAATGCGGAGGGAACACAGTGAAAGAGCGCGAGGGGTGCGGCGGGGACACAGTGAAAGAGCGTGAGGAGAGCGGCGGAGACACAGTGAAACAGACTGAGGAGAGCGGAGGTGACACAGTGAAAGAGTGCGAGGAGAGCGGCGGAGACACAGTGAAAGAGCGCGAGGACAACGGCGGGGACACAGTGAAAGAGTGCGAGGAGAGCGGCGGGGACACAGTGAAAGAGTGCGAGGAGAGCGGCGGAGACACAGTGAAAGAGTGCGAGGAGAGCGGCAGGGACACAGTGAAAGAGTGCAAGGAGAGCAGCGGAGACACAGTCAAAGAGCGCGAGGAGAGCGGCGGGACACAGTGACAGAGCCCGAGGAGAGCGGCGGGACACAGTGAAATAGTGCGAGGAGAGCGGCGGAGACACAGTGAAAGAGCGCGATGGGAGAGTCGGGGACACAGTGAAAGAGCGCGAGGAGAGCGGTGGGGACACAGTGAAAGAGCGCGAGGAGAGCGGTGGAGACACAGTGAAAGAGCGCGAGGAGAGCGGTGGAGACACAGAGAAAGAGCGTGAGGAGAGCGGTGGAGACACAGTGAAAGAGCGCGAGGAGACTGGCGGGGACACAGTGAAAGAGCGCGAGGAGTGCAGCGGGGACACAGTGAAAGAGCGCGAATAGTGTGGCAGGGACACAGTGAAAGAGCACGAGGAGTGCAGCGGGGACACAGTGAAAGAGCGGGAGGAGAGTGGCTTGGATACAGTGAAAGAGCTCGAGGAGAGTGGCGGAGACACCGTGAAAGAGCGCGAGGAGAGTGGCAGGGACAGAGTAAAAGAGCGCGAGGAGAGCGGTGGAGACACAGTGAAAGAGCGCGAGGAGAGCGGTGGAGACACAGTGAAAGGGCATGAGGAGAGCAGTGGAGACACAGTGAAAGAGTGCGAGGAGAGCAGCGGAGACACAGTGAAAGAGCGCGAATAGAGTGGCGGGGACACAGTGAAAGAGCGCAAGGAGAGAGGCGGGGACACAGTGAAAGAGTGCGAGGAGTGCAGCGGGGACACAGTGAAAGAGCGCGAATAGAGTGGCGGGGACACAGTGAAAGAGCGCGAGGAGTGCAGCGGGGACACAGTGAAAGAGCGGGAGGAGAGCGGCTTTGATACAGTGAAAGAGCGCGAAGAGAGCGGCGGAGACACCGTGAAAGAGCGCGAGGAGACTGGCAGGGACAGAGTAAAAGAGCGCGAGGAGAGCGGTGGAGACTCAGTGAAAGAGCGCGAGGAGAGTGGCAGACACAGGATAAAAGAGCGCGAGGAGAGCGGTGGGGACACAGTGAAAGTGCGCGAGTAGAGCGGCGGGGACACAGCGAAAGAGCGCGAGTAGAGCGGCTTGGATACAGTGAAAGAGCGCGAGGAGAGCGGCGGGGACACAGTGAAAGAGCGCGAGGAGAGCGGCGGGAACACAGTGAAAGTTCGCGAGCAGAGCGGCGGGGACACAGTGAAAGAGCGCGAGGAGAGCGGCGGAGACACAGTGAAAGAGCGCGAGGAGAGCAGCGGTGGACACGGTGTGAGAGCGTGAGGAGAGCGGCTTGGATACAGTGAAAGTGCGGGAGGAGAGCGGCGGGGATACAGTGAAAGAGCGTGAGGAGAGCGGATGAGGCACAGTGAAAGAGCGCGAATAGATTGGCGTGGACACAGTGAAAGAGCGCGAGGAGTGCAGCGGGGACACAGTGAAAGAGCGAGAGGAGAGCGGCGGGGTCACAGTGAAAGAGCGTGAGGAGAGCGGCGGAGACACAGTGAAAGAGCGCGAGGAGAGCGGCGGAGACACAGTGAAAGAGCGCGAGGAGAGCAGCGGGGACAGAGTGAAAGAGCGCGAATAGAGTGGCGGGGACACAGTGAAAGAGCGCAAGGAGTGCAGCGGGGACACAGTGAAAGAGCGGGAGGAGAGCGGCTTGGATACAGTGAAAGAGCGGGAGGAGAGCGGCGGAGACACAGTGAAAGAGCGCGAGGAGAGTGGCAGGGACAGAGTAAAAGAGCGCGAGGAGAGCGGTGGAGACACAGTGAAAGAGCGCGAGGAGAGCAGCGGAGACACAGTGAAAGAGCGCGAGGAGAGCAGCGGAGACTCAGTGAAAGAGCGCGAGGAGAGCGGTGGAGACACAGTGAAAGAGCGTGAGGAGAGCGGTGGAGACACAGTGAAAGAGCGCGAGGAGTGCAGCGGGGACACAGTGAAAGAGCGGGAGGAGAGCGGCTTTGATACAGTGAAAGAGCGCGAAGAGAGCGGCGGATACACCGTGAAAGAGCGCGAGGAGACTGGCAGGGACAGAGTAAAAGAGCGCGAGGAGAGCGGTGGAGACACAGTGAAAGAGCGCGAGGAGAGCAGCGGAGACACAGTGAAAGAGCGCGAGGAGAGCAGCGGAGACTCAGTGAAAGAGCGCGAGGAGAGCGGTGGGGACACAGTGAAAGAGCGCGAGGAGAGCGGTGGAGACACAGTGAAAGAGCGCGAGGAGAGCGGTGGAGACACAGAGAAAGAGCGTGAGGAGAGCGGTGGAGACACAGTGAAAGAGCGCGAGGAGAGTGGCGGGGACACAGTGAAAGAGCGCGAGGAGTGCAGCGGGGACACAGTGAAAGAGCGCGAATAGAGTGGCAGGGACACAGTGAAAGAGCACGAGGAGTGCAGCGGGGACACAGTGAAAGAGCGGGAGGAGAGTGGCTTGGATACAGTGAAAGAGCTCGAGGAGAGTGGCGGAGACACCGTGAAAGAGCGCGAGGAGAGTGGCAGGGACAGAGTAAAAGAGCGCGAGGAGAGCGGTGGAGACACAGTGAAAGAGCGCGAGGAGAGCGGTGGAGACACAGTGAAAGGGCGTGAGGAGAGCAGTGGAGACACAGTGAAAGAGTGCGAGGAGAGCAGCGGAGACACAGTGAAAGAGCGCGAATAGAGTGGCGGGGACACAGTGAAAGAGCGCAAGGAGAGAGGCGGGGACACAGTGAAAGAGCGCGAGGAGTGCAGCGGGGACACAGTGAAAGAGCGGGAGGAGAGCGGCTTTGATACAGTGAAAGAGCGCGAAGAGAGCGGCGGAGACACCGTGAAAGAGCGCGAGGAGACTGGCAGGGACAGAGTAAAAGAGCGCGAGGAGAGCGGTGGAGACTCAGTGAAAGAGCGCGAGGAGAGTGGCAGACACAGGATAAAAGAGCGCGAGGAGAGCGGTGGGGACACAGTGAAAGTGCGCGAGTAGAGCGGCGGGGACACAGCGAAAGAGCGCGAGTAGAGCGGCTTGGATACAGTGAAAGAGCGCGAGGAGAGCGGCGGGGACACAGTGAAAGAGCGCGAGGAGAGCGGCGGGAACACAGTGAAAGTTCGCGAGCAGAGCGGCGGGGACACAGTGAAAGAGCGCGAGGAGAGCGGCAGAGACACAGTGAAAGAGCGCGAGGAGAGCAGCGGGGACACGGTGTAAGAGCGCGAGGAGAGCGGCTTGGATACAGTGAAAGAGCGGGAGGAGAGCGGCGGGGATACAGTGAAAGAGCGTGAGGAGAGCGGATGAGGCACAGTGAAAGAGCGCGAATAGATTGGCGTGGACACAGTGAAAGAGCGCGAGGAGTGCAGCGGGGACACAGTGAAAGAGCGAGAGGAGAGCGGCGGGGTCACAGTGAAAGAGCGTGAGGAGAGCGGCGGAGACACAGTGAAAGAGCGCGAGGAGAGCGGCGGAGACACAGTGAAAGAGCGCGAGGAGAGCAGCGGGGACAGAGTGAAAGAGCGCGAATAGAGTGGCGGAGACACAGTGAAAGAGCGCAAGGAGTGCAGCGGGGACACAGTGAAAGAGCGGGAGGAGAGCGGCTTGGATACAGTGAAAGAGCGGGAGGAGAGCGGCGGAGACACAGTGAAAGAGCGCGAGGAGAGTGGCAGGGACAGAGTAAAAGAGCGCGAGGAGAGCGGTGGAGACACAGTGAAAGAGCGCGAGGAGAGCGGTGGAGACACAGTGAAAGAGCGCGAGGAGAGCGGTGGAGACACAGTGAAAGAGCGTGAGGAGAGCGGTGGAGACACAGTGAAAGAGCACGAGGAGAGCAGCGGAGACATTGAAAGAGCGCGAGGAGAGCAGCGGAGACTCAGTGAAAGAGCGCGAGGAGAGCGGTGGGGACACAGTGAAAGAGCGCGAGGAGAGCAGTGGAGACACAGTGAAAGAGCGCAATGAGAGTGGCGGAGACACAGTGAAAGAGCGCGAGGAGAGTGGCGGAGACACAGTGAAAGAGCGCGAGGAGAGCAGCGGGGACACAGTGAAAGAGCGCGAGGAGAGCGACGGGATAGAGTGAAAGAGCGCGAGGCGTGCGGCGGGGAAACAGAGAAAGAGCGCGAGGAGAGCGGCCGAGACACAGTGAAAGAGAGCGGGGAGTGCGGCGGGGACACAGTGAAAGAGCGCGAGGAATGCGGAGGGAACACAGTGAAAGAGCGCGAGGGGTGCGGCGGGGACACAGTGAAAGAGCGTGAGGAGAGCGGCGGAGACACAGTGAAACAGACTGAGGAGAGCGGAGGTGACACAGTGAAAGAGTGCGAGGAGAGCGGCGGAGACACAGTGAAAGAGCGCGAGGACAACGGCGGGGACACAGTGAAAGAGTGCGAGGAGAGCGGCGGGGACACAGTGAAAGAGTGCGAGGAGAGCGGCGGAGACACAGTGAAAGAGTGCGAGGAGAGCGGCAGGGACACAGTGAAAGAGTGCAAGGAGAGCAGCGGAGACACAGTCAAAGAGCGCGAGGAGAGCGGCGGGACACAGTGACAGAGCCCGAGGAGAGCGGCGGGATACAATGAAAGAGCGCGAGGAGTGCGGCGGGGACACAGTGAAAGAGCGCGAGGAGAGTGGTGGGGACACAGTGAAAGAACGCGAGGAGAGCGGCGTTAACACGGTGAAAGAGCGTGAGGAGAGCGGCGGGGACACAGTGAATGAGCGTGAGGAGAGCGGTGGAGACACAGTGAAAGAGCGCGAGGAGTGCGGCGGAGACTCAGTGAAAGAGCGCGAGGAGAGCGGCGGGGACACAGTGAAAGTGCGCGAGGAGAGCGGCGGGGACACAGTGACAGAGCCCGAGGAGAGCGGCGGGACACAGTGAAATAGTGCGAGGAGAGCGGCGGAGACACAGTGAAAGAGCGCGATGGGAGAGGCGGGGACACAGTGAAAGAGCGCGAGGGGAGCGGCGGGGACACAGTGAAAGAGCGCGAGGAGTGCGGCGGGGACACAGTGAAAGAGCGTGAGGAGAATGGTGGGGACACAGTGAAAGAACGCGAGGAGAGCGGCGTTAACACGGTGAAAGAGCGTGAGGAGAGCGGCGGGGACACAGTGAATGAGCGTGAGGAGAGCGGTGGGGACACAGTGAAAGAGCGCGAGGAGTGCGGCGGAGACTCAGTGAAAGAGCGCGAGGAGAGCGGCGGGGACACAGTGAAAGTGCGCGAGGAGAGCGGCGGGGACACAGTAAAAGAGCGCGAGGAGAGCAGCGGGGACACGGTGGAAGAGCGCGAGGAGAGCGGCTTGGACACAGTGAAAGAGCGGGAGGAGAGCGGCGGGGACACAATGAAAGAGGGCAAGGAGAGCGGATGAGGAACAGTGAAAGAGCGCGAATAGAGTGGCGTGGACACAGTGAAAGAGCGCGAGGAGTGCAGCGGAGACACAGTGAAAGAGCGGGAGGAGAGCGGCGGGGTCACTGTGAAAGAGCGTGAGGAGAGTGGCGGAGACACAGTGAAAGAGCGCGAGGAGAGCGGCGGAGACACAGTGAAAGAGCGCGAGGAGAGCAGCGGGGACAGAGTGAAAGTGCGCGAGCAGAGCGGCGGTGACACAGTGAAAGAGCACGAGGAGAGTGGCAGAGACACAGTGAAAGAGCGCGAGGAGAGCAGTGGGGACAGAGTGAAAGAGCGCGAGGAGAACAGCAGAGACACATAGAAAGAGCGCGAGGAGAGCGGCGGAGACACAGTGAAAGAGCGCGAGGAGAGCGGCGGGGACACAGGGAAAGTGCGCGAGGTGAGCGGTGGGGACACAGTGAAAGAGCGCGAGGGGAGTGGCTTAGATACAATGAAAGAGCGCGAGGAGAGCGGCGTGGACACAGGGAAAGAGCGTGAGGAGAGCGGCATGGATACAATGAAAGAGCGCGAGGAGAGCGGCGGGGACACAGTGAAAGAGCGCGAGGAGAGCAGCGGGGACACAGTGAAAGAGCGCGAGGAGAGCAGCGGGGACAGAGTGAAAGAGAGCGAGGAGCGCAGCGGAGTAATAGGATAAAAGAGCGCGAGGAAAGCGGTGGGGACACAGTGAAAGTGCGCGAGGAGAGCGGCGGGGACACAGTGAAAGAGCGCGAGGAGAGCGGCAGAGACACAGTGAAAGAGCGCGAGGAGAGCCGCAGGGACAGAGTGAAAGAGCGCGAAGAGAGCAGCAGAGACACAGAGAAAGATCGCAACGAGAGTGGTGGAGACACAGTGAAAGAGCGCGAGGAGAGCGGCAGAGACACAGGATAAAAGAGCGCGAGGAGAGCGGTGGGGACACAGTTAAAGGGCGCGAGTAGAGCGGCGGGGACACAGCGAAAGAGCGCGAGGCGAGCGGCTTGGATACAGTGAAAGAGCGCGAGGAGAGCGGCGGGGACACAGTGAAAGAGCGCGAGGAGAGCGGCGGGGACACAGTGAAAGTGCGCGTGCAGAGCGGCGGGGACACAGTGAAAGAGCGCGAGGAGAGCGGCAGAGACACAGTGAAAGAGCGCGAGGAGAGCAGCGGGGACACGGTGAAAGAGCGCGAGGAGAGCGGCTTGGATACAGTGAAAGAGCGGGAGGAGAGCGGCGTGGATACAGTGAAAGAGCGTGAGGAGAGCGGATGAGGCACAGTGTAAGAGCGCGAATAGAGTGGCGTGGACACAGTGAAAGAGCGCGAGGAGTGCAGCGGGGACACAGTGAAAGAGCGGGAGGAGAGCGGCGGGGTCACAGTGAAAGAGCGTGAGGAGAGCGGCGGAGACACAGTGAAAGAGCGCGAGGAGAGTGGCGGAGACACAGTGAAAGAGCGCGAGGAGAGCAGCGGGGACAGAGTGAAAGAGCGCGAATAGAGTGGCGGGGACACAGTGAAAGAGCGCGAGGAGAGCGGCTTGGATACAGTGAAAGAGCGGGAGGAGAGCGGCGGAGACACAGTGAAAGAGCGCGAGGAGAGCGGCGGAGACACAGTGAAAGAGCGTGAGGAGAGCGGCGGGGTCACAGTGAAAGTGCGCGAGGAGAGCGGCGGGGACACAGTGAAAGAGCGCGAGGAGAGCAGCGGGGACACGGTGGAAGAGCGCGAGGAGAGCGGCTTGGACACAGTGAAAGAGCGGGAGGAGAGCGGCGGGGACACAGTGAAAGAGGGCGAGGAGAGCGGATGAGGCACAGTGAAAGAGCGCGAATAGAGTGGCGTGGACACAGTGAAAGAGCGCGAGGAGTGCAGCGGAGACACAGTGAAAGAGCGGGAGGAGAGCGGCGGGGTCACTGTGAAAGAGCGTGAGGAAAGCGGCGGAGACACAGTGAAAGAGCGCGAGGAGAGCGGCGGAGACACAGTGAAAGAGCGCGAGGAGGGCAGCGCCGACATAGTGAAAGAGCGTGAGGAGAGCAGCTTGGATACAATGAAAGAACGCGAGGAGAGCCGCAGGGACAGAGTGAAAGAGCGCGAAGAGAGCAGCAGAGGCACAGAGAAAGCGCGCAACGAGAGCGGTGGAGACTCAGTGAAAGAGCGCGAGGAGAGCGGCAGAGACACAGGATAAAAGAGCGCGAGGAGAGCGGTTGGGACACAGTGACAGTGCGCGAGTAGAGCGGCGGGGACACAGCGAAAGAGCGCGAGGAGAGCGGCTTGGATACAGTGAAAGAGCGCGAGGCGAGCGGCGGGGACACAGTGAAAGAGCGCGAGGAGAGCGGCGGGGACACAGTGAAAGTGCGCGAGCAGAGCGGCAGGGACACAGTGAAAGAGCGCGAGGAGAGCGGCAGAGACACAGTGAAAGAGCGCGAGGAGAGCAGCGGGACACGGTGAAAGAGCGCGAGGAGAGCGGCTTGGATACAGTGAAAGAGCGGAAGGAGAGCGGCGGGGATACAGTGAAAGAGCGTGAGGAGAGCGGATGAGGCACAGTGAAAGAGCGCGAATAGATTGGCGTGGACACAGTGAAAGAGCGCGAGGAGTGCAGCGGGGACACAGTGAAAGAGCGAGAGGAGAGCGGCGGGGTCACAGTGAAAGAGCGTGAGGAGAGCGGCGGAGACACAGTGAAAGAGCGCGAGGAGAGCAGCGGGGACAGAGTGAAAGAGCGGGAGGAGAGCGGCTTGGATACAGTGAAAGAGCGGGAGGAGAGCGGCGGAGACACAGTGAAAGAGCGCGAGGAGAGTGGCAGGGACAGAGTAAAAGAGCGCGAGGAGAGCGGTGGAGACACAGTGAAAGAGCGCGAGGAGAGCGGTGGAGACACAGTGAAAGAGCGCGAGGAGAGCGGTGGAGACACAGTGAAAGAGCGTGAGGAGAGCGGTGGAGACACAGTGAAAGAGCGCGAGGAGAGCAGCAGAGACACAGTGAAAGAGCGCGAGGAGAGCAGCGGAGACTCAGTGAAAGAGCGCGAGGAGAGCGGTGGGGACACAGTGAAAGAGCGCGAGGAGAGCGGTGGAGACACAGTGAAAGAGCGCGAGGAGAGCGGTGGAGACACAGTGAAAGAGCGTGAGGAGAGCGGTGGAGACACAGTGAAAGAGCGCGAGGAGAGTGGCGGGGACACAGTGAAAGAGCGCGAGGAGTGCAGCGGGGACACAGTGAAAGAGCGCGAATAGAGTGGCGGGGACACAGTGAAAGAGCGCGAGGAGTGCAGCGGGGACACAGTGAAAGAGCGGGAGGAGAGCGGCTTGGATACAGTGAAAGAGCGCGAGGAGAGCGGCGGAGACACCGTGAAAGAGCGCGAGGCGAGTGGCAGGGACAGAGTAAAAGAGCGCGAGGAGAGCGGTGGAGACACAGTGAAAGAGCGCAAGGAGAGCGGTGGAGACACAGTGAAAGAGCGTGAGGAGAGCAGTGGAGACACAGTGAAAGAGTGCGAGGAGAGCAGTGGAGACACAGTGAAAGAGCGCGAATAGAGTGGCGGGGACACAGTGAAAGAGCGCGAGGAGAGTGGCGGGGACACAGTGAAAGAGCGCGAGGAGTGCAGCGGGGACACAGTGAAAGAGCGCGAATAGAGTGGCGGGGACACAGTGAAAGAGCGCGAGGAGTGCAGCGGGGACACAGTGAAAGAGCGGGAGGAGAGCGGCTTTGATACAGTGAAAGAGCGCGAAGAGAGCGGCGGAGACACCGTGAAAGAGCGCGAGGAGACTGGCAGGGACAGAGTAAAAGAGCGCGAGGAGAGCGGTGGAGACACAGTGAAAGAGCGCGAGGAGAGCAGCGGAGACACAGTGAAAGAGCGCGAGGAGAGCAGCGGAGACTCAGTGAAAGAGCGCGAGGAGAGCGGTGGGGACACAGTGAAAGAGCGCGAGGAGAGCGGTGGAGACACAGTGAAAGAGCGCGAGGAGAGCGGTGGAGACACAGTGAAAGAGCGTGAGGAGAGCGGTGGAGACACAGTGAAAGAGCGCGAGGAGAGTGGCGGGGACACAGTGAAAGAGCGCGAGGAGTGCAGCGGGGACACAGTGAAAGAGCGCGAATAGAGTGGCAGGGACACAGTGAAAGAGCGCGAGGAGTGCAGCGGGGACACAGTGAAAGAGCGGGAGGAGAGCGGCTTGGATACAGTGAAAGAGCGCGAGGAGAGCGGCGGAGACACCGTGAAAGAGCGCGAGGAGAGTGGCAGGGACAGAGTAAAAGAGCGCGAGGAGAGCGGTGGAGACACAGTGAAAGAGCGCGAGGAGAGCGGTGGAGACACAGTGAAAGAGCGTGAGGAGAGCAGTGGAGACACAGTGAAAGAGTGCGAGGAGAGCAGCGGAGACACAGTGAAAGAGCGCAAATAGAGTGGCGGGGACACAGTGAAAGAACGCGAGGAGAGAGGCGGGGACACAGTGAAAGAGCGCGAGGAGTGCAGCGGGGACACAGTGAAAGAGCGCGAATAGAGTGGCGGGGACACAGTGAAAGAGCGCGAGGAGTGCAGCGGGGACACAGTGAAAGAGCGGGAGGAGAGCGGCTTTGATACAGTGAAAGAGCGCGAGGAGAGCGGTGGAGACTCAGTGAAAGAGCGCGAGGAGAGTGGCAGACACAGGATAAAAGAGCGCGAGGAGAGCGGTGGGGACACAGTGAAAGTGCGCGAGTAGAGCGGCGGGGACACAGCGAAAGAGCGCGAGGAGAGCGGCTTGGATACAGTGAAAGAGCGCGAGGAGAGCGGCGGGGACACAGTGAAAGAGCGCGAGGAGAGCGGCGGGAATACAGTGAAAGTTTGCGAGCAGAGCGGCGGGGACACAGTGAAAGAGCGCGAGGAGAGCGGCAGAGACACAATGAAAGAGCGCGAGGAGAGCAGCGGGGACACGGTGAAAGAGCGCGAGGAGAGCGGCTTCGATACAGTGAAAGAGCTTGAGGAGAGCGGCGGGGATACAGTGAAAGAGCGTGAGGAGAGCGGATGAGGCACAGTGAAAGAGCGAGAATAGATTGGCGTGGACACAGTGAAAGAGCGCGAGGAGTGCAGCGGGGACACAGTGAAAGAGCGAGAGGATAGCGGCGGGGTCACAGTGAAAGAGCGTGAGGAGAGCGGCGGAGACACAGTGAAAGAGCGCGAGGAGAGCGGCGGAGACACAGTGAAAGAGCGCGAGGAGAGCAGCGGGGACAGAGTGAAAGAGCGCGAATAGAGTGGCGGGGACACAGTGAAAGAGCGCAAGGAGTGCAGCGGGGACACAGTGAAAGAGCGGGAGGAGAGCGGCTTGGATACAGTGAAAGAGCGGGATGAGAGCGGCGGAGACACAGTGAAAGAGCGCGAGGAGAGTGGCAGGGACAGAGTAAAAGAGCGCGAGGAGAGCGGTGGAGACACAGTGAAAGAGCGCGAGGAGAGCGGTGGAGACACAGTGAAAGAGCGTGAGGAGAGCGGTGGAGACACAGTGAAAGAGCACGAGGAGAGCAGCGGAGACATTGAAAGAGTGCGAGGAGAGCAGCGGAGACTCAGTGATAGAGCGCGAGGAGAGCGGTGGGGACACAGTGAAAGAGCGCGAGGAGAGCAGTGGAGACACAGTGAAAGAGCGCAATGAGAGTGGCGGAGACACAGTGAAAGAGCGCGAGGAGAGTGGCGGAGACACAGTGAAAGAGCGCGAGGAGAGCAGCGGGGACACAGTGAAAGAGCGCGAGGAGAGCGACGGGATAGAGTGAAAGAGCGCGAGGCGTGCGGCGGGGAAACAGAGAAAGAGCGCGAGGAGAGCGGCCGAGACACAGTGAAAGAGAGCGGGGAGTGCGGCGGGGACACAGTGAAAGAGCGCGAATAGAGTGGCGGGGACACAGTGAAAGAGTGCGAGGAGTGCAGCGGGGACACAGTGAAAGAGCGGGAGGAGAGCGGCTTTGATACAGTGAAAGAGCACGAAGAGAGCGGCGGAGACACCGTGAAAGAGCGCGAGGAGACTGGCAGGGACAGAGTAAAAGAGCGCGAGGAGAGCGTTGGAGACACAGTGAAAAAGGCGAGGAGAGCAGCGGAGACACAGTGAAAGAGCGCGAGGAGAGCAGCGGAGACTCAGTGAAAGAGCGCGAGGAGAGCGGTGGGGACACAATGAAAGAGCGCGAGGAGAGCGATGGAGACACAGTGAAAGAGCGCGAGGAGAGCGGTGGAGACACAGTGAAAGAGCATGAGGAGAGCGGTGGAGACACAGTGAAAGAGCGCGAGGAGAGTGGCGGGGACACAGTGAAAGAGCGCGAGGAGTGCAGCGGGGACACAGTGAAAGAGCGCGAATAGAGTGGCAGGGACACAGTGAAAGAGCGCGAGGAGTGCAGCGGGGACACAGTGAAAGAGCGGGAGGAGAGCGGCGGGGTCACAGTGAAAGAGCGTGAGGAGAGCGGCGGAGACACAGTGAAAGAGCGCGAGGAGAGTGGCGGAGACACAGTGAAAGAGCGCGAGGAGAGCAGCGGGGACAGAGTGAAAGAGCGCGAATAGAGTGGCGGGGACACAGTGAAAGAGCGCGAGGAGAGCGGCTTGGATACAGTGAAAGAGCGGGAGGAGAGCGGCGGAGACACAGTGAAAGAGCGCGAGGAGAGCGGCGGAGACACAGTGAAAGAGCGTGAGGAGAGCGGCGGGGTCACAGTGAAAGTGCGCGAGGAGAGCGGCGGGGACACAGTGAAAGAGCGCGAGGAGAGCAGCGGGGACACGGTGGAAGAGCGCGAGGAGAGCGGCTTGGACACAGTGAAAGAGCGGGAGGAGAGCGGCGGGGACACAGTGAAAGAGGGCGAGGAGAGCGGATGAGGCACAGTGAAAGAGCGCGAATAGAGTGGCGTGGACACAGTGAAAGAGCGCGAGGAGTGCAGCGGAGACACAGTGAAAGAGCGGGAGGAGAGCGGCGGGGTCACTGTGAAAGAGCGTGAGGAAAGCGGCGGAGACACAGTGAAAGAGCGCGAGGAGAGCGGCGGAGACACAGTGAAAGAGCGCGAGGAGGGCAGCGCCGACATAGTGAAAGAGCGTGAGGAGAGCAGCTTGGATACAATGAAAGAACGCGAGGAGAGCCGCAGGGACAGAGTGAAAGAGCGCGAAGAGAGCAGCAGAGGCACAGAGAAAGCGCGCAACGAGAGCGGTGGAGACTCAGTGAAAGAGCGCGAGGAGAGCGGCAGAGACACAGGATAAAAGAGCGCGAGGAGAGCGGTGGGGACACAGTGACAGTGCGCGAGTAGAGCGGCGGGGACACAGCGAAAGAGCGCGAGGAGAGCGGCTTGGATACAGTGAAAGAGCGCGAGGCGAGCGGCGGGGACACAGTGAAAGAGCGCGAGGAGAGCGGCGGGGACACAGTGAAAGTGCGCGAGCAGAGCGGCAGGGACACAGTGAAAGAGCGCGAGGAGAGCGGCAGAGACACAGTGAAAGAGCGCGAGGAGAGCAGCGGGACACGGTGAAAGAGCGCGAGGAGAGCGGCTTGGATACAGTGAAAGAGCGGAAGGAGAGCGGCGGGGATACAGTGAAAGAGCGTGAGGAGAGCGGATGAGGCACAGTGAAAGAGCGCGAATAGATTGGCGTGGACACAGTGAAAGAGCGCGAGGAGTGCAGCGGGGACACAGTGAAAGAGCGAGAGGAGAGCGGCGGGGTCACAGTGAAAGAGCGTGAGGAGAGCGGCGGAGACACAGTGAAAGAGCGCGAGGAGAGCAGCGGGGACAGAGTGAAAGAGCGGGAGGAGAGCGGCTTGGATACAGTGAAAGAGCGGGAGGAGAGCGGCGGAGACACAGTGAAAGAGCGCGAGGAGAGTGGCAGGGACAGAGTAAAAGAGCGCGAGGAGAGCGGTGGAGACACAGTGAAAGAGCGCGAGGAGAGCGGTGGAGACACAGTGAAAGAGCGCGAGGAGAGCGGTGGAGACACAGTGAAAGAGCGTGAGGAGAGCGGTGGAGACACAGTGAAAGAGCGCGAGGAGAGCAGCAGAGACACAGTGAAAGAGCGCGAGGAGAGCAGCGGAGACTCAGTGAAAGAGCGCGAGGAGAGCGGTGGGGACACAGTGAAAGAGCGCGAGGAGAGCGGTGGAGACACAGTGAAAGAGCGCGAGGAGAGCGGTGGAGACACAGTGAAAGAGCGTGAGGAGAGCGGTGGAGACACAGTGAAAGAGCGCGAGGAGAGTGGCGGGGACACAGTGAAAGAGCGCGAGGAGTGCAGCGGGGACACAGTGAAAGAGCGCGAATAGAGTGGCGGGGACACAGTGAAAGAGCGCGAGGAGTGCAGCGGGGACACAGTGAAAGAGCGGGAGGAGAGCGGCTTGGATACAGTGAAAGAGCGCGAGGAGAGCGGCGGAGACACCGTGAAAGAGCGCGAGGCGAGTGGCAGGGACAGAGTAAAAGAGCGCGAGGAGAGCGGTGGAGACACAGTGAAAGAGCGCAAGGAGAGCGGTGGAGACACAGTGAAAGAGCGTGAGGAGAGCAGTGGAGACACAGTGAAAGAGTGCGAGGAGAGCAGTGGAGACACAGTGAAAGAGCGCGAATAGAGTGGCGGGGACACAGTGAAAGAGCGCGAGGAGAGTGGCGGGGACACAGTGAAAGAGCGCGAGGAGTGCAGCGGGGACACAGTGAAAGAGCGCGAATAGAGTGGCGGGGACACAGTGAAAGAGCGCGAGGAGTGCAGCGGGGACACAGTGAAAGAGCGGGAGGAGAGCGGCTTTGATACAGTGAAAGAGCGCGAAGAGAGCGGCGGAGACACCGTGAAAGAGCGCGAGGAGACTGGCAGGGACAGAGTAAAAGAGCGCGAGGAGAGCGGTGGAGACACAGTGAAAGAGCGCGAGGAGAGCAGCGGAGACACAGTGAAAGAGCGCGAGGAGAGCAGCGGAGACTCAGTGAAAGAGCGCGAGGAGAGCGGTGGGGACACAGTGAAAGAGCGCGAGGAGAGCGGTGGAGACACAGTGAAAGAGCGCGAGGAGAGCGGTGGAGACACAGTGAAAGAGCGTGAGGAGAGCGGTGGAGACACAGTGAAAGAGCGCGAGGAGAGTGGCGGGGACACAGTGAAAGAGCGCGAGGAGTGCAGCGGGGACACAGTGAAAGAGCGCGAATAGAGTGGCAGGGACACAGTGAAAGAGCGCGAGGAGTGCAGCGGGGACACAGTGAAAGAGCGGGAGGAGAGCGGCTTGGATACAGTGAAAGAGCGCGAGGAGAGCGGCGGAGACACCGTGAAAGAGCGCGAGGAGAGTGGCAGGGACAGAGTAAAAGAGCGCGAGGAGAGCGGTGGAGACACAGTGAAAGAGCGCGAGGAGAGCGGTGGAGACACAGTGAAAGAGCGTGAGGAGAGCAGTGGAGACACAGTGAAAGAGTGCGAGGAGAGCAGCGGAGACACAGTGAAAGAGCGCAAATAGAGTGGCGGGGACACAGTGAAAGAACGCGAGGAGAGAGGCGGGGACACAGTGAAAGAGCGCGAGGAGTGCAGCGGGGACACAGTGAAAGAGCGCGAATAGAGTGGCGGGGACACAGTGAAAGAGCGCGAGGAGTGCAGCGGGGACACAGTGAAAGAGCGGGAGGAGAGCGGCTTTGATACAGTGAAAGAGCGCGAGGAGAGCGGTGGAGACTCAGTGAAAGAGCGCGAGGAGAGTGGCAGACACAGGATAAAAGAGCGCGAGGAGAGCGGTGGGGACACAGTGAAAGTGCGCGAGTAGAGCGGCGGGGACACAGCGAAAGAGCGCGAGGAGAGCGGCTTGGATACAGTGAAAGAGCGCGAGGAGAGCGGCGGGGACACAGTGAAAGAGCGCGAGGAGAGCGGCGGGAATACAGTGAAAGTTTGCGAGCAGAGCGGCGGGGACACAGTGAAAGAGCGCGAGGAGAGCGGCAGAGACACAGTGAAAGAGCGCGAGGAGAGCAGCGGGGACACGGTGAAAGAGCGCGAGGAGAGCGGCTTCGATACAGTGAAAGAGCTTGAGGAGAGCGGCGGGGATACAGTGAAAGAGCGTGAGGAGAGCGGATGAGGCACAGTGAAAGAGCGAGAATAGATTGGCGTGGACACAGTGAAAGAGCGCGAGGAGTGCAGCGGGGACACAGTGAAAGAGCGAGAGGATAGCGGCGGGGTCACAGTGAAAGAGCGTGAGGAGAGCGGCGGAGACACAGTGAAAGAGCGCGAGGAGAGCGGCGGAGACACAGTGAAAGAGCGCGAGGAGAGCAGCGGGGACAGAGTGAAAGAGCGCGAATAGAGTGGCGGGGACACAGTGAAAGAGCGCAAGGAGTGCAGCGGGGACACAGTGAAAGAGCGGGAGGAGAGCGGCTTGGATACAGTGAAAGAGCGGGATGAGAGCGGCGGAGACACAGTGAAAGAGCGCGAGGAGAGTGGCAGGGACAGAGTAAAAGAGCGCGAGGAGAGCGGTGGAGACACAGTGAAAGAGCGCGAGGAGAGCGGTGGAGACACAGTGAAAGAGCGTGAGGAGAGCGGTGGAGACACAGTGAAAGAGCACGAGGAGAGCAGCGGAGACATTGAAAGAGTGCGAGGAGAGCAGCGGAGACTCAGTGATAGAGCGCGAGGAGAGCGGTGGGGACACAGTGAAAGAGCGCGAGGAGAGCAGTGGAGACACAGTGAAAGAGCGCAATGAGAGTGGCGGAGACACAGTGAAAGAGCGCGAGGAGAGTGGCGGAGACACAGTGAAAGAGCGCGAGGAGAGCAGCGGGGACACAGTGAAAGAGCGCGAGGAGAGCGACGGGATAGAGTGAAAGAGCGCGAGGCGTGCGGCGGGGAAACAGAGAAAGAGCGCGAGGAGAGCGGCCGAGACACAGTGAAAGAGAGCGGGGAGTGCGGCGGGGACACAGTGAAAGAGCGCGAATAGAGTGGCGGGGACACAGTGAAAGAGTGCGAGGAGTGCAGCGGGGACACAGTGAAAGAGCGGGAGGAGAGCGGCTTTGATACAGTGAAAGAGCACGAAGAGAGCGGCGGAGACACCGTGAAAGAGCGCGAGGAGACTGGCAGGGACAGAGTAAAAGAGCGCGAGGAGAGCGTTGGAGACACAGTGAAAAAGGCGAGGAGAGCAGCGGAGACACAGTGAAAGAGCGCGAGGAGAGCAGCGGAGACTCAGTGAAAGAGCGCGAGGAGAGCGGTGGGGACACAATGAAAGAGCGCGAGGAGAGCGATGGAGACACAGTGAAAGAGCGCGAGGAGAGCGGTGGAGACACAGTGAAAGAGCATGAGGAGAGCGGTGGAGACACAGTGAAAGAGCGCGAGGAGAGTGGCGGGGACACAGTGAAAGAGCGCGAGGAGTGCAGCGGGGACACAGTGAAAGAGCGCGAATAGAGTGGCAGGGACACAGTGAAAGAGCGCGAGGAGTGCAGCGGGGACACAGTGAAAGAGCGGGAGGAGAGCGGCTTGGATACAGTGAAAGAGCGCGAGGAGAGCGGCGGAGACACCGTGAAAGAGCGCGAGGAGAGTGGCAGGGACAGAGTAAAAGAGCGCGAGGAGAGCGGTGGAGACACAGTGAAAGAGCGCGAGGAGAGCGGTGGAGACACAGTGAAAGAGCGTGAGGAGAGCAGTGGAGACACAGTGAAAGAGTGCGAGGAGAGCAGCGGAGACACAGTGAAAGAGCGCGAATAGCGTGGCGGGGACACAGTGAAAGAGCGCGAGGAGAGAGGCAGGGACACAGTGAAAGAGCGCGAGGAGTGCAGCGGGGACACAGTGAAAGAGCGCGAATAGAGTGGCAGGGACACAGTGAAAGAGCGCGAGGAGTGCAGCGGGGACACTGTGAAAGAGCGGGAGGAGAGCGGCTTTGATACAGTGAAAGAGCGCGAGGAGAGCGGTGGAGACTCAGTGAAAGAGCGCGAGGAGAGTGGCAGACACAGGATAAAAGAGCGCGAGGAGAGCGGTGGGGACACAGCGAAAGAGCGCGAGGAGAGCGGCTTGGATACAGTGAAAGAGCGCGAGGAGAGCGGCGGGGACACAGTGAAAGAGCGCGAGGAGAGCGGCTTGGATACAGTGAAAGTTTGCGAGCAGAGCGGCGGGGACACAGTGAAAGAGCGCGAGGAGAGCGGCAGAGACACAGTGAAAGAGCGCGAGGAGAGCAGCGGGGACACGGTGAAAGAGCGCGAGGAGAGCGGCTTGGATACAGTGAAAGAGCGGGAGGAGAGCGTCGGGGATTCAGTGAAAGAGCGTGAGGAGAGCGGATGAGGCACAGTGAAAGAGCGCGAATAGATTGGCATGGACACAGTGAAAGAGCACGAGGAGTGCAGCGGGGACACAGTGAAAGAGCGAGAGGAGAGCGGCGGGGTCACAGTGAAAGAGCGTGAGGAGAGCAGCGGTGACAGAGTGAAAGAGCGGGAGGAGAGCGGCTTGGATACAGTGAAAGAGCGGGAGGAGAGCGGCGGAGACACAGTGAAAGAGCGCGAGGAGAGTGGCAGGGACAGAGTAAAAGAGCGCGAGGACAGCGGTGGAGACACAGTGAAAGAGCGCGAGGAGAGCGGTGGAGACACAGTGAAAGAGCGCGAGGAGAGCGGTGGAGACACAGTGAAAGAGCGTGAGGAGAGCGGTGGAGACACAGTGAAAGAGCGCGAGGAGAGCAGCGGAGACACAGTGAAAGAGCGCGAGGAGAGCAGCGGAGACTCAGTGAAAGAGCGCGAGGAGAGCGGTGGGGACACAGTGAAAGAGCGCGAGGAGAGCGGTGGAGACACAGTGAAAGAGCGCGAGGAGAGCGGTGGAGACACAGTGAAAGAGCGTGAGGAGAGCGGTGGAGACACAGTGAAAGAGCGCGAGGAGAGTGGCGGGGACACAGTGAAAGAGCGCGAGGAGTGCAGCGGGGACACAGTCAAAGAGCGCGAATAGAGTGGCGGGGACACAGTGAAAGAGCGCGAGGAGTGCAGCGGGGACACAGTGAAAGAGCGGGAGGAGAGCGGCTTGGATACAGTGAAAGAGCGCGAGGAGAGCGGTGGAGACACCGTGAAAGAGCGCGAGGAGAGTGGCAGGGACAGAGTAAAAGAGCGCGAGGAAAGCGGTGGAGACACAGTGAAAAAGCGCGAGGAGAGCGGTGGAGACACAGTGAAAGAGCGTGAGGAGAGCGGTGGAGACACAGCGAAAGAGCGCGAGGCGAGCGGCTTGGATACAGTGAAAGAGCGCGAGGAGAGCGGCGGGGACACAGTGAAAGAGCGCGAGGAGAGCGGCGGGGACACAGTGAAAGTGCGCGAGCAGAGCGGCGGGGACACAGTGAAAGAGCGCGAGGAGAGCGGCAGAGGCACAGTGAAAGAGCGCGAGGAGAGCAGCGGGGACACGGTGAAAGAGCGTGAGGAGAGCGGCGGAGACACAGTGAAAGAGCGCGAGGAGAGCGGCGGAGACACAGTGAAAGAGCGCGAGGAGAGCAGCGGGGACAGAGTGAAAGAGCGCGAATAGAGTGGCGGGTACACAGTGAAAGAGCGCAAGGAGTGCAGCGGGGACACAGTTAAAGAGCGGGAGGAGAGCGGTGGAGACACAGTGAAAGAGCGCGAGGAGAGCGGTGGCGACACAGTGAAAGAGCGTGAGGAGAGCAGTGGAGACACAGTGAAAGAGTGCGAGGAGAGCAGTGGAGACACAGTGAAAGAGCGCGAATAGAGTGGCGGGGACACAGTGAAAGAGCGCGAGGAGAGTGGCGGGGACACAGTGAAAGAGCGCGAGGAGTGCAGCGGGGACACAGTGAAAGAGCGCGAATAGAGTGGCGGGGACACAGTGAAAGAGTGCGAGGAGTGCAGCGGGGACACAGTGAAAGAGCGGGAGGAGAGCGGCTTTGATACAGTGAAAGAGCACGAAGAGAGCGGCGGAGACACCGTGAAAGAGCGCGAGGAGACTGGCAGTGACAGAGTAAAAGAGCGCGAGGAGAGCGTTGGAGACACAGTGAAAAAGGCGAGGAGAGCAGCGGAGACACAGTGAAAGAGCGCGAGGAGAGCAGCGGAGACTCAGTGAAAGAGCGCGAGGAGAGCGGTGGGGACACAATGAAAGAGCGCGAGTAGAGCGATGGAGACACAGTGAAAGAGCGCGAGGAGAGCGGTGGAGACACAGTGAAAGAGCATGAGGAGAGCGGTGGAGACACAGTGAAAGAGCGCGAGGAGAGTGGCGGGGACACAGTGAAAGAGCGCGAGGAGTGCAGCGGGGACACAGTGAAAGAGCGCGAATAGAGTGGCAGGGACACAGTGAAAGAGCGCGAGGAGTGCAGCGGGGACACAGTGAAAGAGCGGGAGGAGAGCGGCTTGGATACAGTGAAAGAGCGCGAGGAGAGCGGCGGAGACACCGTGAAAGAGCGCGAGGAGAGTGGCAGGGACAGAGTAAAAGAGCGCGAGGAGAGCGGTGGAGACACAGTGAAAGAGCGCGAGGAGAGCGGTGGAGACACAGTGAAAGAGCGTGAGGAGAGCAGTGGAGACACAGTGAAAGAGTGCGAGGAGAGCAGCGGAGACACAGTGAAAGAGCGCGAATAGTGTGGCGGGGACACAGTGAAAGAGCGCGAGGAGAGAGGCGGGGACACAGTGAAAGAGCGCGAGGAGTGCAGCGGGGACACAGTGAAAGAGCGCGAATAGAGTGGCAGGGACACAGTGAAAGAGCGCGAGGAGTGCAGCGGGGACACAGTGAAAGAGCGGGAGGAGAGCGGCTTTGATACAGTGAAAGAGCGCGAGGAGAGCGGTGGAGACTCAGTGAAAGAGCGCGAGGAGAGTGGCAGACACAGGATAAAAGAGCGCGAGGAGAGCGGTGGGGACACAGTGAAAGTGCGCGAGTAGAGCGGCGGGGACACAGCGAAAGAGCGCGAGGAGAGCGGCTTGGATACAGTGAAAGAGCGCGAGGAGAGCGGCGGGGACACAGTGAAAGAGCGCGAGGAGAGCGGCGGGAATACAGTGAAAGTTTGCGAGCAGAGCGGCGGGGACACAGTGAAAGAGCGCGAGGAGAGGGGCAGAGACACAGTGAAAGAGCGCGAGGAGAGCAGCGGGGACACGGTGAAAGAGCGCGAGGAGAGCGGCTTGGATACAGTGAAAGAGCGGGAGGAGAGCGTCGGGGATTCAGTGAAAGAGCGTGAGGAGAGCGGATGAGGCACAGTGAAAGAGCGCGAATAGATTGGCATGGACACAGTGAAAGAGCGCGAGGAGTGCAGCGGGGACACAGTGAAAGAGCGAGAGGAGAGCGGCGGGGTCACAGTGAAAGAGCGTGAGGAGAGCAGCGGTGACAGAGTGAAAGAGCGGGAGGAGAGCGGCTTGGATACAGTGAAAGAGCGGGAGGAGAGCGGCGGAGACACAGTGAAAGAGCGCGAGGAGAGTGGCAGGGACAGAGTAAAAGAGCGCGAGGACAGCGGTGGAGACACAGTGAAAGAGCGCGAGGAGAGCGGTGGAGACACAGTGAAAGAGCGCGAGGAGAGCGGTGGAGACACAGTGAAAGAGCGTGAGGAGAGCGGTGGAGACACAGTGAAAGAGCGCGAGGAGAGCAGCGGAAACACAGTGAAAGAGCGCGAGGAGAGCAGCGGAGACTCAGTGAAAGAGCGCGAGGAGAGCGGTGGAGACACAGTGAAAGAGCGTGAGGAGAGCGGTGGAGACACAGTGAAAGAGCGCGAGGAGAGTGGCGGGGACACAGTGAAAGAGCGCGAGGAGTGCAGCGGGGACACAGTCAAAGAGCGCGAATAGAGTGGCGGGGACACAGTGAAAGAGCGCGAGGAGTGCAGCGGGGACACAGTGAAAGAGCGGGAGGAGAGCGGCTTGGATACAGTGAAAGAGCGCGAGGAGAGCGGTGGAGACACCGTGAAAGAGCGCGAGGAGAGTGGCAGGGACAGAGTAAAAGAGCGCGAGGAGAGCGGTGGAGACACAGTGAAAGAGCGCGAGGAGAGCGGTGGAGACACAGTGAAAGAGCGTGAGGAGAGCAGTGGAGACACAGTGAAAGAGTGCGAGGAGAGCAGTGGAGACACAGTGAAAGAGCGCGAATAGAGTGGCGGGGACACAGTGAAAGAGCGCGAGGAGAGTGGCGGGGACACAGTGAAAGAGCGCGAGGAGTGCAGCGGGGACACAGTGAAAGAGCGCGAATAGAGTGGCGGGGACACAGTGAAAGAGCGCGAGGAGTGCAGCGGGGACACAGTGAAAGAGCGGGAGGAGAGCGGCTTTGATACAGTGAAAGAGCGCGAAGAGAGCGGCGGAGACACCGTGAAAGAGCGCGAGGAGACTGGCAGGGACAGAGTAAAAGAGCGCGAGGAGAGCGGTGGAGACACAGTGAAAGAGCGCGAGGAGAGCAGCGGAGACACAGTGAAAGAGCGCGAGGAGAGAGGCGGGGACACAGTGAAAGAGCGCGAGGAGTGCAGCGGGGACACAGTGAAAGAGCGCGAATAGAGTGGCAGGGACACAGTGAAAGAGCGCGAGGAGTGCAGCGGGAACACAGTGAAAGAGCGGGAGGAGAGCGGCTTTGATACAGTGAAAGAGCGCGAGGAGAGCGGTGGAGACTCAGTGAAAGAGCGCGAGGAGAGTGGCAGACACAGGATAAAAGAGCGCGAGGAGAGCGGTGGGGACACAGTGAAAGTGCGCGAGTAGAGCGGCGGGGACACAGCGAAAGAGCGCGAGGAGAGCGGCTTGGATACAGTGAAAGAGCGCGAGGAGAGCGGCGGGGACACAGTGAAAGAGCGCGAGGAGAGCGGCGGGAATACAGTGAAAGTTTGCGAGCAGAGCGGCGGGGACACAGTGAAAGAGCGCGAGGAGAGCGGCAGAGACACAGTGAAAGAGCGCGAGGAGAGCAGCGGGGACACGGTGAAAGACCGCGAGGAGAACGGCTTGGATACAGTGAAAGAGCGGGAGGAGAGCGGCGGGGATTCAGTGAAAGAGCGTGAGGAGAGCGGATGAGGCACAGTGAAAGAGCGCGAAAAGATTGGCGTGGACACAGTGAAAGAGCGCGAGGAGTGCAGCGGGGACACAGTGAAAGAGCGAGAGGATAGCGGCGGGGTCACAGTGAAAGAGCGTGAGGAGAGCGGCGGAGACACAGTGAAAGAGCGCGAGGAGAGCGGCGGAGACACAGTGAAAGAGTGCGAGGAGAGCAGCGGGGACAGAGTGAAAGAGCGCGAATAGAGTGGCGGGGACACAGTGAAAGAGCGCAAGGAGTGCAGCGGGGACACAGTGAAAGAGCGGGAGGAGAGCGGCTTGGATACAGTGAAAGAGCGGGAGGAGAGCGGCGGAGACACAGTGAAAGAGCGCGAGGAGAGTGGCAGGGACAGAGTAAAAGAGCGCGAGGAGAGCGGTGGAGACACAGTGAAAGAGCGCGAGGAGAGCGGTCGAGACACAGTGAAAGAGCGCGAGGAGAGCGGTGGAGACACAGTAAAAGAGCGTGAGGAGAGCGGTGGAGACACAGTGAAAGAGCGCGAGGAGAGCAGCGGAGACATTGAAAGAGCGCGAGGAGAGCAGCGGAGACTCAGTGAAAGAGCGCGAGGAGAGCGGTGGGGACACAGTGAAAGAGCGCGAGGAGAGCGGTGGAGACACAGTGAAAGAGCGCAATGAGAGTGGCGGAGACACAGTGAAAGAGCGCGAGGAGAGTGGCGGAGACACAGTGAAAGAGCGCGAGGAGAGCAGCGGGGACACAGTGAAAGAGCGCGAGGAGAGCGACGGGATAGAGTGAAAGAGCGCGAGCCGTGCGGCGGGGAAACAGAGAAAGAGCGCGAGGTGAGCGGCCGAGACACAGTGAAAGAGCGCGAGGAGTGCGGAGGGAACACAGTGAAAGAGCGCGAGGAGTGCGGCGGGGACACAGTGAAAGAGCGTGAGGAGAGCGGCGGAGACACAGTGAAACAGACTGAGGAGAGCGGAGGTGACACAGTGAAAGAGCGCGAGGACAACGGCGGGGACACAGTGAAAGAGTGCGAGGAGAGCGGCGGGGACACAGTGAAAGAGTGCGAGGAGAGCGGCGGAGACACAGTGAAAGAGTGCGAGGAGAGCGGCAGGGACACAATGAAAGAGTGCAAGGAGAGCAGCGGAGACACAGTCAAAGAGCGCGAGGAGAGCGGCGGGACACAGTGACAGAGCCCGAGGAGAGCGGCGGGACACAGTGAAATAGTGCGAGGAGAGCGGCGGAGACACAGTGAAAGAGCGCGATGGGAGAGGCGGGGACACAGTGAAAGAGCGCGAGGAGAGCGGCGGGAATACAGTGAAAGTTTGCGAGCAGAGCGGCGGGGACACAGTGAAAGAGCGCGAGGAGAGCGGCAGAGACACAGTGAAAGAGCGCGAGGAGAGCAGCGGGGACACGGTGAAAGAGCGCGAGGAGAGCGGCTTGGATACAGTGAAAGAGCGGGAGGAGAGCGGCGGGGATACAGTGAAAGAGCGTGAGGAGAGCGGATGAGGCACAGTGAAAGAGCGCGAATAGATTGGCGTGGACACAGTGAAAGAGCGCGAGGAGTGCAGCGGGGACACAGTGAAAGAGCGAGAGGATAGCGGCGGGGTCACAGTGAAAGAGCGTGAGGAGAGCGGCGGAGACACAGTGAAAGAGCGCGAGGAGAGCGGCGGAGACACAGTGAAAGAGCGCGAGGAGAGCAGCGGGGACAGAGTGAAAGAGCGCGAATAGAGTGGCGGGGACACAGTGAAAGAGCGCAAGGAGTGCAGCGGGGACACAGTGAAAGAGCGGGAGGAGAGCGGCTTGGATACAGTGAAAGAGCGGGAGGAGAGCGGCGGAGACACAGTGAAAGAGCGCGAGTAGAGCAGCGGGGACAGAGTGAAAGAGCGCGAATAGAGTGGCGGGGACACAGTGAAAGAGCGCAAGGAGTGCAGCGGGGACACAGTGAAAGAGCGGGAGGAGAGCGGCTTGGATACAGTGAAAGAGCGGGAGGAGAGCGGCGGAGACACAGTGAAAGAGCGCGAGGAGAGTGGCAGGGACACAGTGAAAGAGCGCGAGGAGAGCGGTCGAGACACAGTGAAAGAGCACGAGGAGAGCGGTGGAGACACAGTGAAAGAGCGTGAGGAGAGCGGTGGAGACACAGTGAAAGAGCGCGAGGAGAGCAGCGGAGACATTGAAAGAGCGCCAGGAGAGCAGCGGAGACTCAGTGAAAGAGCGCGAGGAGAGCGGTCGAGACACAGTGAAAGAGCGCGAGGAGAACGGTGGAGACACAGTGAAAGAGCGTGAGGAGAGCGGTGGAGACACAGTGAAAGAGCGCGAGGAGAGCAGCGGAGACATTGAAAGAGCGCGAGGAGAGCAGCGGAGACTCAGTGAAAGAGCGCGAGGAGAGCGGTGGGGACACAGTGAAAGAGCGCGAGGAGAGCGGTGGAGACACAGTGAAAGAGCGCAATGAGAGTGGCGGAGACACAGTGAAAGAGCGCGAGGAGAGTGGGGGAGACACAGTGAAAGAGCGCGAGGAGAGCAGCGGGGACACAGTGAAAGAGCGCGAGGAGAGCGATGGGATAGAGTGAAAGAGCGCGAGCCGTGCGGCGGGGAAACAGAGAAAGAGCGCGAGGAGAGCGGCCGAGACACAGTGAAAGAGTGCGAGGAGTGCGGAGGGAACACAGTGAAAGAGCGCGAGGAGTGCGGCGGGGACACAGTGAAAGAGCGTGAGGAGAGCGGCGGAGACACAGTGAAACAGACTGAGGAGAGCGGAGGTGACACAGTGAAAGAGCGCGAGGACAACGGCGGGGACACAGTGAAAGAGTGCGAGGAGAGCGGCGGGGACACAGTGAAAGAGTGCGAGGAGAGCGGCGGAGACACAGTGAAAGAGTGCGAAGTGAGCGGCAGGGACACAGTGAAAGAGTGCAAGGAGAGCAGCGGAGACACAGTCAAAGAGCGCGAGGAGAGCGGCGGGACACAGTGACAGAGCCCGAGGAGAGCGGCGGGACACAGTGAAATAGTGCGAGGAGAGCGGCGGAGACACAGTGAAAGAGCGCGATGGGAGAGGCGGGGACACAGTGAAAGAGCGCGAGGGGAGCGGCGGGGACACAGTGAAAGAGCGCGAGGAGTGTGGCGGGGACACAGTGAAAGAGCGCGAGGAGAGCGGTGGGGACACAGTGAAAGAACGCGAGGAGAGCGGCATTAACACGGTGAAAGAGCGCGAGGAGAGCAGCGGGGACACAGTGAATGAGCGCGAGGAGAGCGGTGGGGACACAGTGAAAGAGCGCGAGGAGTGCGGCGGAGACTCAGTGAAAGAGCGCGAGGAGAGCGGCGGGGACACAGTGAAAGTGCGCGAGGAGAGCGGCGGGGACACAGTGAAAGAGAGCGAGGAGAGCAGCGGGGACACGGTGGAAGAGCGCGAGGAGAGCGGCTTGGACACAGTGAAAGAGCGGGAGGAGAGCGGCGGGGACACAGTGAAAGAGGGCAAGGAGAGCGGATGAGGCACAGTGAAAGAGCGCGAATAGAGTGGCGTGGACACAGTGAAAGAGCGCGAGGAGTGCAGCGGAGACACGGTGAAAGAGCGGGAGGAGGCGGCGGGGTCACTGTGAAAGAGCGTGAGGAAAGCGGCGGAGACACAGTGAAGGAGCGCGAGGAGAGCAGCGGAGACACAGTGAAAGAGCGCGAGGAGAGCAGCGGGGACAGAGTGAAAGTGCGCGAGCAGAGCGGCGGTGACACTGAAAGGGCACGAGGAGAGTGGCAGAGACACAGTGAAAGAGCGCGAGGAGAGCAGTGGGGACAGAGTGAAAGAGCACGAGGAGAACAGCAGAGACACAGAGAAAGAGCGCGAGGAGAGCGGCGGAGACACAGTGAAAGAGCGCGAGGAGAGCGGCGGGGACACAGGGAAAGTGCGCGAGGTGAGCGGTGGGGGCACAGTGAAAGAGCGCGAGGGGAGTGGCTTAGATACAATGAAAGAGCGCGAGGAGAGCGGCGGGGACACAGGGAAAGAGCGTGAGGAGAGCGGCATGGATACAATGAAAGAGCGCGAGGAGAGCGGCGGGGACACAGTGAAAGAGCGCGCGGAGAGCGGCGGGGACACAGTGAAAGAGCGCGAGGAGAGCAGCGGGGACAGAGTGAAAGAGAGCGAGGAGCGCAGCGGAGTAATAGGATAAAAGAGCGCGAGGAAAGCGGTGGGGACACAGTGAAAGTGCGCGAGGAGAGCGGCGGGGACACAGTGAAAGAGCGCGAGGAGAGCGGCAGAGACACAGTGAAAGAGCGCGAGGAGAGCCGCAGGGACAGAGTGAAAGAGCGCGAAGAGAGCAGCAGAGACACAGTGAAAGAGCGCAACGAGAGCGGTGGAGACACAGTGAAAGAGCGCGAGGAGAGCGGCAGAGACACAGGATAAAAGAGCGCGAGGAGAGCGGTGGGGACACAGTTAAAGGGCGCGAGTAGAGCGGCGGGGACACAGCGAAAGAGCGCGAGGAGAGCGGCTTGGATACAGTGAAAGAGCGCGAGGAGAGCGGCAGAGACACAGTGAAAGAGCGCGAGGAGAGCAGCGGGGACACGGTGAAAGAGCGCGAGGAGAGCGGCTTGGATACAGTGAAAGAGCGGGAGGAGAGCGGCGGGGATACAGTGAAAGAGCGTGAGGATAGCGGATGAGGCACAGTGAAAGAGCGCGAATAGAGTGGCGTGGACACAGTGAAAGAGCGCGAGGAGTGCAGCGGGGACACAGTGAAAGAGCGGGAGGAGAGCGGCGGGGTCACAGTGAAAGAGCGTGAGGAGAGCGGCGGAGACACAGTGAAAGAGCGCGAGGAGAGCGGCGGAGACACAGTGAAAGAGCGCGAGGAGAGCAGCGGGGACAGAGTGAAAGAGCGCGAATAGAGTGGCGGGGACACAGTGAAAGAACGCAAGGAGTGCAGCGGGGCACAGTGAAAGAGCGGGAGGAGAGCGGCTTGGATACAGTGAAAGAGCGGGAGGAGAGCGGCGGAGACACAGTGAAAGAGCGCGAGGAGAGCGGCGGAGACACAGTGAAAGAGCGCGAGGAGAGCAGCGGGGACAGAGTGAAAGAGAGCGAGGAGAGCGGCGGAGACACAGGATAAAAGAGCTCGAGGAGAGCGGCGGAGACTCAGTGAAAGAGCGCGAGGAGAGCGGCGGGGACACAGTGAAAGTGCGCGAGGAGAGCGGCGGGGACACGGTGGAAGAGCGCGAGGAGAGCGGCTTGGACACAGTGAAAGAGCGGGAGGAGAGCGGCGGGGACACAGTGAAAGAGGGTGAGGAGAGCGGATGAGGCACAGTGAAAGAGCGCGAATAGAGTGGCGTGGACACAGTGAAAGAGCGCGAGGAGTGCAGCGGAGACACAGTGAAAGAGCGGGAAGAGAGCGGCGGGGTCACTGTGAAAGAGCGTGAGGAAAGCGGCGGAGACACAGTGAAAGAGCGCGAGGAGAGCGGCGGAGACACAGTGAAAGAGCGCGAGGAGAGCAGCGGGGACAGAGTGAAAGTGCGCGAGCAGAGCGGCGGTGACACAGTGAAAGAGCACGAGGAGAGTGGCAGAGACACAGTGAAAGAGCGCGAGGAGAGCAGTGGGAACAGAGTGAAAGAGCGCGAGGAGAACAGCAGAGACACAGAGAAAGAGCGCGAGGAGAGTGGCGGAGACACAGTGAAAGAGCGCGAGGTGAGCGGTGGGGACACAGTGAAAGAGCGCGAGGGGAGTGGCTTAGATACAATGAAAGAGCGCAAGGAGAGCGGCGGGGACACAGGGAAAGAGCGTGAGGAGAGCGGCATGGATACAATGAAAGAGCGCGAGGAGAGCGGCGGGGACACAGTGAAAGAGCGCGAGGAGAGCTGCGGGGACACAGTGAAAGAGCGCGAGGAGAGCAGCAGGGACAGAGTGAAAGAGAGCGAGGAGCGCAGCGGAGTAACAGGATAAAAGAGCGCGAGGATAGCGGCGGGGACACAGTGAAAGAGCACGAGGAGAACGGCGGAGACACAGTGAAAGAGCGCGAGGAGAGCGGCAGAGACACAGTGAAAGAGCACGAGGAGAGCCGCAGGGACAGAGGGAAAGAGCGCGAAGAGAGCAGCAGAGACACAGAGAAAGAGCGCAACGAGAACGGTTGAGACACAGTGAAAGAGCGTGAGGAGAGCGGCAGGGACACCGGATAAAAGAGCGCGAGGAGAGCGGCGGGGACACAGTGAAAGAGCGCGAGGAGAGCGGTGGAGACACAGTGAAAGAGCGTGAGGAGAGCAGTGGAGACACAGTGAAAGAGTGCGAGGAGAGCGGCGGAGACACCGTGAAAGAGCGCGAGGAGAGTGGCAGGCACAGAGTAAAAGAGCGCGAGGAGAGCGGTGGAGACACAGTGAAAGAGCGCGAGGAGAGCGGTGGAGACACAGTGAAAGAGCGTGAGGAGAGCAGTGGAGACACAGTGAAAGAGTGCGAGGAGAGCAGCGGAGACACAGTGAAAGAGCGCGAATAGAGTGGCGGGGACACAGTGAAAGAGCGCGAGGAGAGTGGCGTGGACACAGTGAAAGAGCGCGAGGAGTGCAGCGGGGACACAGTGAAAGAGCGCGAATAGAGTGGCAGGGACACAGTGAAAGAGCGCGAGGAGTGCAGCGGGGACACAGTGAAAGAGCGGGAGGAGAGCGGCTTTGATACAGTGAAAGAGCGCGAAGAGAGCGGCGGAGACACCGTGAAAGAGCGCAAGGAGACTGGCAGGGACAGAGTAAAAGAGCGCGAGGAGAGCGGTGGAGACACAGTGAAAGAGCGCGAGGAGAGCAGCGGAGACACAGTGAAAGAGCGCGAGGAGAGCAGCGGAGACTCAGTGAAAGAGCGTGAGGAGAGCGGTGGGGACACAGTGAAAGAGCGCGAGGAGAGCGGTGGAGACACAGTGAAAGAGCGCGAGGAGAGCGGTGGAGACACAGTGAAAGAGCGTGAGGAGAGCGGTGGAGACACAGTGAAAGAGCGCGAGGAGAGTGGCGGGGACACAGTGAAAGAGCGCGAGGAGTGCAGCGGGGACACAGTAAAAGAGCGCGAATAGAGTGGCAGGGACACAGTGAAAGAGCGCGAGGAGTGCAGCGGGGACACAGTGAAAGAGCGGGAGGAGAGCGGCTTGGATACAGTGAAAGAGCGCGAGGAGAGCGGCGGAGACCCCGTGAAAGAGCGCGAGGAGAGTGGCAGGGACAGAGTAAAAGAGCGCGAGGAGAGCGGTGGAGACACAGTGAAAGAGCGCGAGGAGAGCGGTGGAGACACAGTGAAAGAGCGTGAGGAGAGCAGTGGAGACACAGTGAAAGAGTGCGAGGAGAGCAGCGGAGACACAGTGAAAGAGCGCGAATAGAGTGGCGGGGACACAGTGAAAGAGCGCGAGGAGAGAGGCGGGGACACAGTGAAAGAGCGCGAGGAGTGCAGCGGGGACACAGTGAAAGAGCGCGAATAGAGTGGCGGGGACACAGTGAAAGAGCGCGAGGAGTGCAGCGGGGACACAGTGAAAGAGCGGGTGGAGAGCGGCTTTGATACAGTGAAAGAGCGCGAAGAGAGCGGCGGAGACACCGTGAAAGAGCGCGAGGAGACTGGCAGGGACAGAGTAAAAGAGCGCGAGGAGAGCGGTGGAGACTCAGTGAAAGAGCGCGAGGAGAGTGGCAGACACAGGATAAAAGAGCGCGAGGAGAGCGGTGGGGACACAGTGAAAGTGCGCGAGTAGAGCGGCGGGGACACAGCGAAAGAGCGCGAGGAGAGCGGCTTGGATACAGTGAAAGAGCGCGAGGAGAGCGGCGGGGACACAGTGAAAGAGCGCGAGGAGAGCGGCGGGAACACAGTGAAAGTTCGCGAGCAGAGCCGCGGGGACACAGTGAAAGAGCGCGAGGAGAGCGGCAGAGACACAGTGAAAGAGCGCGAGGAGAGCAGCGGGGACACGGTGAAAGAGCGCGAGGAGAGCGGCTTGGATACAGTGAAAGAGCGGGAGGAGAGCGGCGGGGATACAGTGAAAGAGCGTGAGGAGAGCGGATGAGGCACAGTGAAAGAGCGCGAATAGATTGGCGAGGACACAGTGAAAGAGCGCGAGGACTGCAGCGGGGACACAGTGAAAGAGCGAGAGGAGAGCGGCGGGGTCACAGTGAAAGAGCGTGAGGAGAGCGGCGGAGACACAGTGAAAGAGCGCGAGGAGAGCGGCGGAGACACAGTGAAAGAGCGCGAGGAGAGCAGCGGGGACAGAGTGAAAGAGCGCGAATAGAGTGGCGGGGACACAGTGAAAGAGCGCAAGGAGTGCAGCGGGGACACAGTGAAAGAGCGGGAGGAGAGCGGCTTGGATACAGTGAAAGAGCGGGAGGAGAGCGGCAGAGACACAGTGAAAGAGCGCGAGGAGAGTGGCAGGGACAGAGTAAAAGATCGCGAGGAGAGCGGTGGAGACACAGTGAAAGAGCGCGAGGAGAGCGGTGGAGACACAGTGAAAGAGCGCGAGGAGAGCGGTGGAGAGACAGTGAAAGAGCGTGAGGAGAGCGGTGGAGACACAGTGAAAGAGCGCGAGGAGAGCAGCGGGGACACGGTGAAAGAGCGCGAGGAGAGCGGCTTGGATACAGTGAAAGAGTGGGAGGAGAGCGGCGGGGATACAGTGAAAGAGCGTGAGGAGAACGGATGAGGCACAGTGAAAGAGCGCGAATAGAGTGGCGTGGACACAGTGAAAGAGCGCGAGGAGTGCAGCGGGGACACAGTGAAAGAGCGGGAGGAGAGCGGCGGGGTCACAGTGAAAGAGCGGGAGGAGAGCGGCGGGGTCACAGTGAAAGAGCGTGAGGAGAGCGGCGGAGACACGGTGAAAGAGCGCGAGGAGAGCGGTGGAGAGACAGTGAAAGAGCGTGAGGAGAGCGGTGGAGACACAGTGAAAGAGCGCGAGGAGAGCAGCGGGGACACGGTGAAAGAGCGCGAGGAGAGCGGCTTGGATACAGTGAAAGAGTGGGAGGAGAGCGGCGGGGATACAGTGAAAGAGCGTGAGGAGAACGGATGAGGCACAGTGAAAGAGCGCGAATAGAGTGGCGTGGACACAGTGAAAGAGCGCGAGGAGTGCAGCGGGGACACAGTGAAAGAGCGGGAGGAGAGCGGCGGGGTCACAGTGAAAGAGCGGGAGGAGAGCGGCGGGGTCACAGTGAAAGAGCGTGAGGAGAGCGGCGGAGACACGGTGAAAGAGCGCGAGGAGAGCGGCTTGGATACAGTGAAAGAGCGGGAGGAGAGCGGCGGGGATACAGTGAAAGAGCGTGAGGAGAGCGGATGAGGCACAGTGAAAGAGCGCGAATAGATTGGCGTGGACACAGTGAAAGAGCGCGAGGAGTGCAGCGGGGACACAGTGAAAGAGCGAGAGGAGAGCGGCGGGGTCACATTGAAAGAGCGTGAGGAGAGCGGCGGAGACACAGTGAAAGAGCGCGAGGAGAGCGGCGGAGACACAGTGAAAGAGCGCGAGGAGAGCAGCGGGGACAGAGTGAAAGAGCGCGAATAGAGTGGCGGGGACACAGTGAAAGAGCGCAAGGAGTGCAGCGGGGACACAGTGAAAGAGCGGGAGGAGAGCGGCTTGGATACAGTGAAAGAGCGGGAGGAGAGCGGCGGAGACACAGTGAAAGAGCGCGAGGAGAGTGGCAGGGACAGAGTAAATGAGCGCGAGGAGAGCGGTGGAGACACAGTGAAAGAGCGCGAGGAGAGCGGTGGAGACACAGTGAAAGAGCGCGAGGAGTGCGGTGGAGAGACAGTGAAAGAGCGTGAGGAGAGCGGTGGAGACACAGTGAAAGAGCGCGAGGAGAGCTGCGGAGACATTGAAAGAGCGCGAGGAGAGCAGCGGAGACTCAGTGAAAGAGCGCGAGGAGAGCGGTGGGGACACAGTGAAAGAGCGCGAGGAGAGCGGTGGAGACACAGTGAAAGAGCGCAATGAGAGTGGGGGGGCACAGTGAAAGAGCGCAAAGAGAGCGGCGGGGACACAGTGAAAGAGCGCGAGGAGAGCAGCGGGGACACAGTGAAAGAGCGCGAGGAGAGCGGCGGGGACACAGTGAAAGTGCGCGAGGAGAGCGGCGGGGACACAGTGAAAGAGCGCGAGGAGAGCTGTGGAGACACAGTGAAAGAGCGCGAGGAGAGCGGCGGGGACACAGTGAAAGAGCGCGAGGAGTGCGGCGGAGACTCAGTGAAAGAGCGCGAGTGGAGCGGCGGGGACACAGTGAAAGAGCACGAGGAGAGCGGCGGGGACACAGTGAAAGAGCGCGAGGAGAGCAGCGGGGACAGAGTGAAAGAGAGCGAGGAGCGCAGCGGAGTAATAGGATAAAAGAGCGCGAGGAAAGCGGTGGGGACACAGTTAAAGTACGCGAGGAGAGCGGCGGGGACACAGTGAAAGAGCGCGAGGAGTGCAGCGGGGACACAGTGAAAGAGCGAGAGGAGAGCGGCGGAGACACAGTGAAAGAGCGCGAGGAGAGCGGCGGAGACACAGTGAAAGAGCGCGAGGAGAGCAGCGGGGACAGAGTGAAAGAGCGCGAATAGAGTGGCGGGGACACAGTGAAAGAGCGCAAGGAGTGCAGCGGGGACACAGTGAAAGAGCGGGAGGAGAGCGGCTTGGATACAGTGAAAGAGCGGGAGGAGAGCGGCGGAGACACAGTGAAAGAGCGCGAGGAGAGTGGCAGGGACAGAGTAAAAGAGCGCGAGGAGAGCGGTGGAGACACAGTGAAAGAGCGCGAGGAGAGCGGTGGAGACACAGTGAAAGAGCGCGAGGAGTGCGGTGGAGAGACAGTGAAAGAGCGTGAGGAGAGCGGTGGAGACACAGTGAAAGAGCGCGAGGAGAGCAGCGGAGACATTGAAAGAGCGCGAGGAGAGCAGCGGAGACTCAGTGAAAGAGCGCGAGGAGAGCGGTGGGGACACAGTGAAAGAGCGCGAGGAGAGCGGTGGAGACACAGTGAAAGAGCGCAATGAGAGTGGGGGGGCACAGTGAAAGAGCGCAAAGAGAGCGGCGGGGACACAGTGAAAGAGCGCGAGGAGAGCAGCGGGGACACAGTGAAAGAGCGCGAGGAGAGCGGCGGGGACACAGTGAAAGTGCGCGAGGAGAGCGGCGGGGACACAGTGAAAGAGCGCGAGGAGAGCTGTGGAGACACAGTGAAAGAGCGCGAGGAGAGCGGCGGGGACACAGTGAAAGAGCGCGAGGAGTGCGGCGGAGACTCAGTGAAAGAGCGCGAGTGGAGCGGCGGGGACACAGTGAAAGAGCACGAGGAGAGCGGCGGGGATACAGTGAAAGAGCGCGAGGAGAGCAGCGGGGACAGAGTGAAAGAGAGCGAGGAGCGCAGCGGAGTAATAGGATAAAAGAGCGCGAGGAAAGCGGTGGGGACACAGTTAAAGTACGCGAGGAGAGCGGCGGGGACACAGTGAAAGAGCGCGAGGAGAGCGGCAGAGACACAGTGAAAGAGCGCGAGGAGAGCCGCAGGGACAGAGTGAAAGAGCGCGAAGAGAGCAGCAGAGACACAGAGAAAGAGCGCAACGAGAGCGGTGGAGACACAGTGAAAGAGCGCAAGGAGAGCGGCAGAGACACAGGATAAAAGAGCGCGAGGAGAGCGGTGGGGACTCAGTTAAAGGGCGCGAGTAGAGCGGCGGGGACACAGCGAAAGAGCGCGAGGAGAGCGGCTTGGATACAGTGAAAGAGCGCGAGGAGAGCAGCGGGGACACGGTGAAAGAGCGCGAGGAGAGCGGCTTGGATACAGTGAAAGAGCGGGAGGAGAGCGGCGGAGACACAGTGCAAGAGCGCGAGGAGAGCGGCGGAGACACAGTGAAAGAGCGCGAGGAGAGCAGCGGGGACAGAGTGAAAGAGCGCGAATAGAGTGGCGGGGACACAGTGAAAGAACGCAAGGAGTGCAGCGGGGCACAGTGAAAGAGCGGGAGGAGAGCGGCTTGGATACAGTGAAAGAGCGGGAGGAGAGCGGCGGAGACACAGTGAAAGAGCGCGAGGAGAGCGGCGGAGACACAGTGAAAGAGCGCGAGGAGAGCAGCGGGGACAGAGTGAAAGAGAGCGAGGAGAGCGGCGGAGACACAGGATAAAAGAGCTCGAGGAGAGCGGCGGAGACTCAGTGAAAGAGCGCGAGGAGAGCGGCGGGGACACAGTGAAAGTGCGCGAGGAGAGCGGCGGGGACACAGTGAAAGAGCGCGAGGAGAGCAGCGGGGACACGGTGGAAGAGCGCGAGGAGAGCGGCTTCGACACAGTGAAAGAGCGGGAGGAGAGCGGCGGGGACACAGTGAAAGAGGGCGAGGAGAGCGGATGAGGCACAGTGAAAGAGCGCGAATAGAGTGGCGGAGACACAGTGAAAGAGCGGGAAGAGAGCGGCGGGGTCACTGTGAAAGAGCGTGAGGAAAGAGGCAGTGACACAGTGAAAGAGCACGAGGAGAGTGGCAGAGACACAGTGAAAGAGCGCGACGAGAGCAGTGGGGACAGAGTGAAAGAGCGTGAGGAGAACAGCAGAGACACAGAGAAAGAGCGCGAGGAGAGCGGCGGAGACACAGTGAAAGAGCGCGAGGAGAGCGGCGGGGACACTGGGAAAGTGCGCGAGGTGAGCGGTGGGGACACAGTGAAAGAGCGCGAGGGGAGTGGCTTAGATACAATGAAAGAGCGCGAGGAGAGCGGCGGGGACACAGGGAAAGAGCGTGAGGAGAGCGGCATGGATACAATGAAAGAGCGCGAGGAGAGCGGCGGGGACACAGTGAAAGAGCGCGAGGAGAGCTGCGGGGACACAGTGAAAGAGCGCGAGGAGAGCAGCAGGGACAGAGTGAAAGAGAGCGAGGAGCGCAGCGGAGTAACAGGATAAAAGAGCGCGAGGATAGCGGCGGGGACACAGTGAAAGAGCGCGAGGAGAACGGCGGAGACACAGTGAAAGAGCGCGAGGAGAGCGGCAGAGACACAGTGAAAGAGCGCGAGGAGAGCCGCAGGGACAGAGGGAAAGAGCGCGAAGAGAGCAGCAGAGACACAGAGAAAGAGCGCAACGAGAGCGGTTGAGTCACAGTGAAAGAGCGTGAGGAGAGCGGCAGGGACACCGGATAAAAGAGCGCGAGGAGAGCGGTGGGGACACAGTGAAAGAGCGCGAGGAGAGCGGTGGAGACACAGTGAAAGAGCGTGAGGAGAGCAGTGGAGACACAGTGAAAGAGTGCGAGGAGAGCGGCGGAGACACCGTGAAAGAGCGCGAGGAGAGTGGCAGGCACAGAGTAAAAGAGCGCGAGGAGAGCGGTGGAGACACAGTGAAAGAGCGCGAGGAGAGCAGTGGAGACACAGTGAAAGAGCGTGAGGAGAGCAGTGGAGACACAGTGAAAGAGTGCGAGGAGAGCAGCGGAGACACAGTGAAAGAGCGCGAATAGAGTGGCGGGGACACAGTGAAAGAGCGCGAGGAGAGTGGCGGGGACACAGTGAAAGAGCGCGAGGATTGCAGCGGGGACACAGTGAAAGAGCGCGAATAGAGTGGCAGGGACACAGTGAAAGAGCGCGAGGAGTGCAGCGGGGACACAGTGAAAGAGCGGGAGGAGAGCGGCTTTGATACAGTGAAAGAGCGCGAAGAGAGCGGCGGAGACACCGTGAAAGAGCGCGAGGAGACTGGCAGGGACAGAGTAAAAGAGCGCGAGGAGAGCGGTGGAGACACAGTGAAAGAGCGCGAGGAGAGCAGCGGAGACACAGTGAAAGAGCGCGAGGAGAGCAGCGGAGACTCAGTGAAAGAGCGCGAGGAGAGCGGTGGGGACACAGTGAAAGAGCGCGAGGAGAGCGGTGGAGACACAGTGAAAGAGCGCGAGGAGAGCGGTGGAGACACAGTGAAAGAGCGTGAGGAGAGCGGCTTGGACACAGTGAAAGAGCGCGAGGAGAGTGGCGGGGACACAGTGAAAGAGCGCGAGGAGTGCAGCGGGGACACAGTGAAAGAGCGCGAATAGAGTGGCAGGGACACAGTGAAAGAGCGTGAGGAATGCAGCGGGGACACAGTGAAAGAGCGGGAGGAGAGCGGCTTGGATACAGTGAAAGAGCGCGAGGAGAGCGGCGGAGACACCATGAAAGAGCGCGAGGAGAGTGGCAGGGACAGAGTAAAAGAGCGCGAGGAGAGCGGTGGAGACACAGTGAAAGAGCGCGAGGAGAGCGGTGGAGACACAGTGAAAGAGCGTGAGGAGAGCAGTGGAGACACAGTGAAAGAGTGCGAGGAGAGCAGCGGAGACACAGTGAAAGAGCGCGAATAGAGTGGCGGGGACACAGTGAAAGAGCGCGAGGAGAGAGACGGGGACACAGTGAAAGAGCGCGAGGAGTGCAGCGGAGACACAGTGAAAGAGCGCGAATAGAGTGGCGGGGACACAGTGAAAGAGCGCGAGGAGTGCAGCGGGGACACAGTGAAAGAGCGGGTGGAGAGCGGCTTTGATACAGTGAAAGAGCGCGAAGAGAGCGGCGGAGACACCGTGAAAGAGTGCGAGGAGACTGGCAGACACAGGATAAAAGAGCGCGAGGAGAGCGGTGGGGACACAGTGAAAGTGCGCGAGTAGAGCGGCGGGGACACAGCGAAAGAGCGCGAGGAGAGCGGCGGGAACACAGTGAAAGTTCGCGAGCAGAGCCGCGGGGACACAGTGAAAGAGCGCGAGGAGAGCGGCAGAGACACAGTGAAAGAGCGCGAGGAGAGCAGCGGGGACACGGTGAAAGAGCGCGAGGAGAGCGGCTTGGATACAGTGAAAGAGCGGGAGGAGAGCGGCGGGGATACAGTGAAAGAGCGTGAGGAGAGCGGATGAGGCACAGTGAAAGAGCGCGAATAGATTGGCGTGGACACAGTGAAAGAGCGCGAGGAGTGCAGCGGGGACACAGAGAAAGAGCGAGAGGAGAGCGGCGGGGTCACAGTGAAAGAGCATGAGGAGAGCGGCGGAGACACAGTGAAAGAGCGCGAGGAGAGCGGCGGAGACACAGTGAAAGAGCGCGAGGAGAGCAGTGGGGACAGAGTGAAAGAGCGCGAATAGAGTGGCGGGGACACAGTGAAAGAGCGCAAGGAGTGCAGCGGGGACACAGTGAAAGAGCGGGAGGAGAGCGGCTTGGATACAGTGAAAGAGCGGGAGGAGAGCGGCGGAGACGCAGTGAAAGAGCGCGAGGAGAGTGGCTGGGACAGAGTAAAAGAGCGCGAGGAGAGCGGTGGAGACACAGTGAAAGAGCGCGAGGAGAGCGGTGGAGACACAGTGAAAGAGTGCGAGGAGAGCGGTGGAGACACAGTGAAAGAGCGTGAGGAGAGCGGTGGAGACACAGTGAAAGAGCGCAATGAGAGTGGGGGGGCACAGTGAAAGAGCGCAAAGAGAGCGGCGGGGACACAGTGAAAGAGCGCGAGGAGAGCAGCGGGGACACAGTGAAAGAGCGCGAGGCGAGCGGCGGGGACACAGTGAAAGTGCGCGAGGAGAGCGGCGGGGACACAGTGAAAGAGCGCGAGGAGAGCTGTGGAGACACAGTGAAAGAGCGCGAGGAGAGCGACGGGGACACAGTGAAAGAGCGCGAGGAGTGCGGCGGAGACTCAGTGAAAGAGCGCGAGTGGAGCGGCGGGGACACAGTGAAAGAGCACGAGGAGAGCGGCGGGGAAACTGTGAAAGAGCGCGAGGTGAGCGGCGGGGGCACAGTAAAAGAGCGCGAGGAGGGCAGCGGGGACAGAGTGAAAGAGCGCGAGGAGAGCGGCGGGGACACAGTGAAAGAGCGCGAGGAGAGCGGCTTGGATACAATGAAAGAGCGCGAGGAGAGCGGCTTGGAATCAGTGAAAGAGCGCGAGGAGAGCGGCTTGGATACAGTGAAAGAGCGTGAGGAGGGCAGCGGGGACACAGTGAAAGTGCACGAGGAGGACAGCGGGGACACAGTGAAAGAGCGCGAGGAGTGTAGCAGGGACACAGTGAAAGAGCACGAGGAGAGCGGCGGGGACTCAGTGAAAGAGCGCGAGGAGAGTGGGGGGGCACAGTGAAAGAGCGCGAAGAGAGCGGCGGGGACACAGTGAAAGAGCGCGAGGAGAGCAGCGGGGACACAGTGAAAGAGCGCGAGGAGAGCGGCGGGGACACAGTGAAAGTGCGCGAGGAGAGCGGCGGGGACACAGTGAAAGAGCGCGAGGAGAGCGGTGGAGACACAGTGAAAGAGCGCGAGGAGAGCGGCGGGGACACAGTGAAAGAGCGCGAGGAGTGCAGCGGAGACTCAGTGAAAGAGCGCGAGTGGAGCGGCGGGGACACAGTGAAAGAGCACGAGGGGAGCGGCGGGGACACAGTGAAAGAGCGCGAGGTGAGCGGCGGGGGCACAGTAAAAGAGCGCGAGGAGGGCAGCGGGGACAGAGTGAAAGAGCGCGAGGAGAGCGGCGGGGACACAGTGAAAGAGCGCGAGGAGAGCGGAGGAGACACAGTGAAAGAGCGCGAGGAGAGCGGCAGGAGGCCCAGAATCCGCAGATTCTTCCGCCTTGAGCAATTCTCCATCTCCTCGAACCGCTCCTGCCATTTCTTGTGGAGCGCCTCGTGCGCCTCCACCTTTACCGCCAGGACTAAGATCTCATCCTCATTGTCGGAGATCTTTTGTTGAGCCTCTCGGATCGCCACCCCCTGGGCCGTCTGTGTCTCCAGCAGCTTATCAATAGAAGCCTTCATCGGCTCTAGCAGGTCCTTTTTAATCTCTCTGAGGCAGCGCTGGATACCCTCCTGTTGCTCCTCCGCCCACTGCCTCCACGCTGCCTGGTCTCCGCCCGCCGCCATTTTGTCCTTCCCTCCCTTCTTCTGGTCCACCACCACCTTTTTTGTCACCCCGCTCCTAGTTAAAGCCATATATTGACGGGGAGCTATTATTAACTCCTTCCCACACCGGGAAACGTTGAAAAAGTGCCCTTGGGGGCCCTGAAAAGAGCCCAAAAGTCTCAAGAGGGAATCCTTTTGGCAGTGTTCGCTTCACCAATCTGCCCCAAAATGTCCCTGGAAACTCCTGAAAAAGGTCTAAGTGTCCGTTCCAGACGGGAGCTGCCGAATGCGCGACCTACTCCTCCATGGCCGCCACCGGAAGCCTCGTCCCCGCTTCTTCAGTGGCCCTGGTGAGATCTTTCCACAGTTGTTCCCTCTGCTGTTAGAACTCACTTTTGATAAAGGTCCTCAGGGCTGTTTGCAGCTTTAAGCTTGCCCTTCCCCCGCTTGCATGCTGCAAACTGCTGCAAATGCTGTTTATCCTGTTGCAACCAAATCTTCCACTGCTTCTGCCGGGCCTGGCAGCCAAAAGACACAACACTCCTGGGGGACACCGTCAGGGGAGTGCTGCAGTCCTCTTGCCACACCGGGAAATGTCAAACAAATGCCGTGGGGGCCCTGCAAAAGAGCCCAAAAGTCCATTCCAAGCGGGAGCTACCGAATATGCGACCTAGCTCTGCATAGCCGCACCCGGAAACTGGGTGCGATTCTTAATGAGTACTTTGCATCGGTATTCAACAAGGAGAGGGACATGACGGATGTTGAGGCTAGGGATGGATGTTTAAATACTCTCGGTCAAGTCGGCATAAGGAAGGGGGAAGTTTTGGGTTTTCTAAAAGGCATTAAGGTTGACAAGTCCCCAGGTCCGGATGGGATCTATCCCAGGTTTCTGAGGGAAGCGAGGGACGAAATAGCTGGGGCCTTAACAGATATCTTTGCAGCATCCTTGAGCACGGGTGAGGTCCCGGAGGACTGGAGAATTGCTAATGTTGTCTCTTTGTTTTAGAAGGGTAGCAGGGATAATCCAGGGAATTATAGACCTGTGCGCTTGACGTCAGTGGTAGGCAAACTGTTGGAGAAGATACTGAGTATAGGATCTATTCACATTTGGAAGAAAATTGACTTATCAGTGATAGGCAGCATGGTTTTGTGCAGGGAAGGTCATGTCTTACAAACCTAATAGAATTCTTTGAGGAAGGGACAAAGTTAATTGATGAGGGAAGGGCTGTAGATGTCATATACATGGACTTCAGTAAGGCGTTTGATAAATTTTCCCATGGCAGGTTGATGGAAAAAGTGAAGCCGTATGGGGTTCAGGGTGTACTAGCTAGATGGATAAAGAACTGGCTGGGCAACAGGAGACAGAGAGTAGTGGTGGAAGGGAGTGTCTCAAAATGGAGAAAGGTGACTAGTGGTGTTCCACAGGGATCCGTGCTCGGACCACTGTTGTTTGTGATATACAGAAATGATCTGGACGAAGGTATAGGTGGTCTGATTAGCAAGTTTGCAGATGATACTAAGATTGGTGGAGTTGCAGATAGCGAGGAGGACTGTCAGAGAATACAGCAAAATATAGATAGATTGGAGAGTTGGGCAGAGAAATGGCAGTTCAATCCAGGCAAATGCAAGGTGATGCATTTTGGAAGATCTAATTCAAGAGCGGAATATACGGTCAATGGAAGAGTCCTGGGGAAAATTGATGTACAGAGAGATCTGGGAGTTCAGGTCCATTGTACCCTGAAGGTGGCAACGCAGGTCGATAAGTGGTCAAGAAGGCATACAGCACGCTTGCCTTCATCGGACGGGGTATTGAGTACAAGAGTCGGCAGGTCATGTTCCAGTTGTATAGGACTTTGGTTAGGCCACATTTGGAATACTGCGTGCAGTTCTGGTCGCCACATTACCAGAAGGATGTGGATGCTTTAGAGAGGGTGCAGAGGAGGTTCACCAGGATGTTGCCTGGTATGGAGGGTGCCAGCTGTGAAGAAAGGTTGAGTAGATTAGGATTGTTTTCGTTGGAAAGACGGAGGTTGAGGGGGGACCTGATTGAGGTCTACAAAATTATGAGAGGCATGGACAGGGTGGATAGAACAAGCTTTTTCCAAGAGTGGGGGTGTCAATTACAAGGGGTCACGATTTCAAGGTGAGAGGGGGAAAGTTTAAGGGAGATGTGCGTGGAAAGTTTTTTACGCAGAGGGTGGTGGGTGCCTGGAACGCTTTGCCAGCGGAGGTGGTAGAGGCGGGCACGATAGCATCATTTAAGATGCATCGAGACAGATATATGAACGGGCGGGGAACAGAGGGAAGTAGAGCCTTGGAAAATAGGCGACAGGTTTAGATAAAGGATCTGGATCGGCGCAGGCTGGGAGGGCCGAAGGGCCTGTTCCTGTGCTGTAATTTTCTTTGTTCTTTGTTCACATCCCCTGTGACAATGAAGGAGAAGTGAGTGCATCGCATTCTATAGGACTGCCAGTTTCCCAAAAGTAATCGGGTTGTCAATGAAACACATATTGCATTGAAGGCACCAGAAATGACACTGTTTCATTCATCCACAAGAAGGGGTTCCTTTCCTTCAGTGTGATGACAGTGTGTGATACACGAGCAACCTCATTGTTAACGCAGACAACCAGGAAGTGCCAATGATTCATTTGTCCTTGAAATCTCAATGTTGCACCCAGTGCATGACAACAGCAGCAATTACAGGATGGTTACTGGTCGATTCGGGATACCCTTTGAGAATTTGGATCATGACACCATTCTGGAGGATCAACAATGAAACACAGGAACGATACAACCGCAGCCATGTAGCAGCACGTCAGGTAGTGGAGAGGACAACCGGGGCCCCGTCTGCGAAATCACGTTTGGCGACTGGGCGGAGAATCCGTTTTCCTGCACAAAATCGGGACTGGCGGCGGTTCCGCTATTCTCTGCCTCCCAAAATGTCCACCGCCTCAGACCATTGCCTGAGGTCCGCCCCGCTATTCTCCGTCGCCGACTGGCCGAATTCCCGCCGGCGTGGCCCTCTCATGGGATCCTCGCGTGGCGGCTGCACACTCAGTCTGGGGCCGTCCCAGTCGGGGGCAGGCCGAACAGAGGGCAGGGGGGCTTCGCTCGAGACTGGGGGTTATGTGTGCGGGCGGTCCGGGGGTTATGTGTGCGGGCCACCCTGCGCGGCCTCTGACCCGGACGTGCGGGGGGGCCACATCGGCAGCTGGAGCTGCGAGTTCCAGCACCGCTGCCTGCGAGCCCCCTGCAAGACGGTGAATGGGTAGCTTTTTGACGCCAGTTTTCCTGGCTGAAAAGACCACAGTTTTCCCGATGGCGTGGGGTCAAAGTCCCAATAATGGAGAAACTAGCCCATGGTGTTTGGAAATCATGTTTTTGAAGTCTGGGCAGGTGAGGGGCCACATTACAGTATGTACCGGAGATAGTCTAAAAGATGATTGTCGTATTTTGTGCATTGCACAACTTTGCGATTCAGCACGGACTGAGTATTCACCCGCAAGGTCATTCGTCACCAGAAATGGATGAGCTGGAGGAAGGTGATATGGAGCCTGATACAGCTGCCCTCCTGGTGCAGGTGTACAAGCCGAGTCTCCAGGTGAGGCAACAGCCATTCGACATCACCTGGCAGCTGCTGCTTTTGGACATTAACAACTAATATATCAAAACCTTCCCCTTGCTCCCTCCCTCCCTCCCCCCTTTACAAATAGACAAAGCCGTTTTGTTCATGTGGAAAAATATATTTTATTGAGCGTTGTGTTTAAGTGACAAAATATATTTTATTGCAAGAAATTTGTAAAAGTTGAGGTAGTTTAATGTCATTGTTCAGATGATAAAGTTAACCAATAAGCTGAGTGTTCACTGCTTTCAAAGTTCTGCTTTTATAAAATGATTTTTGGTGATAAATGTTTTCCATTAAACTTTATAAGCTTCCAGAAATGGCCCACTGAAACATCAAAACACATTTAATTGCGAGATAATTCTAAATGAATAAAGTTAAATGAATGAAATAAACAAGGCACAAACATAATAACACGCGTATCACGGCGGCACATTGGTTAGCACTGCTGCCCCACAACACCAGGGACCCGGGTTCAGTTCAGACCTTGGGTGACTGTGTGGTGTCTGCACATTCTCCCCGTGTCTGCGTGGGTTTCCTGGAACCATTGCACAGAAATGTAGAATTTCTACAGTGCAGAAGGAGGCCTTTTGGCCCATCGAGTTTGTACCGACCCTTGGAAAGACAATTCCTGTTTTTTTATTTCCTTCCCTTTTTGAATAAAGATGTTACAAAGGCCGGTTTCCAATCCTCTGGGATCTTTAAGGAATTTTGTAAGATTGTTACCAGTGCATCCACTATCTCTGTAAATACTTCCTTTGATATCCTGGGATGCAACCCAGGTCCAGGGGATTTATCAGGCTTTTGACCCATTCGTTTCTCCAGTACTTTTTCCTCTGGTGATAGTTTTGTGTTTTATTCCACCCCACTTTTGCCCCCTTTATTTAGTATTTTTGCAATGTTATCAGTGTCTTCCACCGTGAAGACTGATACAGAGTATTTGTTTAAATCCTCTGCCATTTCCTGGTTCCCCATTATTAGTTCCCCAACCTCATTCTCGAATGGGCTTATGTTCACCATGCCCTCGCTCTCCATTTTTACATATTTAAAGAAGCTCTTGCTGTCTGTTTTTACATTACTTGCTAGTTTACCCTCATAGTTTATCTTCTCCCTCTTTATGTTTTTTGGTCATTTTTTGTTGGTTTTTAAAGCTTTTCCTATCCTCTTGTTTACCACTAACCTTTGCCACATTGTATGGTTTTTCTTTCAGTTTAATACTATCCTTAACTTCCTTAGTTAACCATGGTTGATTTGTCCCATTCCTAGAATCCTCCTTTCTCACTGGGATATATCTTTGTTGTGAATCATGAGTTATTTTCATAAACGTCTGCCATTGCTGCTAAACTCCTTTCCGAGTCCACTCCAGCGTCACCCGAGGAAGGAGCAGTGCTCCGAAAGCTAGTGATTTGAAACAAACCTGTTGGACTTTAACCTGGTGTTGTAAGACTTCTTACTGTGCTCAGCCCAGTCCAACGCCGGCTACATTCCTTTATAATTACCCCTATTTAAGTTTAGCACAGTTGTTTCTGATCAAGTTTCTCACTCTGAAATTGAATGCTAAATTCTACCATGTTATGATCACTGTTTCCTCGGGGACCTTTTACTCTGAGATTTCTTATTAAACCTGCCTCATTAAACATTACCTAATCCAAAATAGCCTGATCCTTGGTTTGATCCACAACAATGTTCTCTGGGAAACTGCCCTAAATACATGAAAAGTGCTATGAAAATGCAATTCTTTCACTTTTTCATGATCCCCAGTAATATTGGGAGTGTAGAATGTTCATTAACAGCAAAGTACAATGGCTCAGACAGTCTAATGCAGCTCTATTCAAAGTGTAAAAGCCCTTTAAGAGCTGCTGCTTTGGAAGCGCTCTCTTCCCCTGTCCTTCTCCTCGGCCCCCCCATTGAACTTGTCAGTGAGCCCAACCGCACTCGCCATTTGAGTGGCCTCAGCGTCTGACCACACGGGAAGCTTAGTTTGCATATCCGAGAGATTCAGCAAACACTCAAAACCCCATTTCACATGCCTAGCTCGGAAACCCAATCCAACCCAAATTGAGATCCAATGTTTAGAATCAGGAATCAAAATCAATTGTTTGCTGGCAATCAGAGCTTCAAACTTTGACTTTTATGAGGTAAAGTCTGTGCAGGACTGTTCTCGCCATCATATTGAAGAATAATATTTAGCTTTGGAAAGTTTTATTGCAGCAGGAAAGTTAAACAGGATTTTATTGCTGTATTTTGGTGTGAAGGGATTCGAAGGAACGGCAGACAGCGCTGAAGGGAACAAGACCCTGTTACCCAGTCTGCACCTCAGGAAAACACCGCCTTAACGCAAGGCCTCAAATCGAAACTGGAGCTGCTTCGTAAAAGATTCCTTAACCTTTAAAAGATTTCCATTTCAGTGTGAAAATATTGAAGTTATTTCAAGTTCTCGAGTGAAGTTTTGAGGTGATTGGCATCTCAGGCCAGTAATGACTTCCCTTCCTGATCCCGCACCGTTACCATGGTGTCCACAGGATCTCTCCTCGCTCCGTCCTGTCCCTCGTCTACACCATGCCCCTCGGTGAACCCATCCAAAAGCAGAGTGTTTGTTTTCACAAGACCCCCACCACCACCACCACCTCTCCCCCACCCCCACCCCCACCCCCACCTCACCCTCACCCCCACCTCACCCTCACCCCCACCACCATCCCCAACTCACCCCCAACTCACCCCCACCTCCGCCCCCACCTCCACCCCCACCTCCACCCCCACCTCACCCCCACCCCCACCCCCACCCCCACCCCCACCCCCACCCCCACCTCACCCTCACCCCCACCTCACCCTCACCCCCACCACCATCCCCAACTCACCCCCAACTCACCCCCACCTCCACCCCCACCCCCACCCTCACCCAGGCCTCACCCCCACCCTCACCCCCACCCTCACCCCCACCCCCTTCTCACCCTCACCCCCACACCCACCCTCACCGCCACCTCACCCCCACCCTCACCCCCACCTCGCCCCCACCCCCACCCTCACCCTCACCCTCACCCTCAACCCCACCCCCATCCCACCCCACCCCCTTCTCACCCCCACACCCACCCTTACCCCCACCTCAGCCCCTCCCCCCGCCCCCCCTGGACTGCTCCACTGTTGCTGAATTAACCGACTGTGTATCCGACCCCCAGCACGGGGTGAGCAGACATTTCCTCCAATCAAACATTGGGAAGACTGAAGCCATTGTTGTCAGTCTCCGCTCCGAACCCTGTTCCCCAGCGACCCCTTCATCCCTCTGCCTGACAACGATGACATTAAGAACGTCTGTTTGCAACCTCGGTGTCTGTGCGGAGTCTCCCCGTTCTCCCCGTGTCTGCGTGGGTGTCCCCCCACCCCCGGGCAGGACCCTCTCACGCACACCCTGGTTACGAGCGTCCTGTGCGTCACCTTTAGCCGTGTCCGGCTCAGCCCTGCGCATGAGGAAGTGGAGTTTGCCCTGTGCAGAGCTCCGATCCGGAGTCCCCCCCCCCCCCCCCCCCCCACCACGCCCCCATCTCCATGCCCAGCTCCTCCTCCTATATAAGTCGTGTCTCGCCCTTAGCTCTTCTGACAATTGTACGTAGATGTCGCCACCTTTACCTCCCCCGGCAGGTGGGTGTGACCAGGTTTCTGGGGGAAAGTCGTGGTCATCCGGACCCCTCCGGCCTCTCTCCCCGTCTTGAAAGCGGTGTCTATTCTTGCCGATACTAATTATGGTTCCTGCAGATGGGAGCCATGAACTGGTTCCAGGTCCTTAACAGGGGATGTGGTTGGCCGGATGGGAGTGAGTTGGCGGTCAGCACCCGGAGCGACGTTCCCGGACAGGAGGCCTCCTCCCTCTGGATCCATCCCACCAGCGGCTCTCCCCCAGCCACCCCGCTCCCTCGCTGTATTTCTGGCCGGTGTTGAAATCGGAGGATCAGCAGAGGTTCTGCCTCCCTCTGTGTAGGATTCCAGATATAACTCCCTTCCAAGGATTGGACCTGTCCGTTTTCGGGTCCTGCACACAGCTGAAGTCCCTCCAGCCCCCCCCTCACCCATGGCGGGAGTCGAGGTCGGGGATTTCTGCCATTGTTTTGTTGACGAATTTGGTGTCCCAGTTTGGGGCGTATATATTTACAAGAACCACTGGGACCCCTCCCAGGATCGTGCTGACCCAGGGTCACCCCCTGGGTCCGTCAACGTGTTTGTAGCTGCGAACACTACTCTTTTGTTAAACAGTATGCCCCCCCCCCCCCGCCCCCCCCCCCCCCCTCGCCCTTGTGTCGAAACATGTCTGGTACGCCTGGCCCACCCAGCTTTCCGTCCGCTCAGTCCGTCTTTCTCTCTTAAATGTGTCTCTTGTAGGAAGACTGTGTCCACCCTCAGGTTTCTGAGGTGAGCAGAGACTCTCTTCACTGGCCCGTTGAGTCCTCTCACATTCCAGGTGACTATTCTGATGTGGGAATTCTGCTCCCCCCATCCCTCCCCCCATGTAGGGTCAGCCATACGTACCTCCTGGACGTGCCTCCGCACTCCGGGGTCTCCCTTTGGTCGTTGGTCATCCAAGTTGGCCACCATCACCATTCTTTCTCCAGCCATCTCTACATGTGACCTGTTGTAATCAGCATTCTCCCCCCTCCCCTCCCCTCCTATCCCACAACCCTTCTACCCATGTACTCCCCCTTTCCCCATTCCCCCTTTCCTCCACCTCCTTATCTGCCCCCCCCCCCGGTGCCTTGCCTTGTCCCCCCCCAGTTTGCTGCTTTACCCCCTCTCCTGCCAGGTGCACCCTCCCTCCACGGGGGTGCATCACGACCCCCCCCCCCCACCTTTTACGTCCGTGCTCCAGCCTGTTCGCTAGTGCAGCTGCTCCCTCAGAACCAGATTTCAATTTCATCCACCCCCCCCCCAAACGATTCCCTCTCCCACCCACCCCCGTGTCTCCAAGTACAGTTACCCCTTTCCCCCGGATCGCTGACGCCTACGATCAGTTTGCCGTCCTTCATTGTCGTTTCCTGAGCTCATTAGCCTCCTCCAGGGAGTCTAAGTAATGTTCCTTACCCTGGTATGTGGTCCATAGTCTGGGGGGAGGGGGGGAGGGGGGAGCGTACTGCTATGTCACCTTGGGCTAGCGCACGGTCAGCTCCAGTCCCACAGGCCCCAGAGTCCCAACCCAAGTCAATTAACCAATAATTTGCACATTTTCCTGAGAAATTTGACCCACAGCCAATCAACTACCGGCACCAGATTGTTGCTTAAACATTTGAAAAATTGTTTGTTTATAACAAGGGAAGAGATAAACGTGTAATGGAAATAATAGAATAATGGTCTACTAATCTTTTTTATCTTTTTTTACATTTTAAAGTACCCACTATTTTTTCCAATTAAGGGGCAATTTAGCGTGGCCAATCCACCTACCCTGCACATCTTTGGGTTGTGGGGGCGAAATCCACGCAAACACGGGGAGAATGTGCAAACTCCACACAGACAGTGATCCAGAGCCGGGATCGAACCTGGGACCTCGGCGCCGTGAGGCAGCAGTGCTATGGTTTACTGATCTAACTATTCCCCAAACCCCATCCCACCCTCCACCCAGATACACCCAAGGCAGGCACATGGTGGAGGGGTAGGAAAGGATCAAAATAATTATCCTGGATGAGAGATGAGGGGCAGGGATCACCATCCCTCCGCTCCCGTTTGGTAGTGTAGCGAGCTCCCGCCGGCAGCGGGATTCTCCGGCCTGGCAACCGGCCAATTGGTTTCCCATTGTGGGCATCGCCGTCATGGGAAATCCGCGGGCGTGAGTGCGCTGCCGGTGAAACGGAGGGCCCCGCCAACGGAGAATCCAGCCTTTGGTCTTCTGTGGCTCCGGGAGTGTGTCGAAATCCTCTTCATCCCCGGGTGGGAGCAAGGGGCGGGCGGATTGTCCTGGAGCGGGGGCTGCAGTGGGGTGCGCCGGGGGAGGGGAGGGTTGCACCAGGGCAGTGGGTGGGGGGGAGACCCAGCTGGTGCCAGACCCCTGAGGGAGACTGTGTCTTGGCCGCCATTGGGGTACTCTACGTAGGCGGGTTCGCTTGGAGTAGCTGTACTCTCTCAACCAACGGGTCCGCCTTGTGGAGCCGCACGAGCTTGCGGAGGAGAACGGGTCCTGGAGCTGCCAGCCACGATGGGAGCAAAACCCCGGAGGTGGACTTCCTGGGGAAGGCAAAGGGACGTTCATGGGGGGTTTCGTTGGTTGCGGTGCACAGGAGAGACCGAATGGAGTGAAGTGCGTCGGGGAGGACCTCCTGCCAGTGGGAGGCTGGGAGATTTCTGGACCGTAGGGCCAGCTGGACGGCCCTCCAGACCGTCCCATTCTCCCGCTCCACCTGCCCGTTTCCCTGGGGGTTGCAACTGGTTGTCCTGCTCGAGGCGATACCCCTGTTGAGCAGGAACTGACGCAGCTCCTCGCTCATGAATGAGGATCCCCGGTCGCTGTGGACTAGGCGGGGAAGGCGAACAGAGCGAAGGTGGTGTTGAGGGCTTTGATGACGGTGGCAGACGTCATGTCGGGGCAAGGGACGGCGAAGGGGAATCGGGAATATTCATCGACCACACTGAGAAAGTACGTGTTACGGTCGGTGGAGGGGAGGGGCCCTTTGAAGTCCACGCTGAGGCGTTCAAAGGGGCGGGAGGCCTTCACCAGGCACGCACGGTCTAGCCGGTAGAAGTGCGGTTTACACTCCGCACAGACCTGGCAGTCTCTGGTGATCGCCCTGACTTCCTCGATGGAGTAGGGCAGATTGCGGGCCTTGATGAAATGGTAAAAACGTGTGACCCCCGGGTGACAGAGATCGTCGTGCAGGGTCCGGAGTCGGTCCACTTGTGCGCTGGCACATGTACCTCGGGACAGGGCATCGGGGAGCTCGTTGAGCTTAACAGGGCGATATAAAATCTCATAGTTGTAGGTGGAGAGCTCGATCCTCCACCTCAAGATTTTACTGTTTTTGATCTTACCCCGCTGTGTGTTGTTAAAGTTGGTCAGTGAGGAGAGTGAATCTCCTGCCGGCCACGTAATGCCTCCAATGCCGCACAGCCTCAACGATGGCTTGGGCCTTCTTTTCGACGGAGGAGTGCCGAATTTCGGAGGCATGGAGGGTTCGTGAAAAGAATGCCACGGGCCTGCCCGCCTGGTTGCGGGTGGCGGCCAGAGCGACATCTGATGCATCGCTCTCGACTTGGAAGGGGAGCGTCTCGTCGACTGCGTGCATCGCGGCCTTGGCGATGTCGGCCTTGATACGGTTGAAGGCCTGGTGAGCCTCGGCCGTCAGTGGGAATACAGTGGATTGAATGAGTGGGCAGTCTTGTCCGCATAGTTAGGGACTCACTGGGCGCAATACGAAATGAATCCCAGGCAACGTTTGAGGGCCTTGGGGCAATGGGGGAGGGGGAGGTCCATGAGGGGGCGCATGCGGTCAGGATCAGGCCCCAGAACTCCGTTCTGAACCACATAGCCGAGGATGGCTAATCGGTTTGTGCTGAACACACACTTCTCCTTGTTGTAAGTTAGGTTGATGAGTATGGCGGTGTGGAGAAATTTGGAAAGGTTAGCGTCGTGGTCCTGTTGGTCGCGGCCGCAGATGGTGACGTTATCCAGGTACGGGAAAGTGGCCCGCAGTCAGTACCGGTCAACCATTCGGTCCATCTCCCGTTGGAAGACCGTTGGTGACGCCGAAGGGAACCCGAAGGAAGAGGTTAAGGCGGCCGTCTGCTTCAAACGCGGTGTATGGGCGGTCACCTTGCGAATGGGGAGCTGGTGGTAGGCAGATTTCAGGTCCACTGTCCTGTGCAGTCTGATTGACCATATCAGATCTGCGTGGGAGGGGGTACGCGTCGAGCTGCGTGTACCGATTGATGGTCTGACTGTAGTCAACGACCATCCTGTTTTTTTCCCCGGTTTTCACCACGACCACTTGGGCTCTCCAGGGGCTGTTGCTGGCCTCGATGATACCTTCCCGCAGCAGCCGCTGGACCTCAGGCCTGATGAAAGTCTTGTCCTGGGTGCTGTACCGTCTGCTCCTGGTGGTGACGGGTTTGCAATCCGGGGTGAGGTTTGCAAACAGGGAAGGCGGGTCGACCTTAAGGGTCGCGAGGCCGCAAACAGTAAGGGGTGGTAGGGGCCCGCCGAATTTCAGGGTTAGGCTCTGGAGGTTGCACTGGAAGTCCAGGCCGAGTAGCAAGGCAGCGCAGAGGTTGGGGAGGACGTAGAGCCGGAAGCCGCTGAACTCTACGCCCTGGACGGTGAGGATGGCGATGCAGTACCCCCGTAGTGGGGTGGGATCCGGAGGCCAGGGAGATTCTTTGGTTAGCGGGGTGTACCGCGAGGGAGCAGCGCCTTACCGCATCGGGGCGGATGAAGCTCTCAGTGCTCCCGGAGTCCAGAAGGCAGGATATCTCGTGCCCGTCGACCTTCACCATTGTCGGCGCAGTCGCGAGGCTGTGCGGTCGGGACTGGTCAATCGTGACGGAGGCGAGACTCGGCTGGTCGGCGGCGGTTGCAGGCGATGAGCGGCCCGATGAGCCGCACGTGTCCTGGGGCAGGCAAGATAGCGGCGCCCTTGGGCCGCAGGAGTCCTGGGGCAGGCAAGATGGCGGCATCCACGGGCCGCACGTGGGGGGTGCCGGGACAATAGCGGCAATTGAGCGGGCCTGGCACATTGTAGCCTTCTTGCCACAGGCCTGGCAGAGCGCGCTCCGCGCCGGGCAGTGCTGCCGGGGGTGTTTTGTCTGTCCGCAGAAGTAGCACTTGGGTCCCCCGGGGTGGGTTGGCTGCCGCGCGGCGCAGGCGTGGGGTTGGCTGGGGGCGGTCGCTGATGGGGTCCACAATGGGGTTGCCGCTGGCGGGGTCAACGATGCCCAGGGGGGGTGGGCCGTGCGGTCGGGGGCATACGCCTGGACGTTGCGTGAGGCGACCGTGAGCGAGAGCGCTAGTTTCTTGGTCGCTGCGAGGTCAAGCATAGCCCCTTCTAAGAGGCGCTGGTGGATGTAGGCCGACCCTATGCCCGTAACAAACGCGTCTCTCATTAGCAGGTTTGAATGTTCAGTGGCCGAAACGGCAGTCACAGTCTCTCACCAGGGCGAGCAGGGCACGCCAGGAATCTTCCACAGACTCACCGGGGAGTTGATGCCGCGTGGACAGGAGATGCCTGGCGTAGATCTTGTTGGTCTGCTGAGCGTAATTCTCCTTCAGTAGCACCATGGCCTCTGCGTAGGTCGGCGCGTCCTGGACAAGGGGAAAAACATTGGAGCTCAGCCGCGTGTACAGAATCTGGAGCTTCTGTGCTTCTGAGGTTGGGTCTGTCGCCGATCCGATGTGTGCTTCAAAGCAAGCTAGCCAATGTGCGAAGTCCTGTTTGGCGTTGTCTGCTTGAGGATGCAGCTGCAGGCGATCCGGCTCGATGCGGAGGTCCATCTCTGAAAAATCTCTGTGTATTAAATTGATGCACTATCAATTACGACGGGACGAGAGTAGAGAGTAATCGAGGCTTTATTACACAGAGATGTGTGGCCTCCTGCAGCTGCTGCTGAAATGGCTGCAGTTCGGAGAGCACACACATTTATACTCCGCCTACTGGGCGGAGCCAGCAGGCAGGGATCTACCCCCATACCTGTAGTACAGGGGCCTTACCGTAATACCCATATATACAATATAATGAAATGAAATGAAAATCGCTTATTGTCACAAGTAGGCTTCAACGAAGTTACTGTGAAAAGCCACTAGTCGCCACATTCCGGCGCCTGTTCGGGGAGGCTGGTACGGGAATCAAACCGTGCTGCTGGCCTGCCTTGGTCTGCTTTCAAAGCCAGTGATTTAGCCCAGTGTGCTAAACCAGCCCCTGGTAATACAACAGTGGTGACTACCACAGTGCCGCACTGTCAGAGGGTCAGTACTGAGGGAGTGCTGCACTGTCAGAGGGTCAGTACTGAGGGAGTGCTGCACTGTCAGAGGGTCAGTCCTGAGGGAATGCTGCACTGTCAGAGGGTCAGTACTGAGGGAGTGCTGCACTGTCAGAGGGTCAGTACTGAGGGAGTGCTGCACTGTCAGAGGGTCAGTACTGAGGGAGTGCTGCACTGTCAGAGGGTCAGTACTGAGGGAGTGCTGCACTGTCAGAGGGTCAGTACTGAGGGAGTGCTGCACTGTCAGAGGGTCAGTACTGAGGGAGTGCTGCACTGTCAGAGGGTCAGTACTGAGGGAGTACCGCACTGTCAGAGGGTCAGTACTGAGGGAGTACTGCACAGTCAGAGGGTCAGTATTGAGGGAGTGCTGCACTGTCAGAGGGTCAGTACTGAGGGAGTGCCGCACTGTCAGAGGGTCAGTACTGAGGGAGTGCCGCACTGTCAGAGGGTCAGTACTGAGGGAGTGCTGCACTGTTAGAGTGAGGATCAGTACTGAGGGAGTGTTATGTCATTGTTATCAGGGTTCAATACCGCCCCTGCCTTTCTGAGCACTTGGCTGTCCGCAGTTGGTGTTCGATGATGTTTTCAATCTGTGCGCAAAGCTGTTAATGGTCCTGTTGAAGTGGGAGTTGATGATTTCAGCATGTCTGAGCTGCTGGGCAGATCGCTGTGTTCTGAGGAGAGACACAGTTTGCACAGCTGAATAATGGGTTGTTTGGCAGAGGGAAGGGGAAGCACAGCTGGAGATCCAATAATGAGAGGGTGTTGATTCTGCGTGTGGAAACAGCAACCAATCCCACAGCACGGTAGCACAGTGGTTAGCACTGCTTGGGTCACTGTCTGTGCGGAGTCTGCACGTCCTCCCCGTATCTGCGTGGGTTTCCTCCGGGTGCTCCGGTTTCCTCCCACAGTCCAAAGATGAGCAGGTTGGGTGGATTGGCCATGATAAATGACCCCTTACTGTCCAGGGATGTGCAGGTTAGTTTAAGTGGTTAAATGATCTGTTTGAGCTGCTCGCAGAAAAATACTTTTCACTGTACCTCGGTACACGTGACAATAAACAAATCCAATCCTCCCACTTTTCATGGTAAAATTCTATTTGCCATTGTTCTGTCCGTCTAACCAGCCTGTCTATATCATCCTAGAATCTAAGGCTTTCCTCCTCGCTATTTACCACACCATCAATTTTGTGTCATCTGCAAACTTACTGATCATGCCTCCCACATTCACATCCAGATCATTAATGTACACATGATGTGGAGATGCCGGCGTTGGACTGGGGTGAGCACAGTAAGAAGTCTTACAACACCAGGTTAAAGTCCAACAGGTTTGTTTGGAATCACTAGCTTTCGGAGCGCTGCTCCTTCCTCAGGTGAATGAAGAGGTCTGTTCCAGAAACACATATATAGACAGAGTCAAAGATGCCAAACAATGCTTGGAATGCGAGCATTAGCAGGTGATTAAATCTTTACAGATCCAGAGATGGGGTTACCCCAGGTTAAAGAGGTGTGAATTGTATCAAGCCAGGACAGTTGGTAGGATTTCGCAGGCCAGATGGTGGGGGATGAATGTAATGCGACATGAATCCCAGGTCCCGGTAGAGGCCGCACTCATGTGTGCGGAACTTGGCGATAAGTTTCTGCTCGGCGATTCTGCGTTGTCGCGCGTCCTGAAGGCCGCCTTGGAGAACGCTTACCCGGAGATCAGAGGCTGAATGCCCTTGACTGCTGAAGTGTTCCCCGACTGGAAGGGAACATTCCTGCCTGGTGATTGTTGCGCGATGTCCGATCATTCGTTGTCGCAGCGTCTGCATGGTCTCGCCAATGTACCACGCTTCGGGACATCCTTTCCTGCAGCGTATGAGGTAGACAACGTTGGCCGAGTCGCACGAGTATGTACCGCGTACCTGGTGGGTGGTGTTCTCACGTGTAATAGTGGTATCCATGTCGATGATCTGGCACGTCTTGCAGAGATTGCCATGGCAGGGTTGTGTGGTGTCGTGGTCGCTGTTCTGAAGACTGGGTAGTTTGCTGCAAACAATGGTTCATTTGAGGTTGCGCGGTTGTTTGAAGGCAAGTAGTGGGGGGGTGGGAGTGACCTTGGCAAGATGTTCATCGTCATCAATGACGTGCTGAAGGCTGTGAAGAAGATGTCGTAGTTTCTCTGCTCCGGGAAAGTACTGGAAACACTACAGGCAGCAAGGGACCCAGCCCCAATCCCGGCGGAACATCACCGGACACAGACTTCCAGTCACAAAAACAACCGACTACCATCCCCCTGTCTCCTGCCACAAAGCTAGGTTTGGATCCTGGAGTCAGGGTGATATACTAGTGCAGATAGACGATTGTCTAACACTGGATAGGGAACCACGATAACAATGAAATGGAGAGTGGATGTTCCCCCATCCAGGGGGGATTCTAGAACCAGGGAGCAGTTTCAGAATAATGGGTGGATTTTGGGGACTGAGATGAGGAGGAATTTCTTGCCTCTGAAGCTCACTCACCTGTGGAATCCCCTCCCCCAGCGAGAAGCTCACTCACCTGTGGAATCCCCTCCCCCAGTGAGAAGCTCACTCGCCTGTGGAATCCCGTCCCCCCGCGAGAAGCTCACTCGCCAATGGAATCCCCTCCCCCAGCGAGAAACTCACTCGCCTGTGGAATCCCCTCCCCCCGCGAGAAGCTCACTCGCCTGTGGAATCCCCTCCCCCAGCGAGAAGCTCACTCGCCTGTGGAATCCCCTCCCCCAGCGAGAAGCTCACTCGCCTGTGGAATCCCCTCCCCCAGCGAGAAGCTCACTCGCCTGTGGAATCCCCTCCCCCCGCGAGAAGCTCACTCGCCTGTGGAATCGGCTCCCCCAGCGCGAAGCTCACTCGCCTGTGGAATCCCCTCCCGCAGCAAGAAGCTCACTCACCTGTGGAATCCCCTCCCGCAGCGAGAAGCTCACTCGCCTGTGGAATCCCCTCCCGCAGCGAGAAGCTCACTCACCTGTGGAATCTGCTCCCCCAGCGCGAAGCTCACTCGCCTGTGGAATCCCCTCCCGCAGCAAGAAGCTCACTCACCTGTGGAATCCCCTCCCGCAGCGAGAAGCTCTCTCGCCTGTGGAATCCGCTCCCCCAGCGAGAAATTCACTCGTCTGTGGAATCCCCTCCCCCAGCGAGAAGCTCACTCGCCTGTGGAATCCCCTCCCCCAGCGAGAAGCTCACTCGCCAATGGAATCCGCTCCCCCAGCGAGAGGCTCACTCGCCTGTGGAATCCCCTCCCCCAGCGAGAAACTCACTCGCTTGTCGAATCCGCTCCCCCAGCGAGAAGCTCACTCGCCTGTGGAATCCCCTCCCCCAGCGAGAAGCTCACTCGCCAATGGAATCCGCTCCCCCAGCGAGAGGCTCACTCGCCTGTGGAATCCCCTCCCCCAGCGAGAAGCTCACTCGCCTGTGGAATCCCCTCCCCCAGCGAGAGGTTCACTCGCCTGTGGAATCCCCTCCCCCAGCGAGAGGCTCACTCGCCTGTGGAATTCCCTCCCCCAGCGAGAAGCTCACTCGCCTGTGGAATTCCCTCCCCCAGCGAGAGACTCACTCGGCTGTGGAATCCCCTCCCCCCGCGAGAAGCTCACTCGCCTGTGGAATCCCCTCCCCCAGCGAGAGGCTCACTCGCCTGTGGAATCCCCTCCCCCAGCGAGAAGCTCACCCGCCTGTGGAATCCCCTCCCCCAGCGAGAGACTTACTCGGCTGTGGAATCCCCTCCCCCCGCGAGAAGCTCACTCGCCTGTGGAATCCCCTCCCCCAGCGAGAAGCTCACTCGCCTGTGGAATCCCCTCCCCCAGCGAGAAGCTCACTCGCCTGTGGAATCCCCTCCCCCAGCGAGAAGCTCACTCGCCTGTGGAATCCCCTCCCCCAGCGAGAAGCTCACTCGGCTGTGGAATCCCCTCCCCCCGCGAGAAGCTCACTCGCCTGTGGAATCCCCTCCCCCAGCGAGAGGCTCACTCGCCTGTGGAATCCCCTCCCCCAGCGAGAAGCTCACCCGCCTGTGGAATCCCCTCCCCCAGCGAGAGACTCACTCGGCTGTGGAATCCCCTCCCCCCGCGAGAAGCTCACTCGCCTGTGGAATCCCCTGCCCCAGCGAGAAGCTCACTCGCCTGTGGAATCCCCTCCCCCAGCGAGAAGCTCACTCGCCTGTGGAATCCCCTCCCCCAGCGAGAAGCTCACTCGCCTGTGGAATCCCCTCCCCCAGCGAGAAGCTCACCCGCCTGTGGAATCCCCTCCCCCAGCGAGAGACTCACTCGGCTGTGGAATCCCCTCCCCCAGCGAGAGGCTCACTCGCCTGTGGAATCCCCTCCCCAGCGAGAAGCTCACTCGCCTGTGGAATCCCCTCCCCCAGCGAGAAGCTCACTCGCCTGTAGAATCCCCTCCCCCAGCGAGAAGCTCACTCGCCTGTGGAATCCCCTCCCCCAGCGAGAAGCTCACTCGCCTGTGGAATCCCCTCCCCCAGCGAGAAACTCACTCGCTTGTCGAATCCGCTCCCCCAGCGAGAGGCTCACTCGCCTGTGGAATCCCCTCCCCCAGCGAGAAGCTCTCTCGCCTGTGGAATCCGCTCCCGCAGCGAGAAGCTCACTCGCCTGTGGAATCCCCTCCCCCAGCGAGAAGCTCACTCGCCTGTGGAATCCGCCCCCCCAGCGAGAAGCTCTCTTGCCTGTGGAATCCCCTCCCCCAGCGAGAAGCTCACTCGCCTGTGGAATCCGCTCCCGCAGCGAGAAGCTCACTCGCCTGTGGAATCCCCTCCCCCAGCGAGAAGCTCACTCGCCTGTGGAATCCGCTCCCCCAGCGAGAAACTCACTCGACTGTGGAATCCCCTCCCCCAGCGAGAAGCTCATTCGCCTGTGGAATTCCCTCCCCCAGCGAGAAACTCACTCGCCTGTGGAATCCCCTCCCCCAGCGAGAAGCTCAATCGCCTGTGGAATCCCCTCCCCCAGCGAGAATTTCACTCGCCTGTGGAATGCCCTCCCCCAGCGAGAAGCTCACTCGCCTGTGGAATCCGCTCCCCCAGCGAGAAGCTCTCTCGCCTGTGGAATCCCCTCCCCCAGCGAGAAGCTCACTCGCCTGTGGAATCCCCTCCCCCAGCGAGAAGCTCTCTCGCCTGTGGAATCCCCTCCCCCAGCGAGAAGCTCACTCGCCTGTGGAATCCCCTCCCCCAGCGAGAAACTCACTCGCCGGTGGAATCCCCTCCCCCAGCGAGAGGCTCACTCGCCTGTGGAATCCCCTCCCCCAGCGAGAAGCTCACTCGCCTGTGGAATCCCCTCCCCCAGCGAGAAGCTCACTCGCCTGTGGAATCCCCTCCCCCAGCGAGAAACTCACTCGCCTGTGGAATCCCCTCCCCCAGCGAGAAGCTCACTCGCCTGTGGAATCCCCTCCCCCAGCGAGAAGCTCACTCGCCTGTGGAATCCCCTCCCCCAGCGAGAAGCTCTCTCGCCTGTGGAATCCGCTCCCCCAGCGAGAAGCTCTCTCGCCTGTGGAATCCGCTCCCCCAGCGAGAAGCTCACTCGCCTGTGGAATCCCCTCCCCCAGCGAGAGGCTCACTCGCCAATGGAATCCGCTCCCCCAGCGAGAGGCTCACTCGCCTGTGGAATCCCCTCCCGCAGCGAGAAGCTCTCTCGCCTGTGGAATCCCCTCCCCCAGCGAGAAGCTCACTCGCCTGTGGAATCTGCTCCCCCAGCGAGAAGCTCACTCGCCTGTGGAATCCCCTCCCCCAGCGAGAAGCTCACTCGCCTGTGGAATCCCCTCCACCAGCGAGAAGCTCACTCGCCTGTGGAATCCCCTCCCCCAGCGAGAAGCTCACTCGCCAATGGAATCCGCTGCCCCAGCGAGAAGCTCACTCGCCTGTGGAATCCCCTCCCCCAGCGAGAAGCTCACTCGCCTGTGGAATCCCCTCCACCAGCGAGAAGCTCACTCGCCTGTGGAATCCCCTCCCCCAGCGAGAAGCTCACTCGCCTGCGGAATCCCCTCCCCAGCGAGAAGCTCACTCGCCTGTGGAATCCCCTCCCCCAGCGAGAAGCTCACTCGCCTGCGGAATGCCCTCCCCAGCGAGAAGCTCACTCGCTAGTGGAATCCCCTCCCCCCCGCGAGAAACTCACTCGCCTGTGGAATCCCCTCCCCCAGCGAGAAGCTCACTCGCCTGTGGAATCCCCTCCCCCAGCGAGAAGCTCACTCGCCTGCGGAATGCCCTCCCCAGCGAGAAGCTCACCCGCCTGTGGAATCCTCTCCCCCAGCGAGAGACTCACTCGGCTGTGGAATCCCCTCCCCCAGCGAGAAGCTCACTCGCCTGTGGAATCCCCTCCCCCAGCGAGAAGCTCAATCGCCTGTGGAATCCCCTCCCCCAGCGAGAAGCTCACTCGCCTGTGGAATCCCCTCCCCCAGCGAGAAGCTCACTCGCCTGTTGAATCCCCTCCCCCAGCGAGAAGCTCTCTCGCCTGTGGAATCCCCTCCCCCAGCGAGAAGCTCACTCGCCTGTGGAATCCATTCCCCCAGCGAGAAGCTCACTCGCCTGTGGAATCCCCTCCCCCAGCGAGAAGCTCACTCGCCTATGGAATCCGCTCCCCCAGCGAGAAGCTCACTCGCCTGTGGAATCCCCTCCCCCAGCGAGAAGCTCACTCGCCTGTGGAATCCCCTCCCCCAGCGAGAAGCTCACTCGACTGTGGAATCCCCTCCCCCAGCGAGAAGCTCACTCGCCTGTGGAATCCCCTCCCCCAGCGAGAAGCTCACTCGCCTGTGGAATCCCCTCCCCCAGCGAGAAGCTCACTCGCCTGTGGAATCCCCTCCCCCAGCAAGAAGCTCACTCGCCAATGGAATCCGCTCCCCCAGCGAGAGGCTCACTCGCCTGTGGAATCCCCTCCCCCAGCGAGAAGCTCACTCGCCTGTGGAATCCCCTCCCCCAGCGAGAAGCTCACTCGCCTGTGGAATCCCCTCCCCCAGCGAGAAGCTCACTCGCCTGTGGAATCCCCTCCCCCAGCGAGAAGCTCACTCGCCTGTGGAATCCCCTCCCCCAGCGAGAAGCTCACTCGCCTGTGGAATCCCCTCCCCCAGCGAGAAGCTCACTCGCCTGTGGAATCCCCTCCCCCAGCGAGAAGCTCACTCGCCAATGGAATCCGCTGCCCCAGCGAGAAGCTCACTCGCCTGTGAAATCCCCTCCCCCAGCGAGAAGCTCACTCGCCTGTGGAATCCCCTCCCCCAGCGAGAAGCTCTCTCGCCTGTGGAATCCCCTCCCCAGCGAGAAGCTCACTCGCCTGTGGAATCCCCTCCCCCAGCGCGATGCTCACTCGCCTGTTGAATCCCCTCCCCCAGCGAGAAGCTCACTTGCCTGTGGAATCCCCTCCCCCAGCGAGAAGCTCACTCGCCTGTGGAATCCCCTCCCCCAGCGAGATGCTCACTCGCCTGTGGAATCCCCTCCCCCAGCGAGAATCTCACTCGCCTGTGGAATCCCCTCCCCCAGCGAGAAGCTCACTCGCCTGTGGAATCCGCTCCCCCAGCGAGAAGCTCACTCGCCTGTGGAATCCGCTCCCCCAGCGAGAAGCTCACTCGCCTGTGGAATCCGCTCCCCCAGCGAGAGGCTCACTCGCCTGTGGAATCCCCTCCCCCAGCGAGAATCTCACTCGCCTGTGGAATCCGCTCCCCCAGCGAGAAGCTCACTCGCCTGTGGAATCCCCTCCCCCAGCGAGAAGCTCACTCGCCTGTGGAATCCCCTCCCCCAGCGAGAAGCTCACTCGCCTGTGGAATCCCCTCCCCCAGCTAGAAGCTCACTCGCCTGTGGAATCCCCTCTCCCAGCGAGAAGCTCACTCGCCTGTGGAATCCCCTCCCCCAGTGAGAAGCTCACTCGCCTGTGGAATCCCCTCCCCCAGCTAGAAGCTCACTCGCCTGTGGAATCCCCTCCCCCAGCGAGAAGCTCACTCGCCTGTGGAATCCCCTCCCCCAGCGAGAAGCTCACTCGCCTGTGGAATCCCCTCCCCCAGCGAGAAACTCACTCGCCTGTGGAATCCGCTCCCCCAGCGAGAAGCTCACTCGCCTTTGGAATCCCCTCCCCCAGCGAGAAGATCACTCGCCTGTGGAATCCCCTCCCCCAGCGAGAAGCTCACTCGCCTGTGGAATCTGCTCCCCCAGCGAGAAGCTCACTCGCCTGTGGAATCCCCTCCCCCAGCGAGAAGCTCACTCGCCTGTGGAATCCCCTCCCCCAGCGAGAAGCTCACTCGCCTGTGGAATCCCCTCCCCCAGCGAGAAGCTCACTCGCCTGTGGAATCCGCTCCCCCAGCGAGAAGCTCACTCGCCTGTGGAATCCCCTCCCCCCGCGAGAGGCTCACTCGCCTGTGGAATCCCCTCCCCAGCGAGAAGCTCACTCGCCTGTGGAATCCCCTCCCCCAGCGAGAAGCTCACTCGCCTGTGGAATCCCCTCCCCCAGCGAGAAGCTCACTCGCCTGTGGAATCCCCTCCCCCAGCGAGAAGCTCACTCGCCTGTGGAATCCCCTCCCCCAGCGAGAAGCTCACTCGCCTGTGGAATCCCCTCCCCCAGCGAGAAGCTCACTCGCCTGTGGAATCCCCTCCCCCAGCGAGAAGCTCACTCGCCTGTGGAATCCCCTCCCCCAGCGAGAAGCTCACTCGCCTGTGGAATCCCCTCCCCCAGCGAGAAGATCACTCGCCAATGGAGTCCGCTCCCCCAGCGAGAGGCTCACTCGCCTGTGGAATCCCCTCCCCCAGCGAGAGACTCACTCGGCTGTGGAATCCCCTCCCCAGCGAGAAGCTCACTCGCCTGTGGAATCCCCTCCCCCAGCGAGAAGCTCACTCGCCTGTGGAATCCGCTCCCCCAGCGAGAAGCTCACTCGCCTGTGGAATCCCGTCCCCCAGCGAGAAGCTCACTCGCCTGTGGAATCCCCTCCCCCAGCGAGAGACTCACTCGGCTGTGGAATCCCCTCCCCAGCGAGAAGCTCACTCGCCTGTGGAATCCCCTCCCCCAGCGAGAAGCTCACTCGCCTGTGGAATCCGCTCCCCCAGCGAGAGGCTCACTCGCCTGTGGAATCCCCTCCCCCAGCGAGAATCTCACTCGCCTGTGGAATCCGCTCCCCCAGCGAGAAGCTCACTCGCCTGTGGAATCCCCTCCCCCAGCGAGAAGCTCACTCGCCTGTGGAATCCCCTCCCCCAGCGAGAAGCTCACTCGCCTGTGGAATCCCCTCCCCCAGCTAGAAGCTCACTCGCCTGTGGAATCCCCTCCCCCAGCGAGAAGCTCACTCACCTGTGGAATCCCCTCCCCCAGTGAGAAGCTCACTCGCCTGTGGAATCCCCTCCCCCAGCTAGAAGCTCACTCGCCTGTGGAATCCCCTCCCCCAGCGAGAAGCTCACTCGCCTGTGGAATCCCCTCCCCCAGCGAGAAGCTCACTCGCCTGTGGAATCCCCTCCCCCAGCGAGAAACTCACTCGCCTGTGGAATCCGCTCCCCCAGCGAGAAGCTCACTCGCCTGTGGAATCCCCTCCCCCAGCGAGAAGCTCACTCGCCTGTGGAATCCCCTCCCCCAGCGAGAAGCTCACTCGCCTGTGGAATCTGCTCCCCCAGCGAGAAGCTCACTCGCCTGTGGAATCCCCTCCCCCAGCGAGAAGCTCACTCGCCTGTGGAATCCCCTCCCCCAGCGAGAAGCTCACTCGCCTGTGGAATCCCCTCCCCCAGCGAGAAGCTCACTCGCCTGTGGAATCCCCTCCCCCAGCGAGAAGCTCACTCGCCTGTGGAATCCCCTCCCCCAGCGAGAGGCTAACTCGCCTGTGGAATCCCCTCCCCCCGCGAGAAGCTCACTCGCCTGTGGAATCCCCTCCCCCAGCGAGAAGCTCTCTCGCCTGTGGAATTCCCTCCTCCAGCGAGAAGCTCACCCGCCTGTGGAATCCCCTCACCCCGCGAGAAGCTCACTCGCCTGTGGAATCCCCTCCCCCAGCGAGAAGCTCACTCGCCTGTGGAATCCCCTCCCCCAGCGAGAAGCTCACTCGCCTGTGGAATCCCCTCCCCCAGCGAGAGACTCACTCGGCGGTGGAATCCCCTCCCCAGCGAGAAGCTCACTCGCCTGTGGAATCCCCTCCCCCACGAGAAGCTCACCCGCCTGTGGAATCCCCTCCCCCAGCGAGAGACTCACTCGGCTGTGGAATCCCCTCCCCCAGCGAGAGGCTCACTCGCCTGTGGAATCCCCTCCCCAGCGAGAAGCTCACTCGCCTGTGGAATCCCCTCCCCCAGCGAGAGACTCACTCGGCGGTGGAATCCCCTCCCCAGCGAGAAGCTCACTCGCCTGTGGAATCCCCTCCCCCACGAGAAGCTCACCCGCCTGTGGAATCCCCTCCCCCAGCGAGAGACTCACTCGGCTGTGGAATCCCCTCCCCCAGCGAGAGGCTCACTCGCCTGTGGAATCCCCTCCCCAGCGAGAAGCTCACTCGCCTGTGGAATCCCCTCCCCCAGCGAGAAGCTCACTCGCCTGTGGAATCCCCTCCCCCAGCGAGAAGCTCACTCGCCTGTGGAATCCCCTCCCCCAGCGAGAAGCTCACTCGCCTGTGGAATCCCCTCCCCCAGCGAGAAACTCACTCGCTTGTCGAATCCGCTCCCCCAGCGAGAGGCTCACTCGCCTGTGGAATCCCCTCCCCCAGCGAGAAGCTCACTCGCCTGTGGAATCCGCTCCCCCAGCGAGAGGCTCACTCGCCTGTGGAATCCCCTCCCCCAGCGAGAATCTCACTCGCCTGTGGAATCCGCTCCCCCAGCGAGAAGCTCACTCGCCTGTGGAATCCACTCCCCCAGCGAGAAGCTCACTCGCCTGTGGAATCCCCTCCCCCAGCGAGAAGCTCACTCGCCTGTGGAATCCCCTCCCCCAGCTAGAAGCTCACTCGCCTGTGGAATCCCCTCCCCCAGCGAGAAGCTCACTCGCCTGTGGAATCCCCTCCCCCAGTGAGAAGCTCACTCGCCTGTGGAATCCCCTCCCCCAGCTAGAAGCTCACTCGCCTGTGGAATCCCCTCCCCCAGCGAGAAGCTCACTCGCCTGTGGAATCCCCTCCCCCAGCGAGAAGCTCACTCGCCTGTGGAATCCCCTCCCCCAGCGAGAAACTCACTCGCCTGTGGAATCCGCTCCCCCAGCGAGAAGCTCACTCGCCTGTGGAATCCCCTCCCCCAGCGAGAAGCTCACTCGCCTGTGGAATCCCCTCCCCCAGCGAGAAGCTCACTCGCCTGTGGAATCTGCTCCCCCAGCGAGAAGCTCACTCGCCTGTGGAATCCCCTCCCCCAGCGAGAAGCTCACTCGCCTGTGGAATCCCCTCCCCCAGCGAGAAGCTCACTCGCCTGTGGAATCCCCTCCCCCAGCGAGAAGCTCACTCGCCTGTGGAATCCCCTCCCCCAGCGAGAAGCTCACTCGCCTGTGGAATCCCCTCCCCCAGCGAGAGGCTAACTCGCCTGTGGAATCCCCTCCCCCCGCGAGAAGCTCACTCGCCTGTGGAATCCCCTCCCCCAGCGAGAAGCTCTCTCGCCTGTGGAATTCCCTCCTCCAGCGAGAAGCTCACCCGCCTGTGGAATCCCCTCACCCCGCGAGAAGCTCACTCGCCTGTGGAATCCCCTCCCCCAGCGAGAAGCTCACTCGCCTGTGGAATCCCCTCCCCCAGCGAGAAGCTCACTCGCCTGTGGAATCCCCTCCCCCAGCGAGAGACTCACTCGGCGGTGGAATCCCCTCCCCAGCGAGAAGCTCACTCGCCTGTGGAATCCCCTCCCCCACGAGAAGCTCACCCGCCTGTGGAATCCCCTCCCCCAGCGAGAGACTCACTCGGCTGTGGAATCCCCTCCCCCAGCGAGAGGCTCACTCGCCTGTGGAATCCCCTCCCCAGCGAGAAGCTCACTCGCCTGTGGAATCCCCTCCCCCAGCGAGAGACTCACTCGGCGGTGGAATCCCCTCCCCAGCGAGAAGCTCACTCGCCTGTGGAATCCCCTCCCCCACGAGAAGCTCACCCGCCTGTGGAATCCCCTCCCCCAGCGAGAGACTCACTCGGCTGTGGAATCCCCTCCCCCAGCGAGAGGCTCACTCGCCTGTGGAATCCCCTCCCCAGCGAGAAGCTCACTCGCCTGTGGAATCCCCTCCCCCAGCGAGAAGCTCACTCGCCTGTGGAATCCCCTCCCCCAGCGAGAAGCTCACTCGCCTGTGGAATCCCCTCCCCCAGCGAGAAGCTCACTCGCCTGTGGAATCCCCTCCCCCAGCGAGAAACTCACTCGCTTGTCGAATCCGCTCCCCCAGCGAGAGGCTCACTCGCCTGTGGAATCCCCTCCCCCAGCGAGAAGCTCTCTCGCCTGTGGAATCCCCTCCCCCAGCGAGAAGCTCACTCGCCTGTGGAATCCCGTCCCCCTGCGAGAAGCTCACTCGCCTGTGGAATCCCCTCCCCCAGCGAGAGACTCACTCGGCTGTGGAATCCCCTCCCCAGCGAGAAGCTCACTCGCCTGTGGAATCCCCTCCCCCAGCGAGAAGCTCACTCGCCTGTGGAATCCGCTCCCCCAGCGAGAGGCTCACTCGCCTGTGGAATCCCCTCCCCCAGCGAGAATCTCACTCGCCTGTGGAATCCTCTCCCCCAGCGAGAAGCTCACTCGCCTGTGGAATCCCCTCCCCCAGCGAGAAGCTCACTCGCCTGTGGAATCCCCTCCCCCAGCGAGAAGCTCACTCGCCTGTGGAATCCCCTCCCCCAGCTAGAAGCTCACTCGCCTGTGGAATCCCCTCCCCCAGCGAGAAGCTCACTCGCCTGTGGAATCCCCTCCCCCAGTGAGAAGCTCACTCGCCTGTGGAATCCCCTCCCCCAGCTAGAAGCTCACTCGCCTGTGGAATCCCCTCCCCCAGCGAGAAGCTCACTCGCCTGTGGAATCCCCTCCCCCAGCGAGAAGCTCACTCGCCTGTGGAATCCCCTCCCCCAGCGAGAAACTCACTCGCCTGTGGAATCCGCTCCCCCAGCGAGAAGCTCACTCGCCTGTGGAATCCCCTCCCCCAGCGAGAAGCTCACTCGCCTGTGGAATCCCCTCCCCCAGCGAGAAGCTCACTCGCCTGTGGAATCTGCTCCCCCAGCGAGAAGCTCACTCGCCTGTGGAATCCCCTCCCCCAGCGAGAAGCTCACTCGCCTGTGGAATCCCCTCCCCCAGCGAGAAGCTCACTCGCCTGTGGAATCCCCTCCCCCAGCGAGAAGCTCACTCGCCTGTGGAATCCCCTCCCCCAGCGAGAAGCTCACTCGCCTGTGGAATCCCCTCCCCCAGCGAGAGGCTAACTCGCCTGTGGAATCCCCTCCCCCCGCGAGAAGCTCACTCGCCTGTGGAATCCCCTCCCCCAGCGAGAAGCTCTCTCGCCTGTGGAATTCCCTCCTCCAGCGAGAAGCTCACCCGCCTGTGGAATCCCCTCACCCCGCGAGAAGCTCACTCGCCTGTGGAATCCCCTCCCCCAGCGAGAAGCTCACTCGCCTGTGGAATCCCCTCCCCCAGCGAGAAGCTCACTCGCCTGTGGAATCCCCTCCCCCAGCGAGAGACTCACTCGGCGGTGGAATCCCCTCCCCAGCGAGAAGCTCACTCGCCTGTGGAATCCCCTCCCCCACGAGAAGCTCACCCGCCTGTGGAATCCCCTCCCCCAGCGAGAGACTCACTCGGCTGTGGAATCCCCTCCCCCAGCGAGAGGCTCACTCGCCTGTGGAATCCCCGCCCCAGCGAGAAGCTCACTCGCCTGTGGAATCCCCTCCCCCAGCGAGAGACTCACTCGGCGGTGGAATCCCCTCCCCAGCGAGAAGCTCACTCGCCTGTGGAATCCCCTCCCCCACGAGAAGCTCACCCGCCTGTGGAATCCCCTCCCCCAGCGAGAGACTCACTCGGCTGTGGAATCCCCTCCCCCAGCGAGAGGCTCACTCGCCTGTGGAATCCCCTCCCCAGCGAGAAGCTCACTCGCCTGTGGAATCCCCTCCCCCAGCGAGAAGCTCACTCGCCTGTGGAATCCCCTCCCCCAGCGAGAAGCTCACTCGCCTGTGGAATCCCCTCCCCCAGCGAGAAGCTCACTCGCCTGTGGAATCCCCTCCCCCAGCGAGAAACTCACTCGCTTGTCGAATCCGCTCCCCCAGCGAGAGGCTCACTCGCCTGTGGAATCCCCTCCCCCAGCGAGAAGCTCTCTCGCCTGTGGAATCCCCTCCCCCAGCGAGAAGCTCACTCGCCTGTGGAATCCCGTCCCCCAGCGAGAAGCTCACTCGCCTGTGGAATCCCCTCCCCCATCGAGAGACTCACTCGGCTGTGGAATCCCCTCCCCAGCGAGAAGCTCACTCGCCTGTGGAATCCCCTCCCCCAGCGAGAAGCTCACTCGCCTGTGGAATCCGCTCCCCCAGCGAGAGGCTCACTCGCCTGTGGAATCCCCTCCCCCAGCGAGAATCTCACTCGCCTGTGGAATCCGCTCCCCCAGCGAGAAGCTCACTCGCCTGTGGAATCCCCTCCCCCAGCGAGAAGCTCACTCGCCTGTGGAATCCCCTCCCCCAGCGAGAAGCTCACTCGCCTGTGGAATCCCCTCCCCCAGCTAGAAGCTCACTCGCCTGTGGAATCCCCTCCCCCAGCGAGAAGCTCACTCGCCTGTGGAATCCCCTCCCCCAGTGAGAAGCTCACTCGCCTGTGGAATCCCCTCCCCCAGCTAGAAGCTCACTCGCCTGTGGAATCCCCTCCCCCAGCGAGAAGCTCACTCGCCTGTGGAATCCCCTCCCCCAGCGAGAAGCTCACTCGCCTGTGGAATCCCCTCCCCCAGCGAGAAACTCACTCGCCTGTGGAATCCGCTCCCCCAGCGAGAAGCTCACTCGCCTGTGGAATCCCCTCCCCCAGCGAGAAGCTCACTCGCCTGTGGAATCCCCTCCCCCAGCGAGAAGCTCACTCGCCTGTGGAATCTGCTCCCCCAGCGAGAAGCTCACTCGCCTGTGGAATCCCCTCCCCCAGCGAGAAGCTCACTCGCCTGTGGAATCCCCTCCCCCAGCGAGAAGCTCACTCGCCTGTGGAATCCCCTCCCCCAGCGAGAAGCTCACTCGCCTGTGGAATCCCCTCCCCCAGTGAGAAGCTCACTCGCCTGTGGAATCCCCTCCCCCAGCTAGAAGCTCACTCGCCTGTGGAATCCCCTCCCCAGCGAGAAGCTCACTCGCCTGTGGAATCCCCTCCCCCAGCGAGAAGCTCACTCGCCTGTGGAATCCCCTCCCCCAGCGAGAAGCTCACTCGCCTGTGGAATCCCCTCCCCAGCGAGAAGCTCACTCGCCTGTGGAATCCGCTCCCCCAGCGAGAAGCTCACTCGCCTGTGGAATCCCCTCCCCCCGCGAGAGGCTCACTCGCCTGTGGAATCCCCTCCCCAGCGAGAAGCTCACTCGCCTGTGGAATCCCCTCCCCAAGCGAGAAGCTCACTCGCCTGTGGAATCCCCTCCCCCAGCGAGAAGCTCACTCGCCTGTGGAATCCCCTCCCCCAGCGAGAAGCTCACTCGCCTGTGGAATCCCCTCCCCCAGCGAGAAGCTCACTCGCCTGTGGAATCCCCTCCCCCAGCGAGAAGCTCACTCGCCTTTGAAATCCCCTCCACCAGCGAGAGGCTCACTCGCCTGTGGAATCCCCTCCACCAGCGAGAAGCTCACTCGCCTGTGGAATCCCCTCCCCCAGCGAGAAGCTCACTCGCCTGTGGAATCCCCTCCACCAGCGAGAAGCTCACTCGCCTGTGGAATCCCCTCCCCCAGCGAGAAGCTCACTCGCCTGTGGAATCCCCTCCACCAGCGAGAAGCTCACTCGCCTGTGGAATCCCCTCCCCCAGCGAGAAGCTCACCCGCCTGTGGAATCCCCTCCCCCCGCGAGAAGCTCACTCGCCAGTGGAATCCCCTCCCCCCCGCGAGAAACTCACTCGCCTGTGGAATCCCCTCCCCCAGCGAGAAGCTCACTCGCCTGTGGAATCCCCTCCAGCAGCGAGAAGCTCACTCGCCTGTGGAATCCGCTCCCCCAGCGAGAGGCTCACTCGCCTGTGGAATCCCCTCCCCCAGCGAGAAGCTCACTCGCCTGCGGAATGCCCTCCCCCAGCGAGAAGCTCACTCGCCTGTGGAATCCCCTCCACCAGCGAGAAGCTCACTCGCCTGTGGAATCCCCTCCACCAGCGAGAAGCTCACTCGCCTGTGGAATCCCCTCCACCAGCGAGAAGCTCACTCGCCTGTGGAATCCCCTCCACCAGCGAGAAGCTCACTCGCCTGTGGAATCCCCTCCCCAGCGAGAAGCTCACTCGCCTGTGGAATCCCCTCCCCCAGCGAGAAGCTCACTCGCCTGTGGAATCCCCTCCACCAGCGAGAAGCTCACTCGCCTGCGGAATGCCCTCCCCCAGCGAGAAGCTCACTCGCCTGTGGAATCCCCTCCCCCAGCGAGAAGCTCACTCGCCTGTGGAATCCCCTCCTCCAGCGAGAAGCTCACTCGCCTGCGGAATCCCCTCCCCCAGCGAGAAGCTCACTCGACTGTGGAATCCCCTCCCCCAGCGAGAAGCTCACCCGCCTGTGGAATCCTCTCCCCCAGCGAGAGACTCACTCGGCTGTGGAATCCCCTCCCCCAGCGAGAAGCTCACTCGCCTGTGGAATCCCCTCCCCCAGCGAGAAGCTCAATCGCCTGTGGAATCCCCTCCCCCAGCGAGAAGCTCACTCGCCTGTGGAATCCCCTCCCCCAGCGAGAAGCTCACTCGCCTGTTGAATCCCCTCCCCCAGCGAGAAGCTCTCTCGCCTGTGGAATCCCCTCCCCCAGCGAGAAGCTCACTCGCCTGTGGAATCCATTCCCCCAGCGAGAAGCTCACTCGCCTGCGGAATCCCCTCCCCCAGCGAGAAACTCACTCGCCTGTGGAATCCGCTCCCCCCGCGAGAATCTCACTCGCCTATGGAATCCGCTCCCCCAGCGAGAAGCTCACTCGCCTGTGGAATCCCCTCCCCCAGCGAGAAGCTCACTCGCCTGTGGAATCCCCTCCCCCAGCGAGAAGCTCACTCGCCTGTATAATCCCCTCCCCCAGCGAGAAGCTCACTCGCCTGTGGAATCCCCTCCCCCAGTGAGAAGCTCACTCGCCTGTGGAATCCCCTCCCCCAGCGAGAAGCTCACTCGCCTGTGGAATCCCCTCCCCCAGCAAGAAGCTCACTCGCCAATGGAATCCGCTCCCCCAGCGAGAAGCTCACTCGCCTGTGGAATCCCCTCCCCCAGCGAGAAGCTCACTCGCCTGTGGAATCCCCTCCCCCAGCGAGAAGCTCACTCGCCAATGGAATCCGCTGCCCCAGCGAGAAGCTCACTCGCCTGTGAAATCCCCTCCCCCAGCGAGAAGCTCACTCGCCTGTGGAATCCCCTCCCCCAGCGAGAAGCTCTCTCGCCTGTGGAATCCCCTCCCCATCGAGAAGCTCACTCGCCTGTGGAATCCCCTCCCCCAGCGCGATGCTCACTCGCCTGTGGAATCCCCTCCCCCAGCGAGAAGCTCACTTGCCTGTGGAATCACCTCCCCCAGCGAGAAGCTCACTCGCCTGTGGAATCCCCTCCCCCAGCGAGATGCTCACTCGCCTGTGGAATCCCCTCCCCCAGCGAGAATCTCACTCGCCTGTGGAATCCCCTCCCCCAGCGAGAAGCTCACTCGCCTGTGGAATCCGCTCCCCCAGCGAGAAGCTCACTCGCCTGTGGAATCCGCTCCCCCAGCGAGAGGCTCACTCGCCTGTGGAATCCCCTCCCCCAGCGAGAATCTCACTCGCCTGTGGAATCCGCTCCCCCAGCGAGAAGCTCACTCGCCTGTGGAATCCCCTCCCCCAGCGAGAAGCTCACTCGCCTGTGGAATCCCCTCCCCCACCGAGAAGCTCACTCGCCTGTGGAATATTCTCCCCCAGCTAGAAGCTCACTCGCCTGTGGAATCCCCTCCCCCAGCGAGAAGCTCACTCGCCTGTGGAATCCCCTCCCCCAGTGAGAAGCTCACTCGCCTGTGGAATCCCCTCCCCCAGATAGAAGCTCACTCGCCTGTGGAATCCCCTCCCCCAGCGAGAAGCTCACTCGCCTGTGGAATCCCCTCCCCCAGCGAGAAGCTCACTCGCCTGTGGAATCCCCTCCCCCAGGGAGAAACTCACTCGCCTGTGGAATCCGCTCCCCCAGCGAGAAACTCACTCGCCTGTGGAATCTGCTCCCCCCCGTGAGAAACTCACTCGCCTGTGGAATCCCCTCCCCCAGCGAGAAGCTCACTCGCCTGTGGAATCCCCTCCCCCAGCGAGAAGCTCACTCGCCTGTGGAATCCGCTCCCCCAGCGAGAAGATCACTCGCCTGTGGAATCCCCTCCCCCAGCGAGAAGCTCACTCGCCTGTGGAATCCCCTCCCCCAGCGAGAAGCTCACTCGCCTGTGGAATCCCCTCCCCCAGCGAGAAGCTCACTCGCCTGTGGAATCCGCTCCCCCAGCGAGAAGCTCACTCGCCTGTGGAATCCCCTCCCCCCGCGAGAGGCTCACTCGCCTGTGGAATCCCCTCCCCAGCGAGAAGCTCACTTGCCTGTGGAATCCCCTCCCCCAGCGAGAAGCTCACTCGCCTGTGGAATCCCCTCCCCCAGCGAGAAGCTCACTCGCCTGTGGAATCCCCTCCCCCAGCGAGAAGCTCACTCGCCTGTGGAATCCCCTCCCCCAGCGAGAAGCTCACTCGCCTGTGGAATCCCCTCCCCCAGCGAGAGGCTCACTCGCCTGTGGAATCCCCTCCCCCAGCGAGAAACTCACTCGCCTGTGGAATCCGCTCCCCCCGCGAGAAGCTCACTCGCCTATGGAATCCGCTCCCCCAGCGAGAAGCTCACTCGCCTGTGGAATCCCCTCCCCCAGCGAGAAGCTCACTCGCCTGTGGAATCCCCTCCCCCAGCGAGAAGCTCACTCGCCTGTGGAATCCCCTCCCCCAGCGAGAAGCTCACTTGCCTGTGGAATCCCCTCCCCCAGCGAGAAGCTCACTCGCCTGTGGAATCCCCTCCCCCAGCGAGAAGCTCACTCGCCTGTGGAATCCCCTCCCCCAGCAAGAAGCTCACTCGCCAATGGAATCCGCTCCCCCAGCGAGAAGCTCACTCGCCTGTGGAATCCCCTCCCCCAGCGAGAAGCTCACTCGCCTGTGGAATCCCCTCCCCCAGCGAGAAGCTCACTCGCCAATGGAATCCGCTGCCCCAGCGAGAAGCTCACTCGCCTGTGAAATCCCCTCCCCCAGCGAGAAGCTCACTCGCCTGTGGAGTCCCCTCCCCCAGCGAGAAGCTCTCTCGCCTGTGGAATCCCCTCCCCAGCGAGAAGCTCACTCGCCTGTGGAATCCCCTCGCCCAGCGCGATGCTCACTCGCCTGTGGAATCCCCTCCCCCAGCGAGAAGCTCACTTGCCTGTGGAATCCCCTCCCCCAGCGAGAAGCTCACTCGCCTGTGGAATCCCCTCCCCCAGCGAGATGCTCACTCGCCTGTGGAATCCCCTCCCCCAGCGAGAATCTCACTCGCCTGTGGAATCCCCTCCCCCAGCGAGAAGCTCACTCGCCTGTGGAATCCGCTCCCCCAGCGAGAAGCTCACTCGCCTGTGGAATCCGCTCCCCCAGCGAGAGGCTCACTCGCCTGTGGAATCCCCTCCCCCAGCGAGAATCTCACTCGCCTGTGGAATCCGCTCCCCCAGCGAGAAGCTCACTCGCCTGTGGAATCCCCTCCCCCAGCGAGAAGCTCACTCGCCTGTGGAATCCCCTCCCCCAGCGAGAAGCTCACTCGCCTGTGGAATCCCCTCCCCCAGCTAGAAGCTCACTCGCCTGTGGAATCCCCTCCCCCAGCGAGAAGCTCACTCGCCTGTGGAATCCCCTCCCCCAGTGAGAAGCTCACTCGCCTGTGGAATCCCCTCCCCCAGCTAGAAGCTCACTCGCCTGTGGAATCCCCTCCCCCAGCGAGAAGCTCACTCGCCTGTGGAATCCCCTCCCCCAGCGAGAAGCTCACTCGCCTGTGGAATCCCCTCCCCCAGCGAGAAACTCACTCGCCTGTGGAATCCGCTCCCCCAGCGAGAAGCTCACTCGCCTGTGGAATCTGCTCCCCCCCGTGAGAAACTCACTCGCCTGTGGAATCCCCTCCCCCAGCGAGAAGCTCACTCGCCTGTGGAATCCCCTCCCCCAGCAAGAAGCTCACTCGCCTGTGGAATCTGCTCCCCCAGCGAGAAGCTCACTCGCCTGTGGAATCCCCTCCCCCAGCGAGAAGCTCACTCGCCTGTGGAATCCCCTCCCCCAGCGAGAAGCTCACTCGCCTGTGGAATCCCCTCCCCCAGCGAGAAGCTCACTCGCCTGTGGAATCCGCTCCCCCAGCGAGAAGCTCACTCGCCTGTGGAATCCCCTCCCCCCGCGAGAGGCTCACTCGCCTGTGGAATCCCCTCCCCAGCGAGAAGCTCACTCGCCTGTGGAATCCCCTCCCCCAGCGAGAAGCTCACTCGCCTGTGGAATCCCCTCCCCCAGCGAGAAGCTCACTCGCCTGTGGAATCCCCTCCCCCAGCGAGAAGCTCACTCGCCTGTGGAATCCCCTCCCCCAGCGAGAAGCTCACTCGCCTGTGGAATCCCCTCCCCCAGCGAGAGGCTCACTCGCCTGTGGAATCCCCTCCCCCAGCGAGAGACTCACTCGGCTGTGGAATCCCCTCCCCCAGCGAGAAGCTCACTCGCCTGTGGAATCCCCTCCCCCAGCGAGAAGCTCACTCGCCTGTGGAATCCCCTCCCCCAGCGAGAAGCTCACTCGCCTGTGGAATCCCCTCCCCCAGCGAGAAGCTCACTCGCCTGTGGAATCCCCTCCCCCAGCGCCGTGAGGCTGCATCATTGAATATTCTCACTGCTAAATCAGACAGAGTTTTGCTTGACAAGGGGGTCAAGGGTTACAGGGACAGGCAGGAAAGCGGGGAAATCACATCAACCCCACAATCTCATCGAAAGGGCTGAATGGCCTTTTCCTGCTCCTGATTTTAAGGGGAATTGTCCGGGAGGGAGGGGGAATGGTCCAGAGAGAGGGAATGGTCCGGAGAATGGTCCGGGAGGGAGGGGGAATGGTCTGGGGGAGGGGAGAATGGTCCAGAGGAGGGGAATGGTGTAGGAGGGTCAATGGTCCGTGAGGGGTAATGGGGTCCAGAGGGTGGAATGGTCTGGGGGGGGGCGGAGAATGACTGGAGAGTGTAATGATCCGGGGGTGGGGGTCGGGTTGGTCCAGGGGGGGGTGGGGGAATGGTCTGGAGGGAGAATCAATCTCCGTCCCTCCTCAATCACCCTCCCTACCTCGATATCTCCCCTGCCCGATCTCCCCCCCACCCCCTTCCTCGATCTCCCTCATCTCTTCCCCATCGCTGATTCCCTTCCTGCATCCCCGCCATTGGCTCCCGGTGTCCTCCCCCCCCACCCCCACATTGTCTCCTCCACCTCTTCAATCAAGGGCAGCACGGTAGCATTGTGGATAGCTCTAGAGTCCCAGGTTCGATTCCGGCTTGAGCCACTGTCTGTGCGGAGTCTGCATGTCCTCCCCGTGTGTGCGTGGGTTTCCTCCGGGTGCTCCGGTTTCCTCCCACAGTCCAAAGATGTGCAGGTTAGGTAGATTGGCCATGATAAATTGCCCTTCGTGTCCAAAATTGCCCTTCGTGTTGGGTGGGGTTACTGGGTTATGGGGATAGGGTGGAGGTGTTGACCTTGGGTAGGGTGCTCTTTCCAAGAGCCGGTGAAGACTCGATGGGCCGAATGGCCTCCTTCTGCACTGTAAATTCTGTAAATTCTATGATAATCCCAACCGGAAACCTGGAACGTTTTATCCGTGAGCCAATAGGAGATGATCCATGTCCAGAGTTCTCTTCAATCCTCACCTCATGCCTGGGCTTGAACCAGGTTGCAAACTCTGATGAAAGTCAAGTACCAAATTCTGGAGCTGGGTTTGACCCCTGGGGTCACCAACCTGACACAAATGTGAAAAGTGAAGCACGAGAAATTCATTGACCCAATGGGAGACTTGGTTTACTTTCACAGCGATTTATTTGATAAACATCTCACCGATGTCTGAACAGGCACAGGGCACGATTTTCACACAAACCAAAACATCCCAAAACTTCATGGTGTCAAGACACTAACCAGGGAAATAACAGAGATACAAGGGTTTAGCCAGATTCGACAAGAGCCAAACATTGCACAATGAACCTTCAAAACACAGATCCTGTACCCAGCCGAGATCCTCAGCTCTCGTCTCCCTCGTACCCACCTTACCCACCGAACCCACCCACTGAACCCCACCCAGTGCCTATCACCCAGCGTCCAACATCATTGTTTAGCACAAAATTTCCATCAGCCAATAGCCCGTCTGGTCAGTACCCAGTGCCCATTAACCAATAATTTGTCCTCAATAACCAACATTCCCGGCACAAAACTAATTGTACGACAGCCACAGTGCCTCTGGCTTAGACATTTCAGATTCACTGGCAGTGCCATTGTCAGTGGACCAGCAATCCAGTGATCCAGGGTAAAGCTCTTGGGGGGGGGGGGGGGGGGGGGGGAAGTTCTAATAATGATCATTGCCGATTGTTGTAAATGGTCCTTTTGGTGCTGTCCGGACCCGGTCTGGCCTGCGTGTGACTCCCGACCCCCAGAAAAAGTGCTCGTCTCTGAAATACGCTCAAGGAAGGTCAGTGACAACCAACAAATTTAAACAAACTTTTTTTTGTATTTTTCTTTTTAACTCTGTGCCCAGTGTCAAAGGTCAAAACAACTGCCCAATATCCAGGGGCACTGCCAATTATCCAGTGACCACTAGCGACATGCAGTGCCCAGTATCGATACCCAGTGTCCACTAGAGATACCCAGTCTTCATTACCCATCTTGAGTGCCAATTACCATTACCCAGTGTCCGTTAGCGACACCCAGTGTCCACTATCCGGTGCTATGTGACCCACAATTTGATATCGGTGCAACTGTTCCATTTGTGTTCTGAATCTTCCAGTCTCTTCAAACAGTGCAACACGATTCAGTGTTGCCAATACACAAATGGCAGGGTGCCAGTGCGAGGCAGGGAGTGCCCACACAGGGAGCGCTGGTCTAAGAACCGGAGACCTGGGTTGATTTGGTCAGTGTGAGCGAGCAGCCCTGTCTCGAGAGGAGCTGCCCACAGTTCGAGGCTCCGTTGTGAGTTACAAGGTTACAGTGTGGCCGATGTGCAAGTTGCAGCATTTGATGACATGGTCAGCTGGGTAATAGACACGTCTGCTTAATCCCAGGGAATGTACAATCCCAGGAAAGAGCAGGTGTGAGGACAGCACCGACCAATGGCACATTCCAGGACAATGTCACATAATATTTAGCAGCCCATAACAAGCAGAAAAACCATCACAACAGGTATGCAGTATCCATAGAAACGCAATAGCAACCAGCAGAGGCAGATTAAAGCACCAATCAGAGAGCACTGTCGGGGGGGGGGGGGGGAGGGGGGGGGGGGGGCGGGGGGTGCACTCACACCGTCCCCAATTAATACTCTTGCATTACTGCCATGATAAAGAGCCAGCGCCCACTCTCCCAGCGGCTGTGCCGGCTAACTGGGGGTGGGTGGGGGGGTCCAGCTGAGAATCTGTGTGAACATAGTGGCAGGAACATAGCGGGAACAGAGTGGCGGGGACATAGTGGCAGGAACATAGTGGCGGGAACATAGTGGCAGGGTCATAGTGGCAGGGACATAGTGGCAGGGACATAGTGGCAGGGACATAGTGGCAGGGACATAGTGGCGGGGACATAGTGGCGGGGACATAGTGGCAGGGACATAGTGGCGGGAACATAGTGGCAGGGACATAGTGGCAGGGACATAGTGGCAGGGACATAGTGGCAGGGACATAGTGGCGGGAACATAGTGGCAGGAACATAGCGGGGACATAGTGGCAGGGACATAGTGGCGGGAACATAGTGGCAGGGACATAGTGGCGGGAACATAGTGGCGGGAACATAGTGGCGGGGACATAGTGGCGGGGACATAGTGGCGGGGACATACTGGCAGGGACATAGTGGCGGGAACACAGTGGCAGGAACATAGTGGCAGGAACATAGCGGGAACATAGTGGCGGGGACATAGTGGCGGGGACATAGTGGCGGGGACATAGTGGCGGGAACATAGTGGCGGGGACATAATGGCGGTGACATAGTGGCGGGGACATAGTGGCGGGGACATAGTGGCGGGGACATAGTGGCGGGGACATAGTGGCAGGAACATAGCGGGGACATAGTGGCGGGGACATAGTGGCAGGAACATAGTGGCAGGAACATAGCGGGGACATAGTGGCGGGGACATAGTGGCGGGGACATAGTGGCAGGGACATAGTGGCGGGAACATATTGGCGGGAACATAGTGGCGGGGACATAGTGGCGGGGACATAGTGGCGGGGACATAGTGGCGGGGATATAGTGGCGGGGACATAGTGGCAGGAACATAGTGGCAGGAACATAGCGGGGACATAGTGGCAGGGACATAGTGGCGGGGACATAATGGCGGTGACATAGTGGCGGGGACATAGTGGCAGGAACATAGTGGCAGGAACATAGCGGGGACATAGTGGCGGGGACATAGCGGCGGGGACATAGTGGCGGGAACATAGTGGCGGGGACATAGTGGCGGGAACATAGTGGCGGGAACATAGTGGCAGGAACATAGTGGCAGGAACATAGCGGGGACATAGTGGCGGGAACATAGTGGCGGGGACATAATGGCGGTGACATAGTGGCGGGGACATAGTGGCGGGAACATAGTGGCGGGAACATAGTGGCGGGAACATAGTGGCGGGAACATAGTGGCGGGAACATAGTGGCGGGAACATAATGGCAGGAACATAGCGGGGACATAGTGGCGGGAGCATAGTGGCGGGAGAATAGTGGCGGGGACATAGTGGCGGGGACATAATGCCAGGAACATAGTGGCGGGAACATAGTGGCGGGAACATAGTGGCGGGAGCATAGTGGCGGGAGCATAGTGGCATGGACATAGTGGTGGGAACATAGTGGCAGGGACATAGTGGCAGGGACATAGTGGCATGGACATAGTGGTGGGAACATAGTGGCAGGGACATAGTGGCAGGGACATAGTGGCAGGGACATAGTGGCAGGGACATAGTGGCAGGAACATAGTGGCGGGAACATAGTGGCAGGAACATAGTGGCAGGAACATAGCGGGGACATAGTGGCAGGGACATAGTGGGGACATAGTGGCAGGGACATAGTGGCAGGGACATAGTGGCAGGGACATAGTGGCAGGAACATAGTGGCAGGGACATAGTGGCAGGCACATAGTGACAGGGACATAGTGGCAGGGACATAGAGGCAGGGACATAGTGGCGGGAACATAGTGGCGGTGACATAGTGGCAGGGACATAGTGGCGGGAACATAGTGGCGGGAACATAGTGGCGGTGACATAGTGGCGGTGACATAGTGGCAGGGACATAGTGGCAGGGACATAGTGGCGGGAACATAGTGGCAGGGACATAGTGGCGGGGACATAATGCCGGAAACATAGTGGCGGGAACATAGTGGCGGGAACATAGTGGCGGGAACATAGTGGCGGGAACATAGCGGGGACATAGTGGCGGGAACATAGTGGCAGGAACATAGTGGCAGGGACATAGTGGCAGGGACATAGTGGCAAGGAAATAGTGGTGGGAACATAGTGGCAGGGACATAGTGGCGGGAACATAGTGGCGGGAACAGTGGCGGGAACATAGCGGGGACATAGTGGCAGGAACATAGTGGCGGGAACATAGTGGCAGGAACATAGTGGCGGGAACATAGTGGCGGGGACATAGTGGCGGGGACATAGTGGCGGGAACATAGTGGCAGGAACATAGTGGCAGGGACATAGTGGCAGGGACATAGTGGCAGGGACATAGTGGCAAGGAAATAGTGGTGGGAACATAGTGGCAGGGACATAGTGGCGGGAACATAGTGGCGGGAACAGTGGCGGGAACATAGCGGGAACATAGTGGCAGGAACATAGCGGGGACATAGTGGCGGGAACATAGTGGCGGGGACATAGTGGCGGGGACATAATGCCAGGAACATATTGGCGGGGACATAGTGTCGGGAACATAGTGGCAGGAACATAGTGGCAGGGACATAGTGGCGGGAACATAGTGGCGGGAACATAGTGGCGGGAACATAGCGGCGGGAACATAGCGGCGGGAACATAGCGGCGGGGACATAGCGGGGACATAGTGGCGGGAACATAGCGGCGGGGACATAGCGGCGGGGACATAGCGGCGGGGACATAGCGGCGGGGACATAGTGGCGGGGACATAGCGGCGGGGACATAGCGGCGGGGGCATAGCGGCGGGGACATAGCGGGGACATAGTGGCGGGAACATAGCGGCGGGGACATAGCGGCGGGGACATAGCGGCGGGGACATAGCGGCGGGAACATAGCGGCGGGGGCATAGCGGCGGGGACATAGTGGCGGGAACATAGCGGCGGGAACATAGCGGCGGGGACATAGCGGCGGGGACATAGCGGCGGGGACATAGCGGCGGGGACATAGCGGGGACATAGTGTCGGGAACATAGCGGCGGGAACATAGCGGCGGGGACATAGCGGCGGGGACATAGTGGCAGGGACATAGTGGCAGGAACATAGTGGCAGGGACATAGTGGCGGGAACATAGTGGCAGGGACATAGTGGCAGGGACATAGTGGCAGGGACATAGTGGCAGGAACATAGTGGCAGGAACATAGTGGCAGGAACACAGTGGCAGGAACACAGTGGCAGGAACACAGTGGCAGGAACACAGTGGCAGGAACACAGTGGCAGGAACACAGTGGCAGGAACATAGCGGGGACATAGTGGCAGGAACATAGTGGCAGGGACATAGTGGCAGGAACATAGCGGCGACATAGTGGCGGGAACATAGTGGCGGGGACATAGTGGCGGGAACATAGTGGCAGGGACATAGTGGCAGGGACATAGTGGCAGGAACATAGTGGCAGGAACATAGTGGCAGGAACATAGTGGCAGGAACATAGTGGCAGGAACATAGTGGCAGGAACACAGTGGCAGGAACACAGTGGCAGGAACACAGTGGCAGGAACACAGTGGCAGGAACACAGTGGCAGGAACACAGTGGCAGGAACACAGTGGCAGGAACATAGCGGGGACATAGTGGCAGGAACATAGTGGCAGGGACATAGTGGCAGGGACAAAGTGGCAGCGACCTAGTGGCAGGAACATAGTGGCGGGGACATAGTGGCGGGGACATAGTGGCGGGAACATAGTGGCGCGAACATAGTGGCGGGGACATAGTGGCAGGGACATAGTGGCAGGGACATAGTGGCAGGGACATAGCGGGGACATAGTGGCAGGAACATAGTGACAGGGACATAGTGGCAGGGACATAGTGGCAGGGACATAGTGGCAGGGACATAGTGGCAGGGACATAGTGGCGGGAACATAGTGGCAGGAACATAGTGGCAGGGACATAGTGACAGGAACATAGTGGCAGGGACATAGTGGCAGGGACATAGTGGCGGGAACATATTGGCAGGGACATAGTGGCAGGGACATAGTGGCGGGAACATAGTGGCAGGAACACAGTGGCAGGAACACAGTGGCAGGAACACAGTGGCAGGAACATAGCGGGGACATAGTGGCAGGAACATAGTGGCAGGGACATAGTGGCAGGAACATAGCGGGGACATAGTGGCGGGAACATAGTGGCGGGGACATAGTGGCGGGAACATAGTGGCAGGGACATAGTGGCAGGGACATAGTGGCAGGGACATAGTGGCAGGAACATAGTGGCAGGAACACAGTGGCAGGAACACAGTGGCAGGAACACAGTGGCAGGAACACAGTGGCAGGAACACAGTGGCAGGAACACAGTGGCAGGAACATAGCGGGGACATAGTGGCAGGAACATAGTGGCAGGGACATAGTGGCAGGGACAAAGTGGCAGCGACATAGTGGCAGGAACATAGTGGCGGGGACATCGTGGCGGGGACATAGTGGCGGGGACATAGTGGCGGGAACATAGTGGCAGGGACATAGTGGCAGGGACATAGTGGCAGGGACATAGTGGCAGGGACATAGTGGTAGGGACATAGCGGGGACATAGTGGCAGGAACATAGTGACAGGAACATAGTGGCAGGGACATAGTGGCAGGGACATAGCGGCGGGGACATAGCGGCGGGAACATAGTGGCGGGGACATAGTGGCGGGAACATAGTGGCGGGGACATAGTGGCAGGGACATAGTGGCAGGAACATAGTGGCAGGGACATAGTGGCAGGGACATAGTGGCAGGAACATAGTGGCAGGGACATAGTGGCAGGGACATAGTGGCGGGAACATAGTGGCAGGGACATAGTGGCGGGAACATAGTGGCTGGAAGCCGCCATCGTCACTCACCTGCTCCTTTTGAGAATGAAAATAAAACACACGCTCCCCACTCCAACTCTGACCGGTCCAATCTTTTCAGGAGGCCATTCAGCCCCTCGATTCTGACCCATAATTCAGTCAGATCATGGCCCCACCTGTCACCCAACTCCACTTACCCACCTTGACTCCCTCTCTCAATAACTTTTACAGGCAAAAAGGTACCAATCGACCCCTCCCTCGCCCAATCAAAGGAAATAATTTTTCCCTTTCGGGCCTATCGAATGCTTTTCATCACCTTGCACTGGTTCCCGGATTCCTGGGAAGAATGAATCCGGGTCCCTTAACTCCCCATTCTGTAAACTGCACACTCCCCATCATCTTCACTCCCTTCTCCCCAATAGGTGGGCTAGTGTCGGAAAGGCCATTATTCTGGCTGCCCGTCCACCACGGCTCTCCGAGGGACATCGCCACGGAGTGCGGAGACTGGGGACTGAGAATCGGGCTTCATTCACCAACAGTCCAGCTCACAGGATAGAAATCCCGGCGGAGTCAACAGACTGCAGTTGAAATGAAATGAAAACCGCTCATTGTCACAAGTAGGCTTCAAATGAAGTTACTGTGAAAAGCCAACCCAAGTCCAGGCGTTGCAGGTAAAATGTCTAGATTGGCATTCCCAGGGCGGGACTGAGGGAGTGCTGCACTGTCAGAGGGTCAGTACTGAGGGAGTGCCGCACTGTCAGAGGGTCAGTACTGAGGGAGTGTCGCACTGTCAGAGGGTCAGTACTGAGGGAGCGCCGCACTGTCAGGGGGTCAGTACTGAGGGAGCGCCGCACTGTCAGAGGGTCAGTACTGAGGGAGCGCCGCACTGTCAGGGGGTCAGTACTGAGGGAGTGCTGCACTGTCAGAGGGTCAGTACTGAGGGAGCGCCGCACTGTCAGGGGGTCAGTACTGAGGGAGTGCTGCACTGTCAGAGGGTCAGTACTGAGGGAGTGCCGCACTGTCAGACGGTCAGTACTGAGGGAGTGCTGCACTGTCAGAGGGTCAGTACTGAGGGAGTGCTGCACTGTCAGAGGGTCAGTACTGAGGGAGTGCTGTACTGTCAGAGGGTCAGTACTGAGGGAGTGCTGCACTGTCAGAGGGTCAGTACTGAGGGAGTGCTGTACTGTCAGAGGGACAGTACTGAGGGAGTGCTGCACTGTCAGAGGGTCAGTACTGAGGGAGTGCCACACTGTCAGAGGGACAGTACTGAGGGAGTACCGCACTGTCAGAGGGCTAGTACTGAGGGAGTGCCGCACTGTCAGAGGGTCAGTACTGAGGGAGTGCTGTACTGTCAGAGGGTCAGTACTGAGGGAGTGCTGCACTGTCAGAGGGTTAGTACTGAGGGAGTGCCGCACTGTCAGAGGGTCAGTACTGAGGGAGTGCTGTACTGTCAGAGGGTGAGTACTGAGGGAGTGCTGCACTGTCAGAAGGTCAGTACTGAGGGAGTGCTGCACTGTCAGAGGGTCAGTACTGAGGGAGTGCTGCACTGTCAGAAGGTCAGTACTGAGGGAGTGCGGCACTGTCAGAGGGTCAGTACTGAGGGAGTGCCGCACTGTCAGAAGGTCAGTACTGAGGGAGTGCTGCACTGTCAGAGGGTCAGTACTGAGGGAGTGCTGCACTGTCAGAGGGTCAGTACTGAGGGAGTGCCGCACTGTCAGAGGGTCAGTACTGAGGGAGTGCCGCACTGTCAGAGGGTCAGTACTGAGGGAGTGCCGCACTGTCAGAGGGTCAGTACTGAGGGAGTGCTGCACTGTCAGAGGGTCAGTACTGAGGGACTGCTGCACTGTCAGAGGGTCAGTACTGAGGGAGTGCTGCAATGTCAGAGGGTGAGTACTGAGGGAGTGCTGCACTGTCAGAGGGTCAGTACTGAGGGACTGCTGCATTGTCAGAGGGTCAGTACTGAGGGAGTGCTGCAATGTCAGAGGGTCAGTACTGAGGGAGTGCTGCACTGTCAGAGGGTCAGTACTGAGGGAGAGCTGCACTGTCAGAAGGTCAGTACTTAGGGAGAGCTGCCCTGTCAGAGGGTCAGTACTGAGGGAGTGCTGCACTGTCAGTGGGTCAGTATTGAGGGAGTGCTGCACTGTCAGAGGGTCAGTACTGAGGGAGTGCTGCACTGTGAGAGGGTCAGTACTGAGGGAGTGCCGCACTGTCAGTGGGTCAGTACTGAGGGAGTGCTGCACTGTCAGAGGGTCAGTGCTGAGGGAGTGCTGCACTGTCAGAGGGTCAGTACTGAGGGAGTGCTGCACTGTCAGAGGATCAGTACTGAGGGAGTGCTGCACTGTCAGAGGGTCAGTACTGAGGGAGTGCTGCACTGTCAGAGGGTCAGTACTGAGGGAGTGCCGCACTGTCAGAGGGTCAGTACCGAGGGAGTGCTGCACTGTCAGAGGGTCAGTACTGAGGGAGTGCCGCGCTGTCAGGGGATCAGTACTGAGGGAGTGCCGCACTGTCAGAGGGTCAGTACTGAGGGAGTGCTGCACTGTCAGAGGGTCAGTACTGAGGGAGTGCTGCACTGTCAGAGGGTCAGTACTGAGGGAGTGCTGCACTGTCAGAGGGTCAGTACTGAGGGAGTGCCGCACTGTCAGAGGGTCAGTACCGAGGGAGTGCTGCACTGTCAGAGGGTCAGTACTGAGGGAGTGCCGCGCTGTCAGGGGATCAGTACTGAGGGAGTGCCGCACTGTCAGAGGGTCAGTACTGAGGGAGTGCTGCACTGTCAGAGGGTCAGTACTGAGGGAGTGCTGCACTGTCAGAGGGTCAGTACTGAGGGAGTGCTGCACTGTCAGAGGGTCAGTACTGAGGGAGTGCTGATTGAGAGCTCTCACTGCCATGATGTGGGAACAGTGGTGGGTGGGAAATCTCTTTGGAGTCCAGTTTGACCTCAGACAACATCTGTCGAGCAGATTATTTGATCTGTCTCACGTTGTCGTCTGTTGGTCTTGCTGCGTGTAAATTGGTTTCCAATCTTCCTACCTTACAACAGTGACCACACTTCAAAGTTACATCATTGGTTATAGAGCTCTTTGGGATGTCCTGAAGGTGAGATAGGCGCTATAGAAATGCAAGGCTTCTTTTCACCGTCCATCATCGTGGAGAACTCTGACATTTGTCCCCATCTGTGGCCCAAATCCGAGATCTCGTCCATTGAGCTGGGGTGAGCCCACTCCTTCCCTAACACCCTCCCCCATACCCTCCAAAGAGTCATTCGCCCCCTCCCCCACACGCCCCACTGTCTGTGTTCGCTGAAACGAAGGCTGTCAGGTCAGTTCAGCTCTGACCCCTCCCAACACCCCCAACTTGACCCAGGGACACAAATGTCCAGCCAGCTACCACACCACTCCCCAGTGCCCCCCAACCCTCGGTGACCAGCGACCGGTACCCCCGGGGACCACTGCTCACTCTGACCAACAGACTGACCCATTGAAGAGAGTGCGGGTGGGGGTTTGATTCTGACCAGGCCTGGGGTCAAAGGTTGGAGTTCTCAATAAGAGGGACCGAAACCCCATTACCCCTTCATCCCTCAACCGAAGGGGCTCCATTCTCCCTCACGCCGACGGATCTGAGTTTAAAGATCGAGGGGAAAATGGAAACACTCAGGAACACAAGAGTTCAGAGTTGGGGGGTGTAGGAGGCGTGTGGGGCCGGTGGTTGGTGCGGGGTGGGGGGGGGGGGGTAGTGGACTTGGGGTGGGGATGGGAGGGCCTTTGTTTATGGGGGTCCCACGGTGCTCACAGTGGTGTAGCTGAACTTGGACATGGAGGTCCCAGTGGTGCCTGGCTCCTCCTCCAGATCCTTGAAGACTCTGAGTGGGCGGAGGCAGCGGGAGAAGGTGCTGAGGAAAGCCTTGCGGAATCGCTTGTTCATAAAGCAGTAAACCAGGGGGTTAACACAGGACGAGGTATAGGAGAGGAGGTGAATGAAGGAGATGGGAGCCCCCGACAGCTGCCGGATAGCGTTCAGGTCGTCAAAGGCCCTCCAGGTGTTGACGGTGTACACGGGCATCCAGCAGACAAAGAACATCACCACGATGACAATCAGCATCCGGATCACCCGCTTCTTGGCCACCAGCTTCGACTCGGACGCATTGCTGCGGACACGGTCCAGTTTGGCGCTGGTGCTTGGCGTCAGGGTGGCCATCTCCATGGTGTTCCGCCTCTTACCCACTTGTAGATAGCAGCCGTCACTGTCCTCGCAGTGCTGGACACCCGCCGCCCCGTTGCTGCTGTGCGCTGCAGGTAAAACATTCCCATTGGTTAACACGGCACAAAGTTGAAGTAGTCAAAACAATATTTCCATTTCTTTCCTCATTTATTCTTGGGGGGGTAAGGTCAAACTCATCAGAATTCAGCATTCCCAACAGCAGAGATCCCTCAGTACTGACCCTCTGACAGTGCGGCACTCCCTCAGTACTGACCCTCTGACAGTGCGGCACTCCCTCGGTACTGACCCTCTGACAGTGCAGCACTCCCTCAGTACTGACCCTCTGACAGTGCAGCACTCCCTCAGTACTGACCCTCTGACAGTGCAGCACTCCCTCAGTACTGACCCTCTGACAGTGCGGAGCTCCCTCAGGACTGACCCTCTGACAGTGCAGCACTCCCTCAGTACTGAACCTCTGACAGTGCAGCACTCCCTCAGTACTGACCCTCTGACAGTGCAGCACTCCCTCAGTACTGACCCTCTGACAGTGCAGCACTCCCTCAGTACTGACCCTCTGACAGTGCAGCACTCCCTCAGTACTGACCCTCTGACAGTGCAGCACTCCCTCAGTACTGACCCTCTGACAGTGCGGAGCTCCCTCAGGACTGACCCTCTGACAGTGCAGCACTCCCTCAGTACTGAACCTCTGACAGTGCAGCACTCCTTCAGTACTGACCCTCTGACAGTGCGGCACTCCCTCAGTACTGACCCTCTGACAGGGCAGCACTCCCTCAGTACTGACCCTCTGACAGTGCAGCACTCCCTCAGTACTGACCCTCTGACAGTGCGGCACTCCCTCAGTACTGACCCTCTGACAGTGCGGCACTCCCTCAGTACTGACCCTCTGACAGTGCGGCACTCCCTCAGTACTGTCCCTCTGACAGTGCGGCACTCCCTCAGTACTGACCCTCTGACAGTGCGGCACTCCCTCAGTACTGACCTTCTGACAGTGCGGCACTCCCTCAGTACTGACCCTCTGACAGTGTAGCACTCCCTCAGTACTGACCCTCTGACTGTGCGGCACTCCCTCAGTACTGACCCTCTGACAGTGCGGCACTCCCTCAGTACTGACACTCTGACAGTGCGGTACTCCCTCAGTACTGACCCTCTGACAGTGCGGCACTCCATCAGTACTGACCCTCTGACAGTGCAGCACTCCCTCAGTACTGACCCTCTGACATTGCAGCACTCCCTCAGTACTGACCCTCTGACAGTGCAGCACTCCCTCAGTACTGACCCTCTGACAGTGCAGCACTCCCTCAGTACTGACCCTCTGACAGTGCAGCACTCCCTCAGTACTGACCCTCTGACAGTGCGGCACTCCCTCAGTACTGACCTTCTGACAGTGCGGTACTCCCTCAGTACTGACCCTCTGACAGTGTAGCACTCCCTCAGTACTGACTCTCTGACAGTGCAGCACTCCCTCAGTACTGACCCTCTGACAGTGCAGCGTTCCCTCAGTACTGACCCTCTGACAGTGCGGCACTCCCTCAGTACTGTCCCTCTGACAGTGCGGCACTCCCTCAGTACTGACCCTCTGACAGTGCGGCACTCCCTCAGTACTGACCCTCTGACAGTGCGGCACTCCCTCAGTACTGACCCTCTAACAGTGCAGCACTCCCTCAGTACTGAACCTCTGACAGTGCAGCACTCCCTCAGTACTGCCCTCTGACAGTGCGGCACTCCCTCAGTACTGACCCTCTGACAGTGCGACACTCCCTCAGTACTGACCCTCTGACAGTGCGGCACTCCCTCAGTACTGACCCTCTGACAGTACAGCACTCCCTCAGTACTGACCCTCTGACAGTGCGGCACTCCCTCAGTACTGACCCTCTGACAGTGCGGCACTCCCTCAGTACTGTCCCTCTGACAGTGCGGCACTCCCTCAGTACTGACCCTCTGACAGTGCGGCACTCCCTCAGTACTGACCTTCTGACAGTGCGCCACTCCCTCAGTACTGACCCTCTGACAGTGCGGCACTCCCTCAGTACTGACCCTCTGACAGTGCGGCACTCCCTCAGTACTGACCCTCTGACAGTACAGCACTCCCTCAGTACTGACCCTCTGACAGTGCGGCACTCCCTCAGTACTGACCCTCTGACAGTGCGGCACTCCCTCAGTACTGACCCTCTGACAGTACAGCACTCCCTCAGTACTGACCCTCTGACAGTGCAGCACTCCCTCAGTACTGACCTTCTGACAGTGCGGCACTCCCTCAGTACTGACCCTCTGACAGTACAGCACTCCCTCAGTACTGACCCTCTGACAGTGCGGCACTCCCTCAGTACTGACCCTCTGACAGTGCGGCACTCCCTCAGTACTGACCCTCTGACAATGCGGCACTCCCTCAGTACTGACCCTCTGACAGTGCGGCACTCCCTCAGTACTGACCCTCTGACAGTGCGGCACTCCCTCAGTACTGACCCTCTGACAGTGCGGCACTCCCTCAGTACTGACCCTCTGACAGTGCGGCACTCCCTCAGCACTGACCCTCTGACAGTGCAGCGCTCCCTCAGTACTGACCCTCTGACAGTGCGGCACTCCCTCAGTACTGACCCTCTGACAGTGTGACACTCCCTCAGTACTGACCCTCTGACAGTGCGGCACTCCCTCAGTACTGACCCTCTGACAGTGCGGCACTCCCTCAGTACTGACCCTCTGACAGTGCGGCACTCCCTCAGTACTGACCCTCTGACAGTGCGGCACTCCCTCAGTACTGACCCTCTGACAGTGCGGCACTCCCTCAGTACTGACCCTCATTAGCCTCCTTCTGTCCTGAGCTCCATTCCTTCAGTGCTGGCTCTTTCAACATTTTGTTCTCCACAGTGCTGAAAACGTAACCCCCTGCGTTTGGGATCGGACTCATTCTTGTCCGTTTCTGCTCCCAGTGCAACCGAGTGAGGGAGCGGCAAGAGCAGTCGGATTTTGAAGGATGTTGTAATCCAGTGTTTGTCAAACTCCAAGCACAATTGCTGTTGGTGCGCGTGGCGATTTCCCGGAGTGCTCATGGGGCTGCGGCCTGGCTCTGTTCTCCAGCTCAGTATCATTCTCAGGGATTTAGGGAATTGCAGATTCTCACCTTTATTCTCTCTCTTCTGATTCATCTCGAACTGGATCCCTCTGTACAGCTCCCTGGAGATCAGTCCATAGGCGACAACCATCACCACTCCCGGCAGGAAGAATAGGACACTCAGCAGGAAAACATACCTGAAACAGTGAGATGGAGAACAATCACCCCGAGACCTACAGAACCTCAGCACAATAACAACCTGCATTTATGTAGCACCTTTAACAGAACCAAACATCCCAGCCACCCTCTCCAACAAAACCTCACACCAGCTGACCTAGACACACGGGGCAGTTTTAGAGGGTGTTAGAGGAGGAGATTGAGAGAGTGATAGAGAGAGCGAGAGAGAGAAAGGGAGACAAGGGTGAAGAAAAAGAGAATCAGTCAGTGAGAGAGAGAGAGAGTGGCAGAGGGAGAGAAAGATAGGGAGAGAAAGAGAGGGAGAGAGAGAAGGAGAGAGAGAAAGGGAGAGAGAGGGAGAGAAAGAGAGGGAGAAAGAGAGGAAGAGAGAGAGAGAGAGAGAGAGAGACAGAGGGGGAGAGAAAGAGGGAGAGAGAAAGTGAGGGAGAGAAAGAAAAAGGGGGAGACAGAGAGAGGAAGATAGAGAGAGTGGGAGTCGAGTGGGAGTACAGGTAGTATTGAGGGAGCAAGGGGGCTGCAGAAGGATTTGGACAAGCTAGGAGAGTGGGCAATGAAGTGGCAGATGGATTACAATATGGAAAAGTGTGAGGTTATGCACTTTGGAAGGACGAATAGAGGCATCGACTATTTTCTAAATGGGGAAATGCACAAAGGGACCTGGGAGTCCTTGTTCACGATTCTCTTAAGGTTAATGTGCAGGTTCAGTCGGCAGTTAAGAAGGCAAATGCAATGTTAGCATTCGTGTCGAGAGGACTAGAATACAAGACCAGGGATGTACTTCTGAGGCTGTATAAGGCTCTGGTCAGACCCCATTTGCAGTATTGTGAGCAGTTTTGGGCCCTGTATCTAAGGAAGGATGTGCTGGCCTTGGAAAGGGTCCAGGGGAGGTTCACAAGAATGATCCCTGGAATGAAGAGCTTGTCGTATGAGGAACGTTGAGGACTCTGGGTCTGTACTCGTTGGAGTTTAGAAGGATGAGGGGGGATCTTATTGAAACTTACGGGATACAGCGAGGCCTGGATAGAGTGGACGTGGAGAGGATGTTTCCATTTGTAGGAAAAACTAGAAGCAGAGGACACAATCTCAGACTAAAGGGACGATCCTTTAAAGCAGAGATGAGGAGGAATTTCTTCAGCCAGAGGGCGGTGAATCTGTGGAACTCTTTGCCGCAGAAGGCTGTGGAGGTCAAATCACTGAGAGTCTTTAAGACAGAGATAGATAGTGATGTGTTGGGTGCTCTGGATCCGTGGAACACATACAGGCCACCAAGACTTAAAATAGTGCAACACTATTTTATTAAGCTAGAAACTGTTGAACATACTTTCACTGTGGGTTAACACGATGTTAGATTAAACTAAAGACCTATGCCTGTCCTAACCAGTCTATGCACACAGCACATGGTGAAGATCTGTGCTGTAAGCTGTAAGCTCTGTCCTTCTGAGAGGCTGCATCCCGAATGAGCGGGAAAACTGATGCCCTCTGTCTTTATAGTGAGTGTGCTCTAACTGGTGATTGGCTGCGGTGTTGTGTGTGTTGATTGGTCTTGCTGTGTGTCCATCAATGTGTGTGTCTGCACCATGATATACTGGTGTATATTATGACATCCCCCCTTTTATGAAACAATGTATGCGTGTGGCAATAAATAATGCGTGGTGAGAATGTTCCAAACTACGTGTGGTGTGCAAAGACATATTTACAGGACTACGTACATGAGGACTAAGCTATTTACATGGGAAGGTGCCTGGTGCAGAGAAGCAGTATGCAACAAGAGTAACGCGATCAACACTATATACAAACCAGGGAAACAATCAAACTAAGCAACAAAACAATTCAGAGAGTCCATAAATTCAAAAAGTTCATAAATTTTGTCTCTGAGGTGGGCGACGAATTCTGGTTGACCGCCTCAAGGGTGGGTCGAGAGCCGCCGGTTCAGGAGCGGGCTGGACTGCGTCAGAGTCAGGGGGAGGCAGAGTGACAGGGAGCTCTGCATAGTCCGTGGCAGGGTCAGCAGGAGGGCGAGGCGACACTGGAGGATCACGTGGCGAGCGTGGAACGAGACGAAGGGCGCGTCGATTGCGGCGCAGAATGGAGCCATCCTGTAGACGAACCAGGAACGAGCGGGGGGCCACCTGCCGAAGGACAACAGCGGTTGCAGACCAGCCACCATCCGGAAGATGGTCGCGGATGTTGTCACCTGGAGCCAGAGCAGGGAGATCAGCTGCACGGGAGTCATGAGCCGCCTTGTGCTGTGCACGAGACAGCTGCATCCGGGGAAGGACCGGAACGTGGTCGAGGTCTGGGACATGGATGGACGGCACCGTCGTCCTCAGGGTGCGACTCATGAGTAACTGGGCTGGCGACAGGCCAGTGGACAGTGGGACGGAGCGATAGGCCAGCAAGGCAAGGTAGAAATCGGACCCAGCATCGGCAGCCTTGCATAGGAGCCGTTTGACGATATATACTCCCTTCTCCGCTTTGCCGTTGGATTGGGGGTACAGGGGACTGGACATCACATGGGCAAAATTGTACCGCCTGGCAAAGTTGGACCATTCCTGGCTTGCGAAGCAGGGGCCATTGTCCGACATAATCGTGAGCGGAATGCCATGTCGAGCAAAGGTTTCTTTACATGCACGAATGACTGCAGACGAGGTGAGTTCGTGCAAACGTATCACCTCCGGGTAATTCGAAAAGTAGTCCACGATCAGGACATAGTCTCTACCCAGCGCGTGGAACAGGTTGATGCCCACCTTGGTCCATGGTGACGTGACCAACTCATGGGGCTGCAGGGTCTCACGTGGTTGGGCCGGCTGGAAGCGCTGACAAGTGGGGCAGTTGAGCACTGTGTTGGCGATGTCCTCATTGATGCCGGGCCAGTACACTGCCTCTCGGGCCCGTCGGCGGCACTTTTCCACGCCAAGGTGGCCGTCGTGTAGTTGTTCCAGGACAAGCTGGCGCATGCTATGCGGGATGACAATGCGGTCCAGTTTCAGAAGAACCCCGTCTACTACCGCCAGATCATCTCTGACATTATAGAACTGAGGGCATTGGCCCTTGAGCCACCCGTCCATTAGGTGGCGCATGACACGCTGTAGCAAAGGGTCAGCCGCCGTCTCACAGCGAATTTGGCCGAGGCGTTCATCCGAGGCAGGTAGATTGGAGGCCGCGAATGCCACATGGGCGTCAACCTGGCAGACGAATCCTGCTGGGTCACATGGAGTGTTGACTGACCTGGAGAGAGCGTCAGCAATGATGAGGTCTTTGCCTGGGGTGTATACCAGCTGGAAGTCGTATCGCCGGAGCTTGAGAAGAATACGCTGGAGGGGAGGCGTCATATCGTTCAAGTCTTTCTGTATTATATTGACCAGCGGGCGATGGTCGGTCTCGACGGTGAATTGAGGAAGTCCGTAGACATAATCGTGAAACTTAACCACACCGGTCAGAAGGCCCAGGCGCTCCTTTTCCATCTGCGTGTAGCGTTGCTCCGTGGGGGTCATCGCACGTGACGCATATGCAACGGGGGCCCATGATGAGGCCTCATCGCGTTGCAGGAGCACTGCCCCAACGCCGGATTGACTGGCTTCAGTCAAAATTTTGGTCTCCTTTGCTGGATCAAAGAAAGCTAAGATCGGGGCCGTGGTGAGTTTTGTTTTGAGTTCTCTCCATTCGCGCTCGTGGGCAGGGAGCCATTGGAAGTCTGTCGTCTTCCTGACCAGGTTCCTGAGAGCCGTGGTATGAGAGGCGAGGTTAGGGATGAATTTCCCTAAAAAATTGACCATGCCCAGAAATCGGAGGACCGCCTTCTTGTCCTCTGGTGTTTTCATAGCTGTGATGCCAGCTACCTTGTCCGCATCCGGCTGCACACCCAATTGGGAGATGTGGTCCCCGAGGAACTTGAGTTCCGTCTGGCCAAAAGAGCATTTGGCCCTGTTGAGGCGGAGGCCATGCTCATGTATACGTCTGAATCCGTGCTGGAGGCGACTAACATGCTCCTGCGGGGTGGTGGACCAAATGATTATGTCATCAACATAGACGCGAACATCTTCAATACCTTCCATCATTTGTTCCATAATCCTATGGAACACTTCTGATGCAGAGATGATCCCAAACGGCATCCTGTTGTAACAATATCTTCCAAAGGGGGTGTTAAATGTGCAGAGTTTCCTGCTGGATTTATCGAGCTGGATTTGCCAGAATCCTTTTGAGGCGTTGAGTTTGGTGAAGAGCTTGGCGCGAGCCATCTCACATGTGAGCTCTTCGTGCTTGGGAATTGGATAGTGCTCTCTCATAATATCGCGATTTGGATCCTTGGGATCAATGCAAATTCTCAATTCGCCGGAAGGCTTCTTTACACACACCATGGAACTGACCCAGTCGGTTGGTTCCGTGACATTGGAAATCACTCCTTGGTTCTGGAGGTCCTGCAGCTGCTGCTTGAGGCGGTCCTTGAGGGGTGCTGGGACCCTGCGAGGTGCGTGCACCACAGGCGTGGCATTCGATTTTAATAAGATCTTGTAGGTGTACGGGAGCTTGCCCATGCCCTCGAAGATGTCATGGTACTGGTTGATAATGGCGTCGAGCTGCGCCCTGAAGTCAGTGTCCTGAAAGGCAGACGCGTCAGCAGGAGAGAGAGAGAGTGAACTCTCTGAACTAGGTTCAACAGCTTGCATGCCTGCACGCCAAGCAGGGAGGCTTTCGAGGAGCCCACGATGTCAAAGGGAAGGATGGTTTTGCGTGACCTATGCGTCACTTCAAGTTGGCATGAGCCGCTGGCAGCAATGGCACTGCCATTATAATCTAATAGCTGGCAGGCTGATGGCAGGATGGCTGGTTTGACACGAAGGCTTTGGAGGTCAGATTGCGCAATGAGATTGGCGAAGGCACCAGTGTCCAGGCGGAATCGTATTTGGGACCGGTTGACCGTAAGGGTGGCACACCACTCATCGTCCGGATCGATGCTGTATACCAATAGAGGTTGGATTGTTTGCTTCGGGGACACCCTGTTTTTTGTGACCTACCGATTCGAAAAGGCACCTTCGGGTCCTCGGTGTCAATATCGGGTAGCAGGTCCAAATCGGGCTCGGTGACCATGGGGTGAATGGCCCGGACATTCCTGCGAGGCTGGCTGGAGCGACGAGAGTTGGCAGGCTGAGCTGATCTGCATAAAGCAGCATAGTGGCCAAGTTTTCCTCATCACAGGCATCGTTGGGATTTGGCAGGACATTGCCGCTTTAAGTGGGCGGAGCCACAGTTGCCGCACTTTGCAGCGTCAGCACGTTGCTGCGCCACCGCGCATGCGTGGCGCGGTCGTACGTGGTGCGCACCTGCGCAGTACATTCGTCGACATCGCCGTCCCCTCGTTCGCTGCGCACAAGCGCGGGAGTCCACGAAAAGCACGCGAAATGGCCGCCCTCCTCCAGGCTGAGGCCCTGGAGTTGCTCGATTGCTTGGACCCGTTCTGCCTCGTGGGGACCTTGCCGCGCCGTTTCAGCCGCTTGGATGTGGGAATACCGACTAGTGGCGTGTTCGTGTAGCACGCAGGTCTCGATGGCGGTCGCTAGGGTGAGCTGCTTTACCTTGCTGCTGACGTAGGGGGTCCGACTGAACACCAAAAAGATCTGGTCGCGTATCACGGAGTCGGAGGTGGGCCTGTAATTACAGGACTGCGCAAGGATGTGGAGGTGGGTGAGAAAGGACTGGAAAGGTTCATCCTTACCCTGCAAACGCTGTTGGAATACATAGCGCTCGAAACTTTCATTCACCTCAATGTCGCAGTGACTGTCAAACTTGAGGAGGACCGTCTTGAATTTTGATTTATCTTCACCATCAGCAAAGGTGAGAGAATTGAAAATGGCATGGTCTCCGGCCGTGGATAGGAAGAGAGCGATCTTCCTGATGTCTGAGGCAGCTTCCCGGTCTGTGGTTTCCAGGTAGAGCTGGAAGCGTTGTTTGAATATCTTCCAGTTGGCCCCCAGGTTACCGGTGATGCGGAGCGGCGGCGGTGGGCGGACGCTGTCCATTTTGCAGGATGGCTGTATGCTGGCGGAAGGCAGGTCACTTGCAGGTAGGTCTAAGAAGTTCTAACATCCCTCAACTCCTGGTATCATCATGTGTTGGGTGCTCTGGATCCGTGGAACACATACAGGCCACCAACACTTAAAATAGTGCAACACTATTTTATTAAGTTAGAAACTGTTTGTGGTAATACCAGGTATTGCAGTACCTGAGAGGCGAATGACCATTGGCTAGGCCGCGGGGTCTACCATTGGATAATGTACATAGCCCCGCCCTGAGAGGCGGGGTATAAGAACCAATGCCGTCCCAGCAGCCTTCACTTTCTGTATCATCGCTGCTGGGTACAGTTCTAGCTGATTAAAGCCGATTAGATATGACTCCTCTTTGTCTCGAGAGTATTGATTGTGCATCACTGTTGAACATACTTTCACTGTGGGTTCACACGATGTTAGATTAAACTAAAGACCTATGCCTGTCCTAACCAGTCTATGCACTCAGCACATGGTGAGGATCTGTGCTGTAAGCTGTAAGCTCTGTCCTTCTGAGAGGCTGCATCCCGAATGAGCGGGAAAACTGATGCCCTCTGTCTTTATAGTGAGTGTGCTCTAACTGGTGATTGGCTGCGGTGTTGCGTATGCTGATTGGTCTTGCTGTGTGTCCATCAGTGTGTGTGTCTGCACCATGATATACTGGTGTATATTACGACAGATAGGTTCTTGATTAATAAAGGGATCAGGGGTTATGGGGAGAAGGCAGGAGAATGGGGATGAGTAAAATTTCAGCCCTGATTGAATGGCGGAGCAGACTCGATGGGCTGAGTGGCCTAATTCTGTTCCTGTGTCTTATGGCATTTTGATGTTATGGGAGATAGAGAGCATTAGTTTTTTTTATATAGAATTTACAGTGCAGAATGAGGCCATTCGGCCCATCGAGTCTGCACCGGCTCTTGGAAAGAGCGCCCTACCCAAGGTCAACACCTCCACCCTATCCCCATAACCCAGTAACCCCACCCAACACTAAGGGCAATTTTGGACACTAAGGGCAATTTATCATGGCCAATCCACCTAATTGTACATCTTTGGACTGTGGGAGGAAACCGGAGCACCCGGAGGAAACCCACGCACACACGGGGAGAACGTGCAGACTCCGCACAGACAGTGACCCAGCGGGGAATTGAACCTGGGTCGGTGGCGCTGTGAAGCAACTGTGCTAACCACTGTGCCACCGTGCTGCCACAATTTAGGAACAGCAGTTTAACTGTTAACCTGTAAATTGGATTGGATTGGATTGGATTTGTTTATTGTCACGTGTACCGAGGTACAGTGAAAAGTATTTTTCCGTGAGCAGCTCAACAGATCATTAAGTACATGGGAAGAAAAGGGAATAAAAGAAAATACATAATAGGGCAACACAACATATACAATGTAACTACAAAAGCACTGGCATCGGATGAAGCACACAGGGTGTAGTGTTAATGAGGTCAGTCCATAAGAGGGTCATTTAGGAGTCTGGTGACAGTGGGGAAGAAGCTGCTTTTGAGTCTGTTCGTGCGTGTTCTCAGGCTTCTGTATCTCCTGCCCGATGGAAGAAGTTGGAAGAGTGAGTAAGCCGGGTGGGAGGGATCTTTGATTATACTGCCCGCTTTCCCCAGGCAGCGGGAGGTGTAGATGGAGTCAATGGATGGGAGGCAGGTTTGTGTGATGGACTGGGCGGTGTTCACGACTCTCTGAAGTTTCTTGCGGTCCTGGCCCGAGCATCCAGTGGTCTAAGTCTGGAGGGAGAAGCTGTCTCTCGGAGGCAGCTGAAAGTTAATTGAGGAAACGGGTTTGGACTGGTGTGTGAGTGTCTGGGCTCAGCTCACCCCTGTGTTCAGAACATAGACGATCCAACACTCTGTTCGAGCAGCGCTGAGTCCGGAACCGCGCAGAGGGTGGAGGCTTGGTGAGGGTGGGGTACGGTGAGCGGGGGGGGGGATGTCCGGTGAGGGGGGGGGAGTTCGGTAGGGGGGGGGGGGGGGAGTTCGGTGGGGGGGGGGAGTTCGGTGAGGGGGGGGGGGAGTTCGGTGGGGGGGGGGAGTTCGGTGAGGGGGGGGAGTTCGGTGAGGGGGGGGGAGTTCGGTGGGGGGTGGGGTTCGGTGAGGGGGGGGGAGTTCGGTGAGTGGGGGGGGGAGTTCGGTGAGGGGGGGGAGTTCGGTGAGGGGGGGGGAGTTCTGTGAGGGGGGGAGTTCGGTGAGGGGGGGGGGGAGTTCTGTGAGGGGGGGGTTCGGTGAGGGGAGAGTTCGGTGAGGGGAGAGTTCGGTGAGGAGGGGAGTTCGGTGAGGAGGGGAGTTCGGAGAGGGGAGAGTTCGGTAAGGAGGGGAGTTCGGTGAGGGGAGGGGGACTTCGGTGAGAGGGGAGGGGGAGTTCGGTGAGGGGGGAGGGGGAGATCGGCGAGGGGGGGGGAGTTCGGTGAGGAGGGGAGTTCGATGAGGAGGAGGAGTTCCGTGAGGGGAGGGGGACTTCGGTGAGAGGGGAGGGGGAGTTCGGTGAGGGGGTGGAGGGAGGTCGTGAGGGGGTGGGGGGAGTACGGTAAGGGGGGGAAGTTCGTGGGGGGGGGGAGTTCGGTGGGGTGGTGGGAGTTCGGTGAGGGGGGGAGATCGGTGAGGGGGGAGTTCGGTGAGGGGGTGTTCGGTGAGGGGGGGTGTTCGGTGAGGGGGGTGTTCGGTGAGGGGGGAGTTCGGTGAGGGGGGAGTTCGGTGAGGGGGGGGAGTTAGGTGAGGGGGGAGTTCGGTGAGGGGGGGGAAGTTCGGTGAGTGGGGGAAGAGTTCGGTGAGGGGGGGGGAAAGAGTTCGGTGAGGAGGGGAATTCAGTGAGGGAGAGGGGAGTTCGGGGGGAGGGGAGTTCGGTGAGGGGGGAGTTCGGTGAGGGGGGGTGTTCGGTGAAGGGTGGAGTTCAGTGAGGGGGGGGAGTTCGGTGAGGAGGGGAGTTCGGTGAGGGGAGGGGGGGAGTTTGGTGAGGGGAGGGGGGGAGTTTGGTGAGGGGGCGGTTGTTCGGTGAGGGGGCGGTAGTTCGGTGAGGGGGGGAGAGTCCGGTGAGGTGGGGATTTCGGAGAGGGGGGGGGGGGTGTTCGGTGAGGAGGGGCGTTCGATGAGAAGGGGGAGTTCGATGAGGAGGAGGAGTTCGGTGACGGGGGGGGGGTTCGGTGAGGTGGGGTGGGGGGGGGTGGGGAGTTCGGTGGGGAGGGGGGGGGAGTTCGGTGAGGGGGGGGAGTTCGGTGAGGGGGGGAGTTCGGTGGGGGGGGGAGTTCGGTGAGGGGAGAGTTCGGTGAGGGGGGGGGAGTTCGGTGAGGGGGTGGAGGGAGTTCGGTGAGGGGGTGGAGGGAGTTCGGTGAGGGGGTGGGGGGAGTTCGGTGAGGGGGGGAGTTCGGTGAAGGGGGGGAGCTCGGTGAGGGGGGGTGGGGAGTTCGGTGAGGGGGTGGGGGGAGGTCGTGAGGGGGTGGGGGGAGTACGGTAAGGGGGGGAAGTTCGGTGGGGGGGGGAGTTCGGTGGGGTGGTGGGAGTTCGGTGAGGGGGGGAGATCGGTGAGGGGGGAGTTCGGTGAGGGGGTGTTCGGTGAGGGGGGGTGTTCGGTGAGGGTGGTGTTCGGTGAGGGGAGTTCGGTGAGGGGGAGGAGTTCGGTGAGGGGGGAGTTCGGTGAGGGGGGAGTTCGGTGAGGGGGGAGTTCGGTGAGGGGGGGGAGTTAGGTGAGGGGGGAGTTCGGTGAGGGGGGGGAGCTTCGGTGAGTGGGGGAGAGTTCAGTGAGGGGGGGGGAAAGAGTTCGGTGAGGAGGGGAATTCAGTGAGGGGGAGGGGAGTTCGGTGAGGGGGGAGTTCGGTGAGGGGGGTGTTCGGTGAAGGGGGGGAGTTCGGTGAGGGGGGGGGAGTTCGGTGAGGAGGGGATTTCGGTGAGGGGAGGGGGGGGGAGTTTGGTGAGGGGGCGGTTGTTCGGTGAGGGGGCGGTAGTTCGGTGAGGGGGGGAGAGTCCGGTGAGGTGGGGAGTTCGGAGAGGGGGGGGGGGGAGTTCGGTGAGGAGGGGCGTTCGATGAGAAGGGGGAGTTCGATGAGGAGGGGGAGTTCGGTGACGGGAGGGGGAGTTCGGTGACGGGGGAAGGGGTTCGTTGAGGTGGGGCGGGGGGGGAAGTTCGGTGGGGGGGGGGGAGTTCGGTGAGGGGGGGGGGGAGTTCGGTGGGGGGGGGGAGTTCGGTGAGGGGGGAGTTCGGTGAGGGGGGGGAGTTCGGTGAGGGGGGTGTACGATGAAGGGGGAGGGAGTTCGGTGAGGGGGTGGAGGGAGTTCGGTGAGGGGGTGGGGGGAGTTCGGTGAGGGGGTGAAGGGGAGGTGGTGAGGGGGTGGGGGGAGTACGGTAAGGGGGGGAAGTTCGGTGGGGGGGAGTTCGGTGGGGTGGTGGGAGTTCGGTGAGGGGGGAGATCGGTGAGGGGGGCGTTCGGTGACGGGGGAGTTTGGTGGGGGGGAGTTCGATGAGGAGGGGGGGAGTTCGGTGAGGGGGGAAGACTTCTGTGAGGGGGAGGAGTTCTGTGAGGGGGGAGTTCGGTGAGGGGGAGGGGGGGAGTTCGGTGAGTGGGTGGGGGGAGAGTTCGGTGAGGGGGGGGGTTCGGTTAGCGGGAGGGGAGTTCAGTGAGGGGGGTTCGGTGAGGGGGGTGTTCCGTGAGGGGGGTGTTCAGCGAGGGGGGGTGGAGTTCGGTGAGGGGGGTGTTCGGCGAAGGGGGGGTTCGGTGAGGGGAGTTCGATGAGGAGGGGGGAGTTCGGTGAGGGGGGGGAGTTCAATGAGGAGGGGGGGGAGTTCAATGAGGAGGGGGGAGTTCAATGAGGAGGGGGGGGAGTTCGGTGATGGGGGGGGAGTTCGGTGAGGGGGGAGTTCGGTGAGGGGGGGAGTTCAATGAGGAGGGGGGGGGAGTTCAATGAGGAGGGGGGGAGTTCGGTGTGCGGGGGGAGTTCGGCGAGGGGGGGGAGTTCGGTGAGGGGCATTCGATGAGGAGGGGGGGAAGAGTTCGGTGAGGGGGAGGGGAGTTCGATGAGGAGGGGGGGTTCGGTGAGTGGAGTGTTCAGTGAGGGGGGAGAGTTTGGTGAGGGGCGAGTTCGATGAGGAGGGGGGGTGTTCGGTGAGGGGGGGGTTCGGTGAGGGAGGGTGTTCGGTGAGTGGGGTGTTCAGTGAGGGAGATTGGTGAGGGGGGAGTTCGGTGAGGGGGTGGTGAGTTCAGTGTGGGGGGGGGAGGCCGTTGAGGGGGGTGTTCGGTGAGGGGGGGTGTTTGGTGAGGGAGGGGAGTTCGGTGAGGAGGGGGGGAGTTCAATGAGGAGGGGGGGGGAGTTCGGTGAGGGGGGGGGGAGTTCGGTGAGGGGGGGAGTTCGGCGAGGGGGGGGTGGAGTTCGGTGAGGGGGGTGTTCGGCGAGGGGGGGTTCGATGAGGGGAGTTCGATGAGGAGGGGGCAGTTCGGTGAGGCGCGGGGAGTTCAATGAGGAGGGGGGGAGTTCAATGAGGAGGGGGGGGAATTTGGTGAGGGGTGGGGGGGCGTTCGGCGAGGGGGGAGTTCGGTGAGGGGGGTGTTCAGTGAGGGGGGTGTTCAGTGAGGGGGGTGTTCGGTGAGGGGGGGTGTTCGGTGAGGGGGGGGCGTTCGGTAATGTGGGGGGAGTTCGGTGAGGGGGAGGGGGTGCGGTGAGGGGAGGGTGGGTGTTCGGTGAGGGTGGGGGGGGCAGTTCGGTGAGGGGAGTTCGATGAAGAGGGGGGAGTTCGATGAAGAGGGGGGGGAGTTCGGTGAGGGGGGTTTTCAGTGGGGGGGGGGGAGTTCGGTGAGAGGGGGTGGTCGGTGAGGGAGGGAGAGTTCAGTGGGGGGGGGAATTCGGTGAGGAGGGGGGGGAGTTCGGTGAGGGGGGAGTTCGGTGGGGGGAGGAAGTTCGGTGAGGGGGGTGGGAAGTTCGGTGGGGGGGGAAGTTCGGTGGGGGGGGGAAGTTCGGTGGGGGGGGGGGGAGTTCGGTGGGGGGGGAGTTCGTGGGGGGGGGAGTTCGGTGAGGGGGGGGGGAGATCGGTGAGGGGGGCGTTCGGTGAGGGGGGAGTTCGGTGGGGGGGGGAGCTCGATGTGGAGTGGGGGGGAGTTCTGTGAGGGGGGGAGTTCTGTGGGGGGGGGAGTTCTGTGAGGGGGGGGAGTTCTGTGAGGGGGAGTTCGGTGAGGGGGGGAGAGTTCTGTGAGGGGGGGAGTTCTGTGAGGGGGGAGTTCGGTGAGGGGAGGGGGGGGAGTTCGGTGAGGGGGAGGGGGGGAGTTCGGTGAGGGGGGGGGGGAGTTCGGTTAGGGGGAGGGGAGTTCAGTGAGGGGACTTCGGTGAGGGGGGTGTTCGGCGAGGGGGGGTGGAGTTCGGTGAGGGGGGTGTTCGGCAAGGGGGAGGGTTTGGTGAGGGGAGTTCGATGAGGAGGGGGGAGTTCGGTGAGGGGGGGAGTTCAATGAGGAGGGGGGAGTTCGGTGAGGGGGGGAGTTCAATGAGGAGGGGGGGAGTTCAATGAGGAGGGGGGAGTTCGGTGAGGGGGGGTGGTCGGTGAGGGAGGGAGAGTTCGGTGGGGGGGGGAATTCGGTGAGGAGGGGGGGGGAGTTCGGTGAGGGGGGTGTTCAGTGAGGGGGGGGAGTTCGGTGAGAGGGGGTGGTCGGTGAGGGAGGGAGAGTTCGTGGGGGGGGAATTCGGTGAGGAGGGGCGGGGGGAGTTCGGTGAGGGGGGAGTTCGGTGGGGAGAGGAAGTTCGGTGAGGGGGGTGGGAAGTTCGGTGGGGGGGGTAGTTCGGTGGGGGGGGGGAAGTTCGGTGGGGGGGGGGAGTTCGGTGGGGGGGGGAGTTCGTGGGGGGGGAGTCCGGTGAGGGGGGGGGAGATCGGTGAGGGGGCGTTCGGTGAGGGGGGAGTTCGGTGGGGGGGGGAGTTCGATGTGGAGTGGGGGGGAGTTCTGTGAGGGGGGGAGTTCTGTGGGGGGGAGTTCTGTGAGGGGGGGGAGTTCTGTGAGGAGGAGTTCGGTGAGGGGGGGAGAGTTCTGTGAGGGGGGAGTTCTGTGAGGGGGTGTTCGGCGAGGGGGGGTGGAGTTCGGTGAGGGGGGTGTTCGGCAAGGGGGAGGGTTTGGTGAGGGGAGTTCGATGAGGAGGGGGGAGTTCGGTGAGGGGGGGAGTTCAATGAGGAGGGGGGGAGTTCAATGAGGAGGGGGGAGTTCGGTGAGGGGGCGGAGTTCGGTGAGGGGGGGGAGTTCGGTGAGTGGGGAGTTTGGTGAGGGGGGGGGAGTTCGGTGAGGGGGTGTGATTTCGGTGAGGTGTGTGTTCGGTGAGGGGGGTGTTCAGTGAGGGGGGAGTTCGGTGAGGGGGGTACGGTGAGGGGGGGAGTTCGGTGAGGGGGGGGCGTTCGGTAATGGGGGGGAGTTCGATGAGGAGGGGGGTGTTCGGTGAGGGGGGGGAGTTCGGTTAGGGGGAGGGGAGTTCGGTGAGGGGAGTTCGGTGAGGGGAGTTCGGAGAGGGGGGTGTTCGGCGAGGGGGTGGAGTGGTGTTCGGTGAGGGGTGGGGGGAGTTCGGGGGGGGGAGTTCGATGAAGAGGGGGGGGGAGTTCGATGAAGAGGGGGGAAGTTCGGTGAGGGGGGTGTTCAGTGGGGGGGGGGAGTTCGGTAAGAGGGGGTGGTCGGTGAGGGAGGGAGAGTTTGGTGGGGGGGGGAGTTCGGTGGTTGGGGGGGGGGGGGAGTTCGGTGAGGGGGAGGGGAGTTCGGTGAGGGGAGTTCGGTGAGGGGGAGGGGAGTTCGGTGAGGGGAGTTCGGTGAGCGGGAGGGGAGTTTGGTGAGGGGGAGGGTAGTTCGGTGAGGGGGAGGGGAGGTCGGTGAGGGGGGAGTTCGGCGAGGGGGGGGGAGTTCGGCGAGGGGGGGGGAGTTCGGTGTGGGGGGGGGGAGTTCGGTGGGGGGGGGGAGTTCGGTGAGGAGGGGGGTTCGGTGATGTGGGGGGGGAGTTCGGTGAGGGGGGAGTTCGGTGAGGGGGGGAGTACGATGAGGAGGGGGGGGAGTATGGTGAGATGGGGAGTTCGGTGAGGGGGGAGTTCGATGAGGAGGGGGGGAGTTCGGTGAGGGGGGGAAGTTCGGTGAGGGGGGGGGAGTTCGGTGAGGGGGGGAGTTCGGTGGGGGGGGGAGTTCGGTTAGGGGGGAGGGGAGTTCGGTGAGGGGAGTTCGGTGAGGGGCGTGTTCGGCGACGGGGGGTGGAGTTCGGTGAGGGGGGAGTTCAATGAGGAGGGGGGGGGGAGTTCGGTGAGGGGGGGGAGTTCGGTGAGGGGGGGAGTTCGGTGAGGGGGGGGAATTCGGTTAGGGTGGGGGAGTTCGGTGGGGGGGGGAGTTCGGTTAGGGGGGAGGGGAGTTCGGTGAGGGGAGTTCGGTGAGGGGCGTGTTCAGCGACGGGGGGTGGAGTTCGGTGAGGGGGGAGTTCAATGAGGAGGGGGGGGGAGTTCGGTGAGGGGGGGGAGTTCGGTGAGGGGGGGAGTTCGGTGAGGGGGGGGAGTTCGGTGAGGGGGGGAGTTCGGTGAGGGGGGGGAATTCGGTTAGGGGTGGGGGTGCGTTCAGCGAGGGGGGGAGTTCGGTGAGGGGGTGTTCAGTGAGTGGGGGGAGTTCGGTGAGGAGGGAGTTCGGTGAGGGGGGGAAGGGAGATCGGTGGGGGGGGGGGGAGTTCGGTGAGGGGGAGGGGAGTGCGGTGAGGGGGGGGTGGGGGAGTTTGGTGAGGGTGGGGGGGCAGTTCGGTGAGGGGAGTTCGATGAAGAGGGGAGTTCGGTGAGGGGGGGGGAGTTCGGTGAGGGGGGGAGTTCGTTGAGGGGGGGGGAGTTTGGTGAGGGGGAGGAGGGTGCGGTGAGGGGAGGGGGGGTTCGGTGAGGGTGGGGGGGCAGTTCGGTGAGGGGTGTTCGATGAGGAGGGGGGAGTTCGGTGAGGGGGGAGTTCGGTTAGGGGGAGGGGAGTTCGGTGAGGGGAGTTCGATGAGGGGGAGGGGAGTTCGGTGAGGGGGAGGGAAGTTTGGTTGGGGGAGGGGAGTTCGGTGAGGGGGAGGGGAGTTCGGTGAGGGGGGAGTTCGGTGTGGGGGAGGGGAGTTCGGTGAGGGGCAGGGGAGTTCGGTGAGGGGGGAGTTCGGTGTGGGGGAGGGGAGTTCGGAGAGGGGGGGGAGTTCGGTTGTGGGGGGGCGGGGGGAGTTCGGTGAGGAGGGGAGTTCAGTGAGGGGGGGGAGTTCGGTCAGGAGGGGAGTTCGGTGAGGGGGGGAGTTCGGCCACGGGGAGGGGGGGGAGTTCGGTGGGGGGGGGGGGGAGTTCGGTGGGGGGGGGTTCGGTGAGGGGGGAGTTCGGTGAGGGGGGGGGAGTACGGTGAGGAGGGGGGGGGAGTATGGTGAGATGGGGAGTTCGGTGAGGGGGGAGTTCGATGAGGAGGGGGGGAGTTCGGTGAGGGGGGGGAAGTTCGGTGAGGGGGGAGTTCTGTGAGGGGGGAGTTCGGTGAGGGGGAGGGAGTTCGGTGAGGGGGAGGGGTGGGGAGTTCGGTGAGGGGAGTTCGGTGAGGGGGGTGTTCGGCGAGGGGGGGTGGAGTTCGGTGAGGGGGGTGTTCGGCGAGGGGGGGTTCGGCGAGGGGGGATGGAGTTCGGTGAGGGGGGTGTTCGGCGAGGGGGGGTTCGGCGAGGGGAGTTCGATGAGGAGGGGCGAGTTCGGTGAGGGGGGAGTTCAATGAGGAGGGGGGGGGGAGTTCGGTGAGGGGGGAGTTCGGTGAGGGGGGTGTTCAGTGAGGGGGGTGTTCGGTGAGGGGGGAGTTCGGTGAGGGGGGGGCGTTCGGTAATGTGGGGGGAGTTCGGTGAGGGGGAGGGGGTGCGGTGAGGGGAAGGTGGGTGTTCGGTGAGGGTGGGGGGGGCAGTTCGGTGAGGGGAGTTCGATGAGGAGGGGGGGAGTTCGATGAGGAGGGGGGGAGTTCGATGAGGAGGGGGGAGTTCGGTGAGGGGGGGAGTTCGGTTAGGGGGAGGGGAGTTCGGTGAGGGGAGATCTGTGAGGGGGGGTGTTCGGCGAGGGGGTGGGTTGGTGTTCGGTGAGGGGTGGGGGGAGTTCGGTGGGGGGAGTTCGATGAAGAGGGGGGAGTTCGATGAAGAGGGGGGGAGTTCGGTGAGGGGGGTGTTCAGTGAGGGGGGGGGAGATCGGTGAGAGGGGGTGGTCGGTGAGGGAGGGAGAGTTCGGTGGGGGGGGGAATTCGGTGAGGAGGGGGGGGAGTTCGGTGAGGGGGGAGTTCGGTGGGGGGAGGAAGTTCGGTGAGGGGGTGGGAAGTTCGGTGGGGGGGGAAGTTCGGTGGGGGGGGGGAAGTTCGGTGGGGGGGGGGAGTTCGGTGGGGGAGGGAGTTCGTGGGGGGGGAGTTCGGTGAGGGGGGGAGATCGGTGAGGGGGGCGTTCGGTGAGGGGGGAGTTCGGTGGGGGGGGAGTTCGATGTGGAGTGGAGGGGAGTTCTGTGAGGGGGGGGAGTTCTGTGGGGGGGGGGAGTTCTGTGAGGGGGGGGAGTTCTGTGAGGGGGATTCGGTGAGGGGGGGAGAGTTCTGTGAGGGGGGGAGTTCTGTGAGGGGGGAGTTCGGTGAGGGGAGGGGGGGGAGTTCGGTGAGGGGGAGGGGGGGAGTTCGGTGAGGGGGGGGGGAGTTCGGTTAGGGGGAGGGGAGTTCAGTGAGGGGACTTCGGTGAGGGGGGTGTTCGGCGAGGGGGGGTGGAGTTCGGTGAGGGGGGTGTTCGGCAAGGGGGAGGGTTTGGTGAGGGGAGTTCGATGAGGAGGGGGGAGTTCGGTGAGGGGGGGAGTTCAATGAGGAGGGGGGGAGTTCAATGAGGAGGGGGGAGTTTGGTGAGGGGGGTGGTCGGTGAGGGAGGGAGAGTTCAGTGGGGGGGGGAATTCGGTGAGGAGGGGGGGGAGTTCGGTGAGGGGGGTGTTCAGTGAGGGGGGGAGTTCGGTGAGAGGGGGTGGTCGGTGAGGGAGGGAGAGTTCGTGGGGGGGGAATTCGGTGAGGAGGGGGGGGGAGTTCGGTGAGGGGGGAGTTCGGTGGGGGGAGGAAGTTCGGTGGGGGGAGGAAGTTCGGTGAGGGGGGTGGGAAGTTCGGTGGGGGGGGGTAGTTCGGTGGGGGGGGGGAAGTTCGGTGGGGGGGGGAGTTCGGTGGGGGGGGGAGTTCGTGGGGGGGGAGTTCGGTGAGGGGGGGGAGATCGGTGAGGGGGGCGTTCGGTGAGGGGGGAGTTCGGTGGGGGGGGAGTTCGATGTGGAGTGGGGAGGAGTTCTGTGAGGGGGGGGAGTTCTGTGGGGGGGGGAGTTCTGTGAGGGGGGGAGTTCTGTGAGGGGGAGTTCGGTGAGGGGGGGAGAGTTCTGTGAGGGGGGGAGTTCTGTGAGGGGGGAGTTCGGTGAGGGGAGGGGGGGGAGTTCGGTGAGGGGGGGAGTTCGGTTAGGGGGAGGGGAGTTCGGTGAGGGGAGATCTGTGAGGGGGGGTGTTCGGCGAGGGGGTGGGTTGGTGTTCGGTGAGGGGTGGGGGGAGTTCGGTGGGGGGAGTTCGATGAAGAGGGGGGAGTTCGATGAAGAGGGGGGGAGTTCGGTGAGGGGGGTGTTCAGTGAGGGGGGGGAGTTCGGTGAGAGGGGGTGGTCGGTGAGGGAGGGAGAGTTCGGTGGGGGGGGGGAATTCGGTGAGGAGGGGGGGGAGTTCGGTGAGGGGGGAGTTCGGTGGGGGGAGGAAGTTCGGTGAGGGGGTGGGAAGTTCGGTGGGGGGGGAAGTTCGGTGGGGGGGGGGGAAGTTCGGTGGGGGGGGGGGGAGTTCGGTGGGGGAGGGAGTTCGTGGGGGGGGAGTTCGGTGAGGGGGGGGAGATCGGTGAGGGGGGCGTTCGGTGAGGGGGGAGTTCGGTGAGAGGGGGTGGTCGGTGAGGGAGGGAGAGTTCAGTGGGGGGGGGAATTCGGTGAGGAGGGGGGGAGTTCGGTGAGGGGGGTGTTCAGTGAGGGGGGGGGAGTTCGGTGAGAGGGGGTGGTCGGTGAGGGAGGGAGAGTTCGTGGGGGGGGAATTCGGTGAGGAGGGGGGGGAGTTCGGTGAGGGGGGAGTTCGGTGGGGGGAGGAAGTTCGGTGGGGGGAGGAAGTTCGGTGAGGGGGGTGGGAAGTTCGGTGGGGGGGGTAGTTCGGTGGGGGGGGGGGGGAAGTTCGGTGGGGGGGGGAGTTCGGTGGGGGGGGGAGTTCGTGGGGGGGGAGTTCGGTGAGGGGGGGGAGATCGGTGAGGGGGGCGTTCGGTGAGGGGGGAGTTCGGTGGGGGGGGAGTTCGATGTGGAGTGGGGGGGAGTTCTGTGAGGGGGGGAGTTCTGTGGGGGAGGAGTTCTGTGAGGGGGGGAGTTCTGTGAGGGGGAGTTCGGTGAGGGGGGGAGAGTTCTGTGAGGGGGGGAGTTCTGTGAGGGGGGAGTTCGGTGAGGGGAGGGTGGGGAGTTCGGTGAGGGGTAGGGGGGGAGTTCGGTGAGGGGGGGGGAGTTCGGTTAGGGGGAGGGGAGTTCAGTGAGGGGACTTCGGTGAGGGGGTTGTTCGGCGAGGGGGGGTGGAGTTCGGTGAGGGGGGTGTTCGGCAAGGGGGAGGGTTTGGTGAGGGGAGTTCGATGAGGAGGGGGGAGTTCGGTGAGGGGGGAGTTCAATGAGGAGATGGGGAGTTCAATGAGGAGGGGGGAGTTCGGTGAGGGGGGCGGAGTTCGGTGAGGGGGGGGGAGTTCGGTGAGTGGGGGTGGTCGGTGAGGGAGGGAGAGTTCGGTGGGGGGGGGGAATTCGGTGAGGAGGGGGGGAGTTCGGTGAGGGGGGAGTTCGGTGGGGGGAGGAAGTTCGGTGAGGGGGGTGGGAAGTTCGGTGGGGGGGGTAGTTCGGTGGGGGGGGGGACGTTCGGTGGGGGGGGGTGTTCGGCGAGGGGGGGTGGAGTTCGGTGAGGGGGGTGTTCGGCAAGGGGGAGGGTTTGGTGAGGGGAGTTCGATGAGGAGGGGGGAGTTCGGTGAGGGGGGGAGTTCAATGAGGAGGGGGGGAGTTCAATGAGGAGGGGGGAGTTCGGTGAGGGGGGGTGGTCGGTGAGGGAGGGAGAGTTCAGTGGGGGGGGGAATTCGGTGAGGAGGGGGGGGAGTTCGGTGAGGGGGGTGTTCAGTGAGGGGGGGGGAGTTCGGTGAGAGGGGGTGGTCGGTGAGGGAGGGAGAGTTCGTGGGGGGGGGAATTCGGTGAGGAGGGGGGGGAGTTCGGTGGGGGGGGTAGTTCGGTGGGGGGGGGGAAGTTCGGTGGGGGGGGGAGTTCGGTGGGGGGGGGAGTTCGTGGGGGGGAGTTCGGTGAGGGGGGGGAGATCGGTGAGGGGGGCGTTCGGTGAGGGGGGAGTTCGGTGGGGGGGGGGAGTTCGATGTGGAGTGGGGGGGAGTTCTGTGGGGGGGGGAGTTCTGTGAGGGGTGGGAGTTCTGTGAGGGGGAGTTCGGTGAGGGGGGGAGAGTTCTGTGAGGGGGGGAGTTCTGTGAGGGGGGAGTTCGGTGAGGGGAGGGGGGGAGTTCGGTGAGGGGAAGGGGGGGAGTTCGGTGAGGGGGGGGGAGTTCGGTGAGGGGGGTGTTCGGCAAGGGGGAGGGTTTGGTGAGGGGAGTTCGATGAGGAGGGGGGAGTTCGGTGAGGGGGGGAGTTCAATGAGGAGAGGGGGAGTTCAATGAGGAGGGGGGAGTTCGGTGAGGGGGGCGGAGTTCGGTGAGGGGGGGGGGGGAGTTCGGTGAGTGGGGAGTTTGGTGAGGGGGGGGAGTTCGGTGAGGGGGGGTACGGTGAGGGGGGGAGTTCGGTGAGGGGGGGGCGTTCGGTAATGGGGGGGGAGTTCGGTGAGGAGGGGGGAGTTCGGTGAGGGGGGGGAGTTCGGTTAGGGGGAGGGGAGTTCGGTGAGGGGAGTTCGGTGAGGGGAGTTCGGAGAGGGGGGTGTTCGGCGAGGGGGTGGAGTGGTGTTCGGTGAGGGGTGGGGGGAGTTCGGTGGGGGGAGTTCGATGAAGAGGGGGGGGGAGTTCGATGAAGAGGGGGGAAGTTCGGTGAGGGGGGTGTTCAGTGGGGGGGGGGGGGAGTTCGGTAAGAGGGGGTGGTCGGTGAGGGAGGGAGAGTTTGGTGGGGGGGGGGGGAGTTCGGTGGTTGGGGGGGGGGGGAGTTCGGTGAGGGGGAGGGGAGTTCGGTGAGGGGAGTTCGGTGAGGGGGAGGGGAGTTCGGTGAGGGGAGTTCGGTGAGCGGGAGGGGAGTTTGGTGAGGGGGAGGGTAGTTCGGTGAGGGGGAGGGGAGGTCGGTGAGGGGGGAGTTCGGCGAGGGGGGGGGAGTTCGGCGAGGGGGGGGGAGTTCGGTGTGGGGGGGGAGTTCGGTGAGGAGGGGGGTTCGGTGATGTGGGGGGGAGTTCGGTGAGGGGGGAGTTCGGTGAGGGGGGAGTTCGGTGAGGGGGGGAGTACGATGAGGAGGGGGGGGGAGTATGGTGAGATGGGGAGTTCGGTGAGGGGGGAGTTCGATGAGGAGGGGGGGAGTTCGGTGAGGGGGGGGAAGTTCGGTGAGGGGGGGGGGAGTTCGGTGAGGGGGGGAGTTCGGTGGGGGGGGGGAGTTCGGTGAGGGGAGTTCGGTGAGGGGCGTGTTCGGCGACGGGGGGTGGAGTTCGGTGAGGGGGGAGTTCAATGAGGGGGGGGGGGAGTTCGGTGAGGGGGGGGGGAGTTCGGTGAGGGGGGGAGTTCAGTTGTGGGGGGGCGGGGGGAGTTCGGTGAGGAGGGGAGTTCAGTGAGGGGGGGGGGAGTTCGGTGAGGGGGGAGTTCGGTGTGGGGGAGGGGAGTTCAGAGAGGGGGGGGGAGTTCGGTTGTGGGGGGGCGGGGGGAGTTCGGTGAGGAGGGGAGTTCAGTGAGGGGGGGGAGTTCGGTGAGGAGGGGAGTTCGGTGAGGGGGGGGGGGAGTTCGGCCACGGGGAGGGGGGGGGAGTTCGGTGGGGGGGGGGAGTTCGGTGGGGGGGGGTTCGGTGATGTGGGGGGGAGTTCGGTGAGGGGGGAGTTCGGTGAGGGGGGGGAGTACGGTGAGGAGGGGGGGGAGTATGGTGAGATGGGGAGTTCGGTGAGGGGGGAGTTCGATGAGGAGGGGGGGAGTTCGGTGAGGGGGGGGAAGTTCGGTGAGGGGGGAGTTCTGTGAGGGGGGAGTTCGGTGAGGGGGAGGGAGTTCGGTGAGGGGGAGGGGTGGGGAGTTCGGTGAGGGGGGGGGAGTTCGGTGAGGGGAGTTCGGTGAGGGGGGTGTTCGGCGAGGGGGGGTGGAGTTCGGTGAGGGGGGTGTTCGGCGAGGGGGGGGTTCGGCGAGGGGAGTTCGATGAGGAGGGGGGAGTTCGATGAGGAGGGGCGAGTTCGGTGAGGGGGGGAGTTCAATGAGGAGGGGGGGGGAGTTCGGTGAGGGGGCAGTTCGGTGAGGGAGGGGGGGAGTTCGGTGAGGAGGGGAGTTCGGTGAGGGGGGGGAGTTCGGCCACGGGGGGGGGGGAGTTCGGTGGGGGGGGGAGTTCGGTGGGGGGGGTTCGGTGATGTGTGGGGGGAAGTTCGGTGAGGGGGGAGTTCGGTGAGGGGGGGTAGTACGGTGAGGAGGGGGGGGGGGAGTATGGTGATATGTGGAGTTCGGTGACGGGGGAGTTCGATGAGGAGGGGGGGAGTTCGGTGAGGGGGGGGAAGTTCGGTGAGGGGGGGAGTTCTGTGAGGGGGGAGTTCGGTGAGGGGGAGGGAGTTCGGTGAGGGGGAGGGGTGGGGAGTTCGGTGAGGGGGGGGAGTTCGGTGAGGGGAGTTCGGTGAGGGGGGTGTTCGGCGAGGGGGGGTGGAGTTCGGTGAGGGGGGTGTTCGGCGAGGGGGGGTTCGGCGAGGGGAGTTCGATGAGGAGGGGCGGGTTCGGTGAGGGGGGTAGTTCAATGAGGAGGGGGGGAGTTCGGTGAGGGGGGAGTTCGGTGAGGGGGGCGAGTTCGGTGAGGGGGGGGGAGTTCAGTGAGGGGGGGGAATTCGGTTAGGGTGGGGGAATTCGGTGAGTATTGGGGGCACGTTCAGTGATGGGGGGGAGTTCGGTGAGGGGGGTGTTCAGTGAGGTGGGGGGAGTTCGGTGAGGAGGGAGTTCGGTGAGGGGGGGAGGGAGTTCGGTGGGGGGGGGGGAGTTCGGTGAGGGGGAGGGGAGTGCGGTGAGGGGGGTGGGGGGAGTTCGGTGAGGGTGGGGGGGCAGTTGAGTGAGGGGAGTTCGATGAGGAGGGGGGAGAGTTCGGTGAGGGGGGGAGAGTTCGGTGAGGGGGGGGGGAGTTCGATGAGGAGGGGGGGAGTTCGATGAGGAGGGGGGGAGTTCGGTGAGGGGAGTTCGATGAGGAGGGGGGAGTTCAGTTAGGGGGTGGGGAGCTCGGGGAGGGGAGTTCGGTGAGGGGAGTTCTGTGAGGGGGGGTGTTCGGCGAGGGAGTGGGGTGGTGTTAGGTGAGGGGTTGGGGGAGTTCGGTGAGGGGAGTTCGATGAAGAGGAGGGGGAGTTCGATGAAGGGGGGGGGAGTTCGGTGAGGGGGGTGTTCAGTGAGGGGGTGGAGTTCGGTGAGAGGGGGTGGTCGGTGAGGGAGGGAGAGTTCGGGGGGGGGGAGTTTGGTGGTGGTGGGGGGAGTTCGGTGAGGGGGAGGGGAGTTCGGTGAGGGGGGAGTTCGGTGAGGAGGGGAGTTCGGTGAGGGGGGGGGAGTTCGGTGAGGAGGGGAGTTCGGTGAGGAGGGGTGTTCGGTGACGAGGGGTGAGTTCTGTGAGGGGGGAGTTCGGTGAGGGGGGGCGAGAGTTCGGTGAGGGGGAGGAGTTCGGTGAGGGGGGGGAGTTCGGTGGGGGGGGCGGAGTTTGGTGGGGGGGCGGAGTTCGATGGGGTGGGGGGGCGGAGTTCGGTGGGGACGGAGTTCGGTGGGGGGGGGTTCGATGAAGGGGGTGTTCGGTGAGGGGGAGGAAGTTCGGTGAGGGGGGAGTTCGGTGAGGGGGGGGAGGTTCGGTGAGGAGGGGGGAGTTCGATGAGGAGGGGGGGAGTTCGGTGAGGGGAGTTCGATGAGGAGGGGGGAGTTCAGTTAGGGGGTGGGGAGTTCGGGGAGGGGAGTTCGGTGAGGGGAGTTCTGTGAGGGGGGGTGTTCGGCGAGGGAGTGGGGTGGTGTTAGGTGAGGGGTGGGGGGAGTTCGGTGAGGGGAGTTCGATGAAGAGGAGGGGGAGTTCGATGAAGGGGGGGGGGAGTTCGGTGAGGGGGGTGTTCAGTGAGGGGGTGGAGTTCGGTGAGAGGGGGTGGTCGGTGAGGGAGGGAGAGTTCGGGGGGGGGAGTTCGGTGGTGGGGGGGGGAGTTCGGTGAGGGGGAGGGGAGTTCGGTGAGGGGGGAGTTCGGTGAGGAGGGGAGTTCGGTGAGGGGGGGGGAGTTCGGTGAGGGGGGAGTTCGGTGAGGAGGGGAGTTCGGTGAGGAGGGGTGTTCGGTGAGGAGGGGTGAGTTCTGTGAGGGGGGGGAGTTCGGTGAGGGGGGGCGAGAGTTCGGTGAGGGGGAGGAGTTCGGTGAGGGGGGGGGGGAGTTCGGTGGGGGGGGCGGAGTTTGGTGGGGGGGCGGAGTTCGATGGGGTGGGGGGGCGGAGTTCGATGGGGTGGGGGGGCGGAGTTCGGTGGGGACGGAGTTCGGTGGGGGGGGGTTCGATGAAGGGGGTGTTCGGTGAGGGGGAGGAAGTTCGGTGAGGGGGGAGTTTGGTGAGGGGGGGGAGGTTCGGTGAGGAGGGGGAGGTTCGGTGAGGGGGGAGAGTTCGATGAGGAGGGGGGAGTTTGGTGAGGGGGAAGTTCGGTGAGGGGAGTTCGGTGAGGAGGGGGGAGAGTTCGGTGAGGGGGGGGAGTTCGATGAGGAGGGGGGAGTTCGATGAGGAGGGGGGAGTTCGGTGAGGGGTGGGGGAGTTCAGTTAGGGGGAGGGGAGTTCGGTGAGGGGATTTCGGTGAGGGGAGTTCGGTGAGGGGGGGGTGAGGTTCGGTGAGGGGGAGAGGTTCGGTGAGGGGGGAGAGTTCGATGAGGAGGGGGGAGTTTGGTGAGGGGGGAGTTCGGTGAGGGGAGTTCGGTGAGGAGGGGGGAGAGTTCGGTGAGGGGGGGGAGTTCGATGAGGAGGGGGGAGTTCGGTGAGGGGTGGGGTAGTTCAGTTGGGGGAGGGGAGTTCGGTGAGGGGAGTTCGGTGAGGGGAGTTCGGTGGGGGGAGTTCGGTGAGGGGGGTGTTCGGCGAGGGGGTGGGGTGGTGTTCGGTGAGGGGTGGGGGGAGTTCGGTGGGGGGAGTTCGATGAAGAGGGGGGAGTTCGATGAAGAGGGGGGGAGTTCGGTGAAGGGAGTTCGGTGAGGGGGAGGGGAGTTCGGTGAGGGGAGTTCGGTGAGGGGGAGGGGAGTTCGGTGAGGGGGAGGGGAGTTCGGTGAGGGGGGGAGTTCGGTGAGAGGGGGGAATTCGGTTAGGGTGGGGGAATTCGGTGAGGGGTGGGGGCGCGTTCAGCGAGGGGGGGAGTTCGGTGAGGGGGTGTTCAGTGAGGGGGGGGAGTTCGGTGAGGAGGGAGTTCGGTGAGGGGGGGAAGGGAGTTCGGTGGGGGGGGGGGGGAGTTCGGTGAGGGGGAGGGGAGTGCGGTGAGGGGGGGGTGGGGGAGTTCGGTGAGGGGGGGGGAGTTCGGTGAGGGGGGGAGTTCGTTGAGGGGGGGGGAGTTTGGTGAGGGGGAGGAGGGTGCGGTGAGGGGAGGGGGGGTTCGGTGAGGGTGGGGGGGCAGTTCGGTGAGGGGTGTTCGGTGAGGGGGGGGAGTTCGGTGAGGGGGGGGGAGTTCGGTGAAGGGGGTGTTCAGTGAGGGGGGGGAGTTCGGTAAGAGGGGGAGGAGAGTTCGGTGAGGGGAGTTCGATGAGGGGGAGGGGAGTTCGGTGAGGGGGAGGGAAGTTTGGTGAGGGGGAGGGGAGTTCGGTGAGGGGGAGGGGAGTTCGGTGAGGGGGGAGTTCGGTGTGGGGAGGGGAGTACGGTGAGGGGCAGGGGAGTTCGGTGAGGGGGGAGTTCGGTGTGGGGGAGGGGAGTTCGGAGAGGGGGGGGGAATTCGGTTGTGGGGGGGCGGGGGGAGTTCGGTGAGGAGGGGAGTTCAGTGAGGGGGGGAGTTCGGTGAGGGGGGGAGTTCGGTGAGGAGGGGAGTTCGGTGAGGGGGGGGGAGTTCGGCCACGGGTGGGGGGAGTTTTGGGGGGGGGGGGAGTTCGGTGGGGGGGGGTTCGGTGATGTGGGGGGGGAGTTCGGTGAGGGGGGAGTTCGGTGAGGGGGGAGTTCGGTGAGGGGGGAGTTCGGTGAGGGGGGAGTTCGGTGAGATGCGGAGTTCGGTGAGGGGGGAGTTCGATGAGGAAGGGGGAGTTCGGTGAGGGGGGGGACGTTCGGTGAGGGGAGTTCGGTGAGGGGGGTGTTCGGCGAGGGGGGGGACGTTCGGTGAGGGGAGTTCTGTGAGGGGGGAGTTCGGTGAGGGGGAGGGAGTTCGGTGAGGGGAGGGGTGGGGAGTTCGGTGAGGGGGGTAGTTCGGTGAGGGGAGTTCGGTGAGGGGGGGTGTTCGGCGAGGGGGGGTGGAGTTCGGTGAGGGGGGTGTTCGGCGAGGGGGGGTTCGGCGAGGAGAGTTCGATGAGGAGGGGCGAGTTCGGTGAGGGGGGAGTTCAATGAGGAGGGGGGGGGGAGTTCGGTGAGGGGGGAGTTCGGTGAGGAGGGGGGGGAGTTCGGTGAGGAGGGGGGGAGTTCGGTGAGGGGGGAGTTCGGTGAGGGAGGGGGGGAGTTCGGTGAGGAGGGGAGTTCGGTGAGGGAGGGGGGGAGTTCGGTGAGGGGAGTTCGATGAGGAGGGGGGAGTTCAGTTAGGGGGTGGGGAGTTCGGGGAGGGGAGTTCGGTGAGGGGAGTTCTGTGAGGGGGGGTGTTCGGCGAGGGAGTGGGGTGGTGTTAGGTGAGGGGTGGGGGGAGTTCGGTGAGGGGAGTTCGATGAAGAGGAGGGGGAGTTCGATGAAGGGGGGGGGAGTTCGGTGAGGGGGGTGTTCAGTGAGGGGGTGGAGTTCGGTGAGAGGAGGTTGTCGGTGAGGGAGGGAGAGTTCGGGGGGGGGGAGTTCGGTGGTGGGGGGGGGAGTTCGGTGAGGGGGAGGGGAGTTCGGTGAGGGGGGAGTTCGGTGAGGAGGGGAGTTCGGTGAGGGGGGGGGGGAGTTCGGTGAGGGGGGTGTTCGGTGAGGAGGGGAGGTCGGTGAGGAGGGGTGTTCGGTGAGGAGGGGTGAGTTCTGTGAGGGGGGGGAGTTCGGTGAGGGGGGGCGAGAGTTCGGTGAGGGGGAGGAGTTCGGTGAGGGGGGGCGTTCAATGAAGGGGGTGTTCGGTGAGGGGGAGGAAGTTTGGTGAGGGGGGAGTTCGGTGAGGGGGGGGGAGGTTCGGTGAGGAGGGGGAGGTTCGGTGAGGGGGGAGAGTTCGATGAGGAGGGGGGAGTTTGGTGAGGGGGGAGTTCGGTGAGGGGAGTTCGGTGAGGAGGGGGGAGAGTTCGGTGAGGGGGGGGGAGTTCGATGAGGAGGGGGGAGTTCGATGAGGAGGGGGGAGTTCGGTGAGGGGTGGGGGAGTTCAGTAAGGGGGAGGGGAGTTCGGTGAGGGGAGTTCGGTGAGGGGGGGGTGAGGTTCGGTGAGGGGGGGAGGTTCGGTGAGGGGGGAGAGTTCGATGAGGAGGGGGGAGTTTGGTGAGGGGGGAGTTTGGTGAGGGGGGAGTTCGGTGAGGGGAGTTCGGTGAGGAGGGGGGAGAGTTCGGTGAGGGGGGGGAGTTCGATGAGGAGGGGGGAGTTCGATGAGGAGGGGGGAGTTCGGTGAGGGGTGGGGTAGTTCAGTTGGGGGAGGGGAGTTCGGTGAGGGGAGTTCGATGAAGAGGGGGGGACTTCGGTGAAGGGGGTGTTCAGTGAGGGGGGTGTTCGGTAAGAGGGGGTGGTCGGTGAGGGAGTGAGAGTTCGGTGGTTGGGGGGAGTTCGGTGAAGGGAGTTCGGTGAGGGGGAGGGGAGTTCGGTGAGGGGAGTTCGGTGAGGGGGAGGGGAGTTCGGTGAGGGGGAGGGGAGTTCGGTGAGGGGGGAGTTCGGTGAGAGGGTGTTCAGTGAGGGGGGGGGAGTTCGGTGAGGGGGTGTTCAGTGAGGGGGGGGAGTTCGGTGAGGAGGGAGTTCGGTGAGGGGGGGAAGGGAGTTCGGTGAGGGGGGGAGTTCGATGAGGAGGGGGGAGTTCGATGAGGAGGGGGGAGTTCGGTGAGGGGTGGGGGAGTTCAGTTAGGGGGAGGGGAGTTCGGTGAGGGGAGTTCGGTGAGGGGAGTTCGGTGAGGGGAGTTCGGTGAGGGGGGGTGAGGTTCGGTGAGGGGGGGAGGTTCGGTGAGGGGGGAGAGTTCAATGAGGAGTGGGGAGTTTGGTGAGGGGGGAGTTCGGTGAGGGGAGTTCGGTGAGGAGGGGGGAGAGTTCGGTGAGGGGGGGGAGTTCGATGAGGAGGGGGAGTTCGATGAGGAGGGGGGAGTTCGGTGAGGGGTGGGGTAGTTCAGTTGGGGGAGGGGAGTTCGGTGAGGGGAGTTCGGTGAGGGGAGTTCGGTGAGGGGGGTGTTCGGCGAGGGGGTGGGGTGGTGTTCGGTGAGGGGTGGGGGGAGTTCGGTGAGGGGGGAGTTCGGTGTGGGGGAGGGGAGTTCGGTGAGGGGCAGGGGAGTTCGGTGAGGGGGGAGTTCGGTGTGGGGGAGGGGAGTTCGGAGAGGGAGGGGGAATTCGGTTGTGGGGGGGCGGGGGGAGTTCGGTGAGGAGAGGAGTTCAGTGAGGGGGGGAGTTCGGTGAGGAGGGGAGTTCGGTGAGGGGGGGGGCGGAGTTCGGCCACGGGGGGGGGGGGGGGAGTTCGGTGGGGGGGGGGGGGAGTTCGGTGGGGGGGGGGTTCGGTGATGTGGGGGGGGGAGTTCGGTGATGTGGGGGGGGAGTTCGGTGAGGGGGGAGTTCGGTGAGGGGGGGGAGTACGGTGAGGAGGGGAGGGGAGTATGGTGAGATGCGGAGTTCGGTGAGGGGGGAGTTCGATGAGGAGGGGGGAGTTCGGTGAGGGGGGGGACGTTCGGTGAGGGGGGGAGTTCTGTGAGGGGGAGGGAGTTCGGTGAGGGGGAGGGGTGGGGAGTTCGGTGAGGAGGGGGAGTTCGGTGAGGGGAGTTCGGTGAGGGGGGTGTTCGGCGAGGGGGGGTGGAGTTCGGTGAGGGGGGTGTTCGGCGAGGGGGGGTTCGGCGAGGGGGGGTTCGGCGAGGGGAGTTCGATGAGGAGGGGCGAGTTCGGTGAGGGGGGAGTTCAATGAGGGGGGGGAGTTCGGTGAGGGGGGAGTTCGGTGAGGAGGGGGGGAGTTCGGTGAGGGGGGAGTTCGGTGAGGGAGGGGGGGAGTTCGGTGAGGAGGGGAGTTCGGTGAAGGAGGGGGGGAGTTCGGTGAGGGGAGTTCGATGAGGAGGGGGGAGTTCAGTTAGGGGGTGGGGAGTTCGGGGAGGGGAGTTCGGTGAGGGGAGTTCTGTGAGGGGGGTGTTCGGCAAGGGTGTGGGGTGGTGTTAGGTGAGGGGTGGGGGGAGTTCGGTGAGGGGAGTTCGATGAAGAGGAGGGGGAGTTCGATGAAGGGGGGGGAGTTCGGTGAGGGGGGTGTTCAGTGAGGGGGTGGAGTTCGGTGAGAGGGGGTGGTCGGTGAGGGAGGGAGAGTTCAGGGGGGGGGAGTTCGGTGGTGGGGGGGGGGGGGAGTTCGGTGAGGGGGAGGGGAGTTCGGTGAGGGGAGTTCGGTGAGGGGGAGGGGAGTTCGGTGAGGGGAGTTCGGTGAGGGGGAGGGGAGTTCGGTGAGGGGTGTTCGGTGAGAGGGAGGGGAGTTCGGTGAGGGGGGAGTTTGGTGTGGGGGAGGGGAGTTCGGTGTGGGGGAGGGGAGTTCGGTGAGGGGGAGGGACTTTGGTGGTGGGGGGGCGGGGGGAGTTCGGTGAGGAGGGGAGTTCGGTGAGGGGGGGGGGGAGTTCGGTGAGGGGGGGGTTCGGTGAGGGGGGGAGTTCGGTGAGGGGGGGAGTACGGTGAGGAGGGGGGGAGTACGGTGAGATGGGGGAGGAGTACGGTGAGGAGGGGAGTTCGGTGAGGAGGGGTGAGTTCTGTGAGGGGGGAGTTCGGTGGGGGGGGGCGAGAGTTCGGTGAGAGGGGGGGAGTTCGGTGAGCGGGGGGGAGTTCGGTGGGTGGGCGGAGGTTGGTGGGGGGGCGGAGTTCGATGGGGTGGGGGGGCAGAGTTCGGTGGGGACGGAGTTCGGTGGGGGGGGAGTTCGATGAAGGGGGTGTTCGGTGAGGGGGGGGGAGTTCGGTGAGGGGGGAGGAAGTTCGGTGAGGGGGGAGTTCGGTGAGGGGGGGGGGGAGGTTCGGTGAGGGGGGAGTTCAGTGAGGGAGGGGGGGAGAGTTCGGTGAGGGGAGAGTTCGGTGAGGGGAGAGTTCGGTGAGGGGAGAGTTCGGTGAGGGAGGGGGGTGTTCGGTGAGGGGGGAGTTCGGTGAGGGGGGAGTTCGATGAATGGGGTGTTCCGTGAGGGGGGGAGTTCGGTGGGGGGGGGCGGTGTTCAGTGAGGGGGCGTTCGGTGAGGGGGGCGTTCGGTGGGGGGGGGGCGTTCGGTGAGGGGCGGAGGGGAGTTGGGTGGGGGGTGGAATTCGGTGGGGGGCGGGGGAGTTCGATGGGGTGGGGGTGGAGTTCGGTGGGGGGGGCGTTCGGTGGGGTGGGGCGTTCGGTGAGGGGGGCGTTCGGTGAGGGGGGGTGTTCGGTGAGGGGGCGGGGAGTTCGGTGAGGGGGCGGAGTTCGGTGGGGGGGCTGAGTTCGGTGGTGGGGGAGTTCGGTGAGGGGGAGGAAGTTTGGTGAGAGGGGAGTTCGGTGAGGGAGGGCGAGTTCGGTGAGAAGCGGGGGAGAGTTCGGTGAGTGGGGGTGGGGGGTGGAGGGGATGGTGGTGAGGAGGGGGTGGGGGGTATGGGGGGATGGTGGTAAGGAGGAGGTGGGGGTGAGGGGGGATGGTGTTGAGGAGGGGCTGGGGGTGAGGGGGGATGGTGGTGAGGAGGAGGTGGGGGTGAGGCGGGATGGTGGTGAGGTGGGGATGGGAGTGAGGGGGATGGTGGTGAGGAGGGGGTGGGGGGGATGGTGGTGAGGAGGGGGTGGGGGGGATGGTGGTGAGGAGGGGGTGGGGGGGATGGTGGTGAGGAGGGGGTGGGGGGTGGGGGGGTGGGGTGGGGGATGGGGTGGGGGTGGTGAGGTGGGGGTGAGGGGGGGATGGTGGTGAGGAGGGGGTGGGGGGATGGTGGTGAGGAGGGGGTGGGGGTGAGGGGGGATGGTGGTGAGGAGGGGGTGGGGGTGAGGGGGGGATGGTGGTGAGGAGGGGGTGGGGGTGGGGGGTGGGGTGGGGTGGGGGTGGGGGGTGGGGTGGGGGGGGTGGGGGGTGGGGGTGGTGGGGGGGTGTGGGGGGGTGTGGGGGGTGGGGTGGGGTGGGGTGGGGGGGCTGGGTGGGTGGGGGGTGTGGGGGGGTGTGGGGGGTGGGGGTGGGGGGGCTGGGGGGGTGGGGGGGCTGGGTGGGTGGGGGTGTGGGGTGGTGGGGGGGGTGTGGGGGGTGTGGGGGGGTGTGGGGGGTGGGGTGGGGGGTGGGGTGGGGGTGGGGGGGCTGGGTGGGTGGGGGGGTTGGGTGTGGGGGGCTGTGGGGGGTGGGGGGGTGGGGGTGGGCTGGGGGGGTGGGGGGGGTGTGGGGGGGTGTGGGGGGTGGGGTGGGGGGTGGGGTGGGGGTGGGGGGGCTGGGTGGGTGGGGGGGTTGGGTGTGGGGGGGTGTGGGGGGTGGGGGGTGGGGGTGGGCTGGGGGGGTGGTGCAGAAAAGGTTAATCAGCACTGGCAGAAAATAGTTTCAGAAAATAGTTAAAGACTCAAATGAAAGATATATCCCAGTGAGAGGGAAGGATTCTGGGAAGGGGACAAACTAACAATCATTAACCAGGGAAGTTAAGGATAATATTAAACAGAAAGAAAAAACATACAATGTGGCAAAGATTAGTGGCAAACCAGAGGATTGGGAAAGTTTTAAAATCCAACAAAAGATAATAAAAAACAATAAAGAAAAGGGCAGCATGGGGGCAATCCCGGCTCTGGGTCACTGTCCGTGTGGAGTTTGCACATTCTCCCCGTGTCTGCGTGGGTTTCGTCCCCACAGCCCAAAGATGTGCAGGGTCGGTGGATTGGCCACACTAAATTGCCCCTTAATTGGAAAGAAAAAGAATTGGGTACTCTAAAAAAAAAATTCATTTAAAAAAAATAACGAGTGAGAAGATAAACCGTGAGAGTGAACTAGCGAGTGATAGAAAACAGACAGCAAGAGCTTCTGTAAATATGTAAAAATGGAAGAGAGAGGCCAAAGTAGATAAAGGTGAACCAGCAGATGTAACATACTTGGAGTTTCAAAAAGCGTTTGATAAGGTAGCGCACAGCTAACTATGATGAGCGCCCATGGTATTGGAGATAATATATTAACCTGGATAGGAGATTGGCTAACAGATATAAAACAGAGAGTTGGGATAAGAGGGGCATTTTCAGGATGGCAACCTGTTACTGGCGGAGTGTCACACGGACCAGTGCTGAGGTCACAATTATTTACAATATATATTCATGACTTGGACGAGGGAAGTGAATTTACTGTTGCCAAATTTCCAGATGACACAAGAATAGGTGGGAAGGCGAGTTGTGAGGATGACACAAAGTCTACAGAGAGATATAGACAGGTTAGGCGAGTGGGCAAAAGTTGGCAGATGGAATATAATGTAGGGAAATGTGAAGTTATGCACTTTGGTAGGAAGAATAAAGGAGCTGAATGTTATTTAAATGGAGACAGACTGCAGAAAGCTGCAGCACAGAGGGATCTGGGGGTCCTTGTGCATAAATCACAAAACGCTAGCCCACAAGTTCAGCTGGCAATAGGGAGGGGAAATTGAATGTTGGCCTTTATTTCAAAGGGAATGGAGTATAAAAATAGGGAGGCCCTGCTCAAACTATACACGGCACTAGTTAGACCACACCGGGAATACTGCGAACAGTTTTGATCCCTGTATCTAAGGAAAGATATACTGGCATTGGAGGCAGTCCAGAGAAGGTTCACTCGGTTGGTCCTGGGTACGGAGGGATTTTCTTATGAGGAGAGGTTGAGTAGGTTGGGCCTGTCCTCACTGGAGTTTAGAAGACTGAGAGGCGACCTGATTGAGACAGATCGGATTCTCAGGGGGTTTGACAGGGTCGATGCTGAGAGGATGTTTCCTCTTGGGTTTCTTTTACTCGTTCATGGGACGGGGGCATTTATTGCCCATCCCTAATTGCTCTTGAGGGGGCAGCTAAGAGTCAGCCACATCGCTGTGGGTCTGGAGTCACATGTAGGCCAGACCGGGTAAGGTCGGCAGATTTCCTTCCCCAAGGACATCAGTGAACCAGATGGGTTTTTACAACAATCGATGATAGTTTCATGGTCATCGTTAGACTTTTAATTCCAGAATTTTTATTGAATGAAGAATTTCACCTTCTGCATTCTGCAGTGAACCTGGGACCCCCGGGGCATTACTCAGGGCCTCTGGATCACTCGATCAGTGGCAATACCACTATGCCATTACCTTCCCTCTTGTGGGAGAGTCTGGGGCCAGAGGGCAGAATCTCAGAGTGAGGGGTCACCCATTTCAGACAGAGATGAGGAGGAATTCCGCCCTCTGAGGGCAGTGAATCTGTGGGATTGTTTACTGCAGAGCTGGAGAGGCTGGGGCGTTAAGTATGTTAAAGGCTGAGATAGACAGACTTTCAATTAGTGAGGGAATCGAGGAGTTATGGGGATAAGGCGGGGAAGTGCAGCTAATAATAATAATCTTTATTATTGTCACAAGTAGGCTTACATTAACACTGCAATGAAGTTACTGTGAAAAGCCCCTAGTCGCCACACTGCGGCGCCTGTTCGGGTACACTGAGGGAGAATTCAGAATGTCCAATTTACCTAACAAGCACGTCTTTCCGGCTTTTTGAGGTATACCGGAGCACCCGGACGAAAGTTGAGGATTATATCAGCTCAGCCATGAACTCATTGAGTGGCGCAGCAGACTCGATGGGCCGAATGGACTAGTCCTGCATCTTATAGAGAGAGAGCGGGAGGGGCTGAGGGAGGGAATTTCAGAGCTCAGTTCCCAGGCAGCCCCAGGCACAGCTGCCGATGGCGGGACAATTAAAATCGGGAAGTTCAAGGAGCCAGGATTAGAGGCGATCTCGGAGCTGGAGGGAATCACAGAGATGGGGAGGGGCAAGGCCATGGGGGTATTTGGCAGGGGCTGGCGGAGGTCAGTGAACACGGGGGGTGAGTGGGGGGGGGGGGGGGGGGTGGGACCTGGTATGAGGTCGGAGGTGGGCAGCAGAGTTTTGAGTGAGTTGAAGTTTGCCGAGTGCAGAGTGTGGAACATCCCACGGTGTGTTCGAATAGTAAGGCAGCAGGCACGCAGAGACTTACCAGGCACTCAGAGACTTACCAGGCACTCAGAGACTTACCAGGCACTCAGAGACTTACCAGGCACTCAGAGACTTACCAGGCACTCAGAGACTTACCAGGCACTCAGAGACTTACCAGGCACTCAGAGACTTACCAGGCAATCAGAGACTTACCAGGCAATCAGAGACTTACCAGGCAATCAGAGACTTACCAGGCACTCAGAGACTTACCAGGCGATCAGAGACTTACCAGGCGATCAGAGACTTACCAGGCACTCAGAGACTTACCAGGCACTCAGAGACTTACCAGGCAATCAGAGACTTACCAGGCACTCAGAGACTTACCAGGCGATCAGAGACTTACCAGGCGATCAGAGACTTACCAGGCAATCAGAGACTTACCAGGCACTCAGAGACTTACCAGGCAATCAGAGACTTACCAGGCACTCAGAGACTTACCAGGCACTCAGAGACTTACCAGGCGATCAGAGACTTACCAGGCACTCAGAGACTTACCAGGCACTCAGAGACTTACCAGGCAATCAGAGACTTACCAGGCACTCAGAGACTTACCAGGCGATCAGAGATTTACCAGGCGATCAGAGACTTACCAGGCACTCAGAGACTTACCAGGCACTCAGAGACTTACCAGGCACTCAGAGACTTACCAGGCACTCAGAGACTTACCAGGCAATCAGAGACTTACCAGGCACTCAGAGACTTACCAGGCACTCAGAGACTTACCAGGCGATCAGAGACTTACCAGGCACTCAGAGACTTACCAGGCACTCAGAGACTTACCAGGCACTCAGAGACTTACCAGGCACTCAGAGACTTACCAGGCACTCAGAGACTTACCAGGCAATCAGAGACTTACCAGGCACTCAGAGACTTACCAGGCTTGCTGTACATTCTTGCTGGGCCATGTCAGCCGACAGTTGTGCGCCGTACTCTTATCCATTCTCTGGAAGGGGTGAAGCAGATTGTAGACAGGATATGGTATCATGATGAATATGGAGAGGAGCCAGGTGGCAGCAATCACTCGGTACGCATGTGATCGTGTCTGCCAGGCGCGTGACTTCAATGGGTTGCAGATCGCACTATAGCGTTCAATAGCAATGGCCACCAGGCTGAAAGTGGACACACTCACCGAGATCCCTGGAAGGAAGGTGCTCGGTTAGTTCCAGCAAATATAATAAACAGAAACAACAGCAGCGGGAGCCAGGGGCCGACACCGAGGGCCGGGGGCCGACACCGAGGGCCAGGGGCCGACACCGAGGGCCAGGGGCCGACACCGAGGGCCGGGGGCCGACACCGAGGGCCAGGGGCCGACACCGAGGGCCAGGGGCCGACACCGAGGGCCGGGGGCCGACACCGAGGGCCAGGGGCCGACACCGAGGGCCGACACCGAGGGCCAGGGGCCGACACCGAGGGCCACTTCAAACAATATCAGCCCCTCTCGCCTGCGCCAAACACACCCTGGCCTTCCCAACATCCCCAACTCAGTCAGGGTCACCACAACCACCCGGGTTCTGGGGAGGTTTCACCCCCACAAGCAAACATAACCCAACTTTCAGAACATTCCAGAAAGGCAAGAACTCCAAAATGTGAACCCCGACATTACACAGTGTGAACCCCGACATTACACCGTGTGAACCCCGACATTACACACAGTGTGAACCCCGACATTACACACAGTGGGAACCCCGACATTACACACAGTGTGAACCCCGACATTACACACAGTGTGAACCCTGACATTACACAGTGTGAACCCCGACATTACACACAGTGTGAACCCCGACATTACACACAGTGTGAACCCCGACATTACACACAGTGTGAACCCTGACATTACACAGTGTGAACCCCGACATTACACACAGTGTGAACCCCGACATTACACAGTGTGAACCCCGACATTACACACAGTGTGAACCCCGACATTACACAGTGTGAACCCTGACATTACACAGTGTGAACCCCGACATTACACACAGTGTGAACCCCAACATTACACACAGTGTGAACCCCATTACACCGTGTGAACCCCGACATTACACACAGTGCGAACCCCGACATTACACAGTGTGAACCCCGAAATTACACACAGTGTGAACCCCGACATTACACAGAGTGAACCCCGACATTACACACAGTGTGAACCCCGACATTACACCGTGTGAACCCCGACATTACACACAGTGTGAACCCCGACATTACACACAGTGTGAACCCCGACATTACACACAGTGTGAACCCCGACATTACACACAGTGTGAACCCCAACATTACACACAGTGTGAACCCTGACATTACACAGTGTGAACCCCGACATTACACAGTGTGAACCCCGACATTACACACAGTGTGAACCCTGACATTACACAGTGTGAACCCCGACATTACACACAGTGTGAACCCCGACATTACACAGTGTGAACCCCGACATTACACAGTGTGAACCCCGACATTACACACAGTGTGAACCCCGACATTACACAGTGTGAACCCCGACATTACACAGTGTGAACCCCGACATTACACACAGTGTGAACCCCAACATTACACACAGTGTGAACCCCATTACACCGTGTGAACCCCGACATTACACACAGTGCGAACCCCGACATTACACAGTGTGAACCCCGACATTACACACAGAGTGAACCCCGACATTACACACAGTGTGAACCCCGACATTACACACAGTATGAACCCCGACATTACACAGTGTGAACCCCGACATGACACACAGTGTGAACCGCGACATTACACACAGTGTGAACCCCGACATTACACAGTGTGAACCCCGACATGACACACAGTGTGGTCCCCGACATTACACAGTGTGAACCCCGACATTACACAGTGTGAACCCCGACATTACACAGTGCGAACCCCGACATTACACAGTGTGAACCCCGACATTACACACAGTGTGAACCCCGACATTACACAGTGTGAACCCCGACATTACACACAGTGTGAACCCCGACATTACACAGTGCGAACCCCGACATTACAGTGTGAACCCCGACATTACACACAGTGTGAACCCCGACATTACACAGTGTGAACCCCGACATTACACACAGTGTGAACCCCGACATTACACAGAGTGAACCCCGACATTACACAGAGTGAACCCCGACATTACACAGTGTGAACCCCGACATTACACGGTGTGAACCCCGACATTACACACAGTGTGAACCCCGACATTACACAGTGTGAACCCCGACATTACACACAGTGTGAACCCCGACATTACACACAGTGTGAACCCCGACATTACACAGTGTGAACCCCGACATTACACAGAGTGAATCCCGACATTACACAGTGTGAACCCCGACATTACACAGTGTGAACCCCGACATTTACACAGTGTGAACCCAGACATTACACACAGTGCGAACCCCGACATTACACACAATGCGAACCCCGACATTACACAGTGTGAACCCCGACATTACACAGTGCGAACCCCGACATTACACACAGTGTGAACCCCGACATTACACACAGTGCGAACCTCGACATTACAGTGTGAACCCCGACATTACAAAGTGTGAATCCCGACATTACACAGTGTGAACCCCGACATTACACAGAGTGAACCACGACATTACACACAGTGTGAACCCCGACATTACGCAGTGTGAACCCCGACATTACACAGTGTGAACCCCAACATTACACACAGTGTGAACCCCGACATTACAGTCTGAACCCCGACATTACACACAGAGTGAACCCCGACATTACACAGAGTGAACCACGACATTACACAGAGTGAATCCCGACATTACACAGTGTGAACCCCGACATTACACCGTGTGAACCCTGACATTACACAGTGTGAACCCCGACATTACACACAGGCTGCAGGAATGGTGTAGGAGGGAGGGCTTCAGGTATTTGGATAATTGGAGCGCATTCTGGGGAAGGTGGGACCTGTACAAGCAGGACGGGTTGCATCTGAACCAGAGGGGCACCAATATCCTGGGAGGGAGGATTTCTAGTACTCTTCGGGAGGGTTTAAACTAATTTGGCTGGGGAATGGGAACCGGATTTGTAGTCCAGCAACTAAGGTAGCCGATATTCAGGGCGCCAAAGCATGTAATGAGGCAGTGGGGAAGGGAACACTGACAAAGGAGAGTATTTGCAGGCACGGAGATGGGTTGAAGTGTGTATACTTCAACGCAAGAAGCATCAGGAATAAGGTGGGTGAACTTAAGGCATGGATCGGTACTTGGGACTACGATGTGGTGGCCATCACGGAAACTTGGATAGAAGAGGGGCAGAAATGGTTGTTGGAAGTCCCTGGTTATAGATGTTTCAATAAGATTAGGGAGGGTGGTAAAAGAGGTGGGGGGGGTGGCATTATTAATTAGAGATAGTATAACAGCTGCAGAAAGGCAGTTCGAGGAGTATCAGCCTATTGAGGTAGTATGGGTTGAAGTCAGAAATAGGAAAGGAGCAGTCACCTTGTTAGGAGTTTTCTATAGGCCCCCCAATAGTAGCAGAGATGTGGAGGAACAGATTGGGAAACAGATTTTGGAAAGGTGCAGAAGTCATAGGGTAGTAGTCATGGGCGACTTTAACTTCCCAAATATTGAGTGGAAACTCTTTAGATCAAATAGTTTGGATGGGGTGGTGTTTGTGCAGTGTGTCCAGGAAGCTTTTCTAACACAGTATGTAGATTGTCCGACCAGAGGAGGGGCAATATTGGATTTAGTACTGGGTAATGAACCAGGGCAAGTGGTAGATTTGTTAGTGGGGGAGCATTTTGGAGATAGTGACCACAATTCTGTGACTTTCACTTTAGTAATGGAGAGGGATAGGTATGTGCAACAGGGCAAGGTTTACAATTGGGGGAAGGGTAAATACGATGTTGTCAGACAAGAATTGAAGTGCATAAGTTGGGAACATAGGCTGGCAGGGAAGGACACAAGTGAAATGTGGAACTTGTTCAAGGAACAGGTGCTACGTGTCCTTGATATGTATGTCCCTGTCAGGCAGGGAAGAGATGGTCGAGTGAGGGAACCATGGTTGACAAGAGAGGTTGAATGTCTTGTTAAGAGGAAAAAGGTGACTTATGTAAGGCTGAGGAAACAAGGTTCAGACAGGGCATTGGAGGGATACAAGATAGCCAGGAGGGAACTGAAGAAAGGGATTAGGAGAGCTAAGAGAGGGCATGAACAATCTTTGGCAGGTAGGATCAAGGAAAACCCCAAGGCCTTTTACACATATGTGAGAAATATGAGAATGACTAGAGCGAGGGTAGGTCCGATCAAGGACAGTAGCGGGAGATTGTGTATTGAGTCTGAAGAGATAGGAGAGGTCTTGAATGAGTACTTTTCTTCTGTATTTACAAATGAGAGGGGCGATATTGTTGGAGAGGACAGTGTGAAACAGATTGGTAAGCTCGAGGAAATACTTGTTAGGAAGGAAGATGTGTTGGGCATTTTGAAAAACTTGAGGATAGACAAGTCCCCCGGGCCTGACGGGATATATCCAAGGATTCTATGGGAAGCAAGAGATGAAATTGCAGAGCCGTTGGCAATTATCTTTTCGTCCTCACTGTCAACAGGGGTGGTACCAGGGGATTGGAGAGTGGCGAATGTCGTGCCCCTGTTCAAAAAAGGAACTAGGGATAACCCTGGGAATTACAGGCCAGTTAGTCTTACTTCGGTGGTAGGCAAAGTAATGGAAAGGGTACTGAAGGATAGGATTTCTGAGCATCTGGAAAGACACTGCTTGATTAGGGATAGTCAGCACGGATTTGTGAGGGGTAGGTCTTGCCTTACAAATCTTATTGAATTCTTTGAGGAGGTGACCAAGCATGTGTATGAAGGTAAAGCAGTGGATGTAGTGTACATGGATTTTAGTAAGGCATTTGATAAAGTTCCCCATGGTAGGCTTCTGCACAAAGTAAGGAGGCATGGGATAGTGGGAAATTTGGCCAGTTGGATAACGAACTGGCTAACCGATAGAAGTCAGAGAGTGGTGGTGGATGGCAAATATTCAGCCTGGATCCCAGTTACCAGTGGTGTACCGCAGGGATCAGTTCTGGGTCCTCTGCTGTTTGTGATTTTCATTAATGACTTGGATGAGGGAGTTGAAGGGTGGGTCAGTAAATTTGCAGACGATACGAAGATTGGTGGAGTTGTGGATAGTAAGGAGGGCTGTTGTCGGCTGCAAAGAGACATAGATAGGATGCAGAGCTGGGCTGAGAAGTGGCAGATGGAGTTTAACCCTGAAAAGTGTGAGGTTGTCCATTTTGGAAGGACAAATATGAATGCGGAATACAGGGTTAACGGTAGAGTTCTTGGCATTGTGGAGGAGCAGAGAGACCTTGGGGTCTATGTTCATACATCTTTGAAAGTTGCCACTCAAGTGGATAGAGCTGTGAAGAAGGCCTATGGTGTGCTCGCGTTCATTAACAGAGGGATTGAATTTAAGAGCGGTGAGGTGATGATGCAGCTGTACAAAACTTTGGTAAGGCCACATTTGGAGTACTGTGTACAGTTCTGGTCGCCTCATTTTAGGAAGGATGTGGAAGCTCTGGAAAAGGTGCAAAGAAGATTTACCAGGATGTTGCCTGGAATGGAGAGTAGGTCTTACGAGGAAAGGTTGAGGGTGCTAGGCCTTTTCTCATTAGAGCGGAGAAGGATGAGGGGCGACTTGATAGAGGTTTATAAGATGATCTGGGGAATAGATAGAGTAGACAGTCAGAGACTTTTTCCCCAGGTGGAACACACCATTACAAGGGGACATAAATTTAAGGTGAAAGGTGGAAGATATAGGAGGGATATCAGAGGTAGGTTCTTTACCCAGAGAGTAGTGGGGGCATGGAATGCACTGCCTGTGGAAGTAGTTGAGTCGGAAACATTAGGGACCTTCAAGCAGCTGTTGGATAGGTACATGGATTACGGGAAAATGATATAGTGTAGATTTATTTGTTCTTAAGGGCAGCACGGTAGCATTGTGGATAGCACAATTGCTTCACAGATCCATGGTCCCAGGTTCGATTCCGGCTTGGGTCATTGTCTGTGCGGAGTCTGCACGTCCTCCCCGTGTCTGCGTGGGTTTCCTCCGGGTGCTCCGGTTTCCTCCCACAGTCCAAAGATGTGCGGGTTAGGTGAATTGGCTAATGATAAATTGCCCTTAGTGTCCAAATTGCCCTTGGTGTTGGGTGGAGGTGTTGAGTTTGGGTAGGGTGCTCTTTCCAAGAGCTGGTGCAGACTCAAAGGGCCGAATGGCCTCCTTCTGCACTGTAAATTCAATGATAATCTATGATTAATCTAGGACAAAGGTTCGGCACAACATCGTGGGCCGAAGGGCCTGTTCTGTGCTGTATTTTCTATGTTCTATGTTCTATGTTCTATGAACCCCTACATTACACACAGTGTGAACCCCGACATTACAGTGTGAACCCCGACATTACACACAGTGCGAACCCCGACATTACACACAGTGCGAACCCCGACATTACACAGTCTGAACCCCAACATTACACAGTGTAAACCCCGACATTACACACAGTGTGAACCCCGACATTACACACAGTGTAAACCCCGCCATTACACAGTGTAAACCCCGACATTACACAGTGTGAACCCCGACATTACTCAGTGTGAACCCCGACATTACACACAGTGTGAAACCCGACATTACAGTGTGAACCCCGACATTACAGTGTGAACCCCGACATTACAGTGTGAACCCCAACATTACACAGTGTGAACCCCGACATTACACAGTGTGAACCCCGAAATTACACACAGTGTGAACCCCAACATTACACAGTGAGTACCCCGACATTACACAGTGTGAACCCCGACATTACACAGTGTGAACCCCGACATTACAAACAGTGTGAACCCTGACATTACACAGTGTGAAACCCAACATTACACACAGTGCGAACCCCGACATTACACAGTGTGAACCCCGACATTACACAGTGTGAACCCCGACATTACACACAGTGCGAACCCCGACATTACACAGTGTGAACCCCGACATTACACAGTGTGAACCCCGACATTACACACAGTGTGAACCCCGACATTACACAGTGTGAACCCCGACATTACACAGTGTGAACCCCGACATTACACATTGCGAACCCCGACATTACACAGTGTGAACCCCGACATTACACACAGTGTGAACCCCGACATTACACAGTGTGAACCCCGACATTACACAGTATGAACCCTGACATTACACAGTGTGAACCCCGACATTACACACAGTGTGAACCCCGGCATTACACAGTGTGAACCCCGTTATTACACAGTGTGAACCCCGGGATTACACCATGTGAACCCCGACATTACACACAGTTTGAACCCCGACATTACACAATGTGAACCCCGACATTACACAGTGTGAACCCCGACATTACACACAGTACGAACCCCGACATTACACACAGTGCGAACCCCGACATTACACACAGTGTGAACCCCGACATTACACACAGTGCGAACATCGACATTACACACAGTGCGAACCCCGACATTACACACAGTGCGAACCCCGACATTACACACAGTGCGAACCCCGACATTACACACAGCGCAAAACCCGACATTACACACAGTGTGACCCCCGACATTACACACAGTGCGAACCCCGACATTACACACAGTGTGAACCCCGACATTACACAGTGTGAACCCCGACATTACACACAGTGCGAACCCCGACATTACATACAGCGTGAACCCCAACATTACACAGTGTGAACCCCGACATTACAGTGTGAACCCCAACATTACAGTGTGAACCCGACATTACACAGTGTGAACCCCAATATTACACAGTGTGAACCCCAATATTATACACAGTGTGACCCCTGACATTACACAGTGTGAACCCCGACATTACACACAGTGTGAACCCCGACGTTACACAGTGTGAACCCCGACATTACACAGTGTGAACCCCGACATTACACAGTGTGAACCCCGACATTACACAGTGTGAACCCCGTCATTACACACAGTGTTAACCCCAACATTACACAGTGTGAACCCCGACATTACACAGTGTGAACCCCGACATTACACAGTGTGAACCCCGACATTACACAGTGTGAACCCCGTCATTACACACAGTGTGAACCCCAACATTACACACAGTGTAAACCTCCATTGTGGTCACCCTAACTTAAAGGTGGTTTGTGGAGGAGCTGTTGTCAAGTGACACTTAAACCCGAAACACTTCTTCATGGTTTCCCTTCCTACCCCCTCCTCCAAGCAAAAAAAAACAACCGCTGTAAAGATCAAGAGGAAGGCTCGAGGTCAGGTAGAAGCAGAAAGAAGTTGAACCGTGAAGTCACAGCCTGCAGGTAAGGGACTGGCTGGTGACTGGTAAGTAGTTTTTCTTTTATTTTCCCTCTGGTGTTATCGTGCAGGGCGCAGAGGTTGCTGAGTGAGTGCTTGCTGAGAAGGGGAGTGAATAATAGGTAAGCTCTTTCTTTTTCTTTCTTTATCTAGAGGGGATGGCAGGGAAGGTAGTGCAATGTTCCTCCTGCAGAATGTTTGAGGCGAGGGATGGTGTCCCTGCTGATTTCATCTGTGGGAAGTGCACCCATCCCCAGCTCCTCAGAAACCGCGTTAGGGAACTGGAGCTGGAACTGGATGAACTTCGGATCATTCGGGAGGCAGAGGTCGTCATAGATAGAAGCTTCAGGGATGTAGTTACTCCGAAGAATAAAGATAGATGGGTGACGGTGAGAGGGGCTGGGAGGAAGCAGTCAGTACAGGGATCCCCTGTGGTTGTTCCCCTTAGTAACAAGTATACCGCTTTGGATACTGTTGGGGGGGATGACTTACCAGGGGTAAGCCATGGGGTACAGGTCTCTGGCACAGAGTCTGTCCCTGTTGCTCAGAAGGGAAGGGGGGAGAGGAGTAGAGCATTAGTCATTGGAGACTCCATAGTTGGGGGGATAGATAGGAAATTCTGTGGGACGAGAGAGACTCGCGGTTGGTGTGTTGCCTCCCAGGTGCCAGGGTGCGTGATGTCTCAGATCGTGTTTTTGGGATCCTTAAGGGGGAGGGGGAGCAGCCCCAAGTCGTGGTTCACATGGGTACCAACGACATAGGTAGGAAAAGGGATAGGGATGTAAGGCAGGAATTCAGGGAGCTAGGGTGGAAACTTAGATCTAGGACAAACAGAGTTATTATCTCTGGGTTGTTACCAGTGTCACATGCTAACGAGACGAGGAATAGGGAAAGAGAGGAGTTGAATGCGTGGCTACAGGGATGGTGCAGGAGAGAGGGTTTCAGATTTCTGGATAATTGGGGCTCATTCTGGGGTCGGTGGGACCTCTACAAACGGGATGGTCTACACCTGGACCAAAGGGGTACCAATATCCTGGGGGGGAAAATTTGCTAATGCTCTTCGGGAGGGTTGAAACTAGTTCAGCAGGGGCTTGGGAACCTGAATTGTAGCTCCAGTATACAGGAGGTTGAGAGTAGTGAGGTCATGAGTAAGGTTTTAAAGTTGCAGGACTGTACCGTCAGACAGGAAGGTGGTATAAAGTGTGTCTTCTTCAATGCCAGGAGCATCCGGAATAAGGTGGGTGAACTTGCGGCATGGGTTGGTACCTGGGACATCGATGTTGTGGCCATTTCGGAGACATGGATAGAGCAGGGATAGGAATGGTTGTTGCAGGTGCCGGGGTTTAGATATTTCAGTAAGCTCAGGGAAGGTGGTAAAAGAGGGGGAGGGGTGGCATTGTTAGTCAAGGACAGTAATACGGTGGCAGAAAGGACGTTTGATGAGGACTCATCGATTGAGGTAGTATGGGCTGAGGTTAGAAACAGGAAAGGAGAGATCACCCTGTTAGGGGTTTTCTATAGGCCTCCGAAAAGTTCCAGAGATGTAGAGGAAAGGATTGCCAAGATGATTCTGGATAGGAGCGAAAGCAACAGGGTAGTTGTTATGGGGGACTGTAACTTTCCAAATATTGACTGGAAACACTATAGTTCGAGTACTTTAGATGGGTCCGTTTTTGTCCAATGTGTGCAGGAGGGTTTCCTGACACAGTATGTAGATAGGCCAACGAGAGGCGAGGCCGTATTGGATTTGGTATTGGGTAATGAACCAGGACAGGTGTTAGATTTGGAGGTAGGTGAGCACTTTGGTGATAGTGACCACAATTCGATTACGTTTACTTTAGTGATGGAAAGGGATAGGTATATACCGCAGGGCAAGAGTTATATCTGGGGGAAAGGCAATTATGATGCGATGAGGCAAGACTTCGGATGCATCAGATGGAGAGGAAAATTGCAGGGGATGGGCACAATGGAAATGTGGAGCTTGTTCAAGGAACAGCTACTGCGTGTCCTTGATAAGTATGTACCTGTCAGGCAGAGAGGAAGTGGTCGAGCAAGGGAACCGTGGTTTACTAAGGCAGTCGAAACACTTGTCAAGAGGACGAAGGAAGCTTATGTAAAGATGAGACATGAAGGTTCAGTAAGGGCGCTCGAGAGTTACAAGTTAGCTAGGAAGGACCTAAAGAGAGAGCTACGAAGAGCCAGGAGGGGACATGGGAAGTCTTTGGCAGGTAGGATCAAGGATAACCCTAAAGCTTTCTATAGATATGTCAGGAATAAAAGAATGACGAGGGTAAGAGTAGGGCCAGTCAAGGACAGTAGTGGGAAGTTGTGCTTGGAGTCCGAGGAGATAGGAGAGGTGCTAAATGAATATTTTTCGTCAGTATTCACACAGGAAAAAGACAATGTTGTCGTGGAGAATACTGAGATTCAGGCTACTAGACTAGAAGGGCTTGAGGTTCTTAAGGAGGAGGTGTTAACAATTCTGGAAAGGGTGAAAATAGATAAGTCCCCTGGGCAGGATGGGATTTATCCTATGATTCTTTGGGAAGCTAGGGAGGAGATTGCTGAGCATTTGGCTTTGATCTTTAAGTCATCTTTGTCAACAGGAATAGTGCCAGAAGACTGGAGGATAGCAAATGTTGTCCCCTTGTTCAAGAAGGGGAGTACAGACAACCCCGGTAACTATAGACCAGTGAGCCTTACTTCTGTTGTGGGCCTTACTTCTGTTGTGGGCAAAATCTTGGAAAGGTTTATAAGAGATAGGGTGTATAATCATCTGAAAAGGAATAATTTAATTAGAGATAGTCAACACGGTTTCGTGAAGGGTAGGTCGTGCCTCACAAACCTTATTGAGTTCTTTGAGAAGGTGACCAAGCAGGTGGATGAGGGTAGAGCAGTTGATGTGGTGTATATGGGTTTCAGTAAAGCGTTTGATAAGGTTCCCCACGGTAGGTTACTGCAGAGAATACGGAGGCATGGGATTCAGGGTGATTTAGCAGTTTGGATCAGAAATTGGATAGCTGGAAGAAGACAAAGGGTGGTGGTTGATGGGAAGTGTTCAGACTGGAGTCCAGTTACTAGTGGTGTCCCACAAGGATCTGTTTTGGGGCCACTGCTGTTTGTCATTTTTATAAATGACCTGGAGGAGGGCGTAGAAGGATGGGTGAGTAAATTTGCAGATGACACTAAAGTCGGTGGAGTTGTGGACAGTGTGGAAGGATGTTACAGAGGGACATAGATAAGCTGCAGCGCTGGGCTGAGAGGTGGCAAATGGAGTTTAATGCAGAAAAGTGTGAGGTGATTCATTTTGGAAGGAATAACAGGAAGACAGAGTACTGGGCTAATGGTAAGATTCTTGGCAGTGTGGATGAGCAGAGAGATCTAGGTGTCCATGTACATAGATCCCTGAAAGTTGCCACCCAGGTTGAGAGGGTGGTTAAGAAGGCGTACGGTGTGTTAGCTTTTATTGGTAGAGGGATTGAGTTTCGGAGCCATGAGGTCATGTTGCAGCTGTACAAAACTCTGGTGCAGCCGCATTTGGAGTATTGCGTGCAATTCTGTTCGCCGCATTATAGGAAGGACGTGGAAGCATTGGAAAGGGTGCAGAGGAGATTTACCAGGATGTTGCCTGGTATGGAGGGAAGATCTTATGAGGAAAGGCTGAGGGACTTGAGGCTGTTTTCATAGAGAGAAGAAGGTTAAGAGGTGACTTAATTGAGGCATACAAGATGATCAGAGGATTGGATAGGGTGGACAGTGGGAGCCTTTTTCCTCGGATGATGATGTCTAGCGCGAGGGGACATTGCTTTAAATTGAGGGGAGATAGATATAGGACAGATGTCAGAGGTAGGTTCTTTACTCAGAGAGTAGTAAGGGCGTGGAATGCCCTGCCTGCAACAGTAGTGGTCTCGCCCACACTAAGGGCATTCAAATGGTCATTGGATAAACATATGGACGATAAGGGAATAGTGTAGATGGTCTTTAGAGTGGTTTCACAGGTCGGCGCAACATCGAGGGCCGAAGGGCCTGTACGGCGCTGTAATGTTCTATGTTCTATGTGTAATGTCGGGGTTCGCACTGTGTGTAATGTTGGGGTTCACACTGTGATAATGTCGGGGTTCGCACTGTGTGTAATGTCGGGGTTCGCACTGTGTGTAATGTCAGGGTTCACACTGTGTAATGTCGGGGTTCACACTGTGTAATGTCGGGGTTCACACTGTGTAATGTCGGGGTTCACACTGTGTGTACATAAGAACATAAGCACTAGGAGCAGGAGTAGGCCATCTGGCCCCTCGAGCCTGCTCCACCATTCAATGAGATCATGGCTGATCTTTTGTGGACTCAGCTCCACTTTCCGGCCCGAACACCATAACCCTTAATCCCTTTATTCTTCAAAAAACTATCTATCTTTATCTTAAAAACAATTAATGAAGGAGCCTCTACTGCTTCACTGGGCAAGGAATTCCATAGATTCACAACCCTTTGGGTGAAGAAGTTCCTCCTAAACTCAGTCCTAAATCTACTTCCCCTTATTTTGAGGCTATGCCCCCTAGTTCTGCTTTCACCCGCCAGTGGAAACAACCTGCCCGCATCTATCCTATCTATTCCCTTCATAATCTTATATGTTTCTATAAGTTCCCCCTCATCCTTCTAAATTCCAACGAGTACAGTCCCAGTCTACTCAACCTCTCCTCGTAATCCAACCCCTTGATCTCTGGGATTAACCTAGTGAATCTCCTCTGCACATCCTTCAGTGCCAATACGTCCTTTCTCAAGTAAGGAGACCAAAACTGAACACAATACTCCAGATGTGGCCTCACTAACACCTTATACAATTGCAGCAGAACCTCCCTAGTCTTAAACTCCATCCCTCTAGCAATGAAGGACAAAATTCCATTTGCCTTCTTAATCACCTGTTGCACCTGTAAACCAACTTTTTGCGACTCATGCACTAGCACACCCAGGTCTCTCTGCACAGCAGCATGTTTTAATATTTTATCATTTAAATAATAATCCCTTTTGCTGTTATTCCTACCAAAATGGATAACCTCACATTTGTCAACATTGTATTCCATGTGCCGGGCCCTAGCCCATTCACTTAGCCTATCCAAATCCCTCTGCGGACTTCCAGTATCCTCTGCACTTTTTGCTTTACCACTTATCTTAGTGTCGTCTGCAAACTTGGACATATTGCCCTTGGTCCCCAACTCCAAATCATCTATGTAAATTGTGAACAGTTGTGGGCCCAACACTGATCCCTGAGGGACACCACTAGCTACTGATTGCCAACCAGAGAAACACCCATTAATCCCCACTCTTTGCTTTCTATTAATTAACCAATCCTCTATCAATGCTACTACTTTCCACTTAATGCCATGCATCTTTATCTTATGCAGCAACCTTTTGTGTGGAACCTTGTCAATGGTTTTCTGGAAATCCAGATATACCATATCCATTGGCTCCCCGTTATCTACCGCATTGTTAATGTCCTCAAACAATTCCACTAAATTAGTTAGGCACGACCTGCCCTTTATGAACCCATGCTGCGTCTGCCCAATGGGACAATTTCCATCCAGATGCCTCGCTATTTCTTCCTTGATGATAGATTCCAGCATCTTCCCTACTACCGAAGTTAAGCTCACCCACCTATAATTACCCGCTTTCTGCCTACCTCCTTTTTTAAACAGTGGTGTCACGTTTGCTAATTTCCAATCCGCCGGGACCACCCCAGAGTCTAGTGAATTTTGGTAAATTATCACTAGTGCATTTGCAATTTCCCTAGCCATCTCTTTTAGCACTCTGGGATGCATTCCATCAGGTCCAGGAGACTTGTCTACCTTCAGCCCCATTAGCTTGCCCATCACTACCTCCTTGGTGGTAACAATCCTCTCAAGGTCCTCCTGTCATAGCCTCATTTCCATCAGTCACTGGCATGTTATTTGTGTCTTCCACTGTGAAGACCGACCCAAAACACCTGTTCAGTTCCTCAGCCATTTCCTCATCTCCCACTATTAAATCTCCCTTCTCATCCTCTAAAGGACCAATATTTACCTTAGCCACTCTTTTTTGTTTTATGTATTTGTAGAAACTTTTACTATTTGTTTTTATATTCTGAGCAAGTTTACTCACATAATCTATCTTACTCTTCTTTATAGCTTTTTTAGTAGCTTTCTGTTGCCCGCTAAAGATTTCCCAGTCCTCTAGTCTCCCACTGATCTTTGCTACTTTGTGTGTTTTTTCCTTCAATTTGATACTCTCCCTTATTTCCTTAGATATCCACGGTCGATTTTCCCTCTTTCTACCGTCCTTCCTTTTTGTTGGTATAAACCTTTGCTGAGCACTGTGAAAAATCACTTGGAAGGTTCTCCACTGTTCCTCAACTGTTTCACCATAAAGTCTTTGCTCCCAGTCTACCTTAGCTAGTTCTTCTCTCATCCCATTGTAATCTCCTTTGTTTAAGCACAAAACACTAGTGCTTGATTTTATCTTCTCACCCTCCATCTGTATTTTAAATTCCACCATATTGTGATCGCTCCTTCCGAGAGGATCCCTAACTATGAGATCCTGAATCAATCCTGTCTCATTACACAGGACCAGATCTAGGACCGCTTGTTCCCTCGTAGTTCCATTATATACTGTTCTCGGAAACTATCGCTGATACATTCTATAAACTCCTCCTCAAGGCTGCCTTGACTGACCTGGTTAAACCAATCGATATGTAGATTAAAATCCCCCATGATAACTGCCGTACCATTTCTACATGCATCAGTTATTTCTTTGATTATTGCCTGTCCCATCATAATGTTACTATTTGGTGGCCTATAGACTACTCCTATCAGTGACTTTTTCGCCTTACTATTCCTGATTTCCACCCAAATGGATTCAACCTTATCCTCCATAGCACCGATGTCATCCCTTACTATTGCCCGGATGTCATCCTTAAATAACAGAGCTACACCACCTCCCTTACCATCCACTCTGTCCTTCCGAATAGTTTGATACCCTCGGATATTTAACTCCCAGTCATGACCATCCTTTAACCATGTTTCAGTAATGGCCACTAAATCATAGTCATTCACGGTGATTTGCGCCATCAACTCATTTACCTTATTCCGAATACTACGAGCATTCAGGTAAAGTACACTTATGTTGGCTTTTTTACCTCTGTTCTGAATCTTAACACCTCGATCAGTAACCTCTCCTAAGTTATATTTCCTCTTAGCCTTTCTACTAATTTTCCTTGTCGTTGAACCCATATCTTCCTGTAACAACCTGCCGCGTCGCTTACCATTAATGTTTTCACTTCCCGTTTTATTCCTTTTAGTATTCCTGGTCCTATTCACTGAGCTCCCCTCAGTCACTGTACCTTGTATTGTCGCCCTTTTTGATTTTTGACTATGGCTTCTCTGCCTTACACTTTCCCCCTTACTGCCTTTTGTTTCTGTCCCTGTTTTACTACCTTCCAACTTCCTGCATCGGTCCCATCCCCCTGCCACATTAGTTTAAACTCTCTAGGACATCGGTTCCAGTCCTGCCCAAGTGCAGACCGTCCGGTTTTTACTGGTCCCACCTCCCCCAGAACCGGTTCCAATGTCCCAGGAATTTAAATCCCTCCCTCTTGCACCATCTCTCGAGCCACGCATTCATCCTATCTATCCTGACATTCCTACTCTGACTAGCTCGTGGCACTGGTAGCAATCCTGAGATTACTACCTTTGAGGTCCTACTTTTTAGTTTAACTCCTAACTCCTTAAATTCAGCTTGTAGGACCTCGTCCCGTTTTTTACCTATATCGGTGGTGCCTATGTGCACCACGACAGCTGGCTGTTCACCCTCCCCCCCCCCCGAATGTCCTGCAGCCGCTGCGAGATATCCTTGACCCTTGCACCAGGGAGGCAACATATCATCCTGGAGTCTCGATTGCGTCCGCAGCACCACCTGTCTATTCCCCTTACGATTGAGTCCCCTATCACTATAGCCCGGCCATTCTTCTTCCTGCCCAGCTGCGCGGCAGAGCCAGCCACGGTGCCATGAACCTGGCTGCTGCTGCCTTCCCCTGGTGAGCCATCTTCCTCAACAGTATCCAAAGCGGTTTATCTGTTTTGCAGGGAGATGACCGCAGAGGACACTTGCACTGCCTTCCTACTCTTGCTCTGTCTTTTGGTCACCCATTTTCTATCTCACTCAGTACCTTTCACCTGCGGTGTGACCAACTCGCTAAACGTGCTATCCACGACGTCCTCAGCATCGCGGATGCTCCAAAGTGAGTCCATCCGCAGCTACATAGCCGTCTAACAGGAGCTGCAACTGGACACACGTCTTGCACGTGAAGGAGCCAGGGACAGTGGACCTGTCCCTGAGTTCCCACATCGCACACGAGGAGCATGCCACGGGTCTGAGATCACCTGCCATGTCTTAAACCTTCGGTTAACTTCAACAATTACAATTTCCACCCAAAACTTAAATAAATAAACGACACTGATGTCGGGGTTCAGGTTTACACACTGTGTGAACCCCAAAATTATACACAGTATGAACCCCAACATTAAACAGTGTGAACCCCGACATTATACACAGTGTGAACCCCGACATTACAGTGTGAACCCCGACATTACACAGTGTGAACCCTGACATTACAGTGTGAACCCCAACGTTACACAGAGTGTGAACCCGACATTACACAGTGTGAACCCCGACATTACACAGTGTGAATACCGACATTACACAGTGTGAACCCCGACATTGCACACAGTTTGAACCCAGACATTAGTGTGAACCCCAACATTACACAGTGTGAACCCCGACATCACACAGTGTGAACGCCGACATTACACAGTGTGAACCCCGACATTGCACACAGTTTGAACCCAGACATTAGTGTGAACCCCAACATTACACAAAGTGTGAACCCCGACATCACACAGTGTGAACGCCGACATTAAAGTGTGAACCCTGAATTACAGTGTGAACCCCGTTATTACACAGTGTGAACCCCGACATTACGCACAGTGAATCCCATTACAGCGTGAAACTCTACATTACACAGTGTGAACCCTGACATTACGCACAGTGAATCCCATTACAGTGTGAACCTCTACATTACACAGTGTGAACCCCAACATTACACAGTGTGAACCCCGACATTATGCACAGTGAATCCCATTACAGTGTGAACCTCTACATTACACAGTGTGAACCCCGACATTACACAGTGTGAACCCCGACATTACACAGTGTGAACACCGACATTACGCACAGTGAATCCCATTACAGTGTGAACGCCGACATTACACAGTGTGAACCCCGACATTATGCACAGTGAATCCCATTACAGTGTGAACCTCTACATTACACAGTGTGAACCCCGACATTACACAGTGTGAACCCCGACATTACGCACAGTGAATCCCATTACAGTGTGAACCACGACATTACACAGTGTGAACCCCGACATTACGCACAGTGAATCCCATTACAGTGTGAACCTCAACATTACACAGTGTGAACCCCGACATTACACAGTGTGAACCCCAACATTACAGTGTGAACCCCAACATTACAGTGTGAACCCCGACATTACACACAGTGAATCCCATTACAGTGTGAACCCCGACATTACCGTGTGAACCCCGACATTAGTGTGAACCCCGACATTAGTATGAATTGCGACATTACACAGTGTGAACCCCGACATTACACAGTGTGAACACCGACATTACACACAGTGTGAACACCGACATTACACAGTGTGAACCCCGACATTACACAGTGTGAACCCCGACATTACAGTGTGAACCCCGACATTACACAGTGTCAACCCCGACATTACAGTGTGAACCCCAAAATTACAGTGTGAAACCCGACATTACACAGTGTGAAACCCGACATTACACACAGTGTGAACCCCGACATTACACACAGTGTGAACCCCGACATTACACACAGTGAACCCCGACATTACACAAAGTGTGAAACCCGACATTACACACAATGTGAACCCCGACATTACACAGTGTGAACCCCGACATTACACACAGTGTGAACCCCGACATTACACACAGTGTGAACCCCGACATTACACACAGTGAACCCCGACATTACACACAGTGAACCCCGACATTACACAGTGTAAACCCCGACATTACAGAGTGAACCCTGAATTACAGTGTGAACCCCGACATTACACACAGTGTGAACCCCGACATTACACAGTGTGAACCCCAACATTACACACAGTGTGAACCCCGACATTACACAGTGTGAACCCCGACATTACACAGTGTGAACCCCGACATTACACACAGTGTGAACCCCGACATTACACAGAGTGAACCCCGACATTACACAGTGTGAACCCCGACATTACACAGTGTGAACCCCGACATTACACAGTGTGAACCCCGACATTACACACAGTGTGAACCCAGACATTACACACAGTGTGAACCCCGACATTACAGTGTGAACCCCGACATTACACACAGTGTGAACCCCGACATTACACAGTGTGAACCCCGACATTACACAGTGTGAACCCCACATTACAGTGTGAAGACCGACATTACACAGTGTGAAACCCAACATTACAGTGTGAACCCTGAATTACAGTGTGAACCCCGACATTACACAGTGTGAACACCGACATTACAGTGTGAACCCTGAATTACAGTGTGAACCCCGACATTACACACAGTGTGAACCCCGACATTACACACAGTGTGAACCCCAACATTACACACAGTGTGAACCCCGACATTACACAGTGTGAACCCCGACATTACACAGTGTGAACCCCGACATTACACACAGTGCGAACCCCGACATTACACAGAGTGAACCCCGACATTACACAGTGTGAACCCCGACATTACACAGTGTGAACCAAGACATTACACACAGTGTGAACCCAGACATTACACACAGTGTGAACCCCGACATTACAGTGTGAACCCCGACATTACACACAGTGTGAACCCCGACATTACACAGTGTGAACCCCGACATTACACAGTGTGAACCCCGACATTACACAGTGTGAACCCCGACATTACAGTGTGAACCCTGAATTACAGTGTGAACCCCGACATTACACAGTGTGAACACCGACATTACAGTGTGAACCCTGAATTACAGTGTGAACCCCGACATTACACAGTGTGAACCCCGGCATTACACAGTGTGAACCCCGACATTACAGTGTGAACCCCGACATTACACAGTGTGCCCCCAACATTACACACAGTGAATCCCATTACAGTGTGAACCCCGACATTACACAGTGTGAACCCCGACATTACACAGTGTGAACCCCGACATTACATACAGTGAATCCCATTACAGTCTGAACCTCTACATTACACAGTGTGAACCCCATTACACAGTGTGAACCCCGACATTACACAGTGTGCCCCCAACATTACACAGTGAATCCCATTACAGTGTGAACCTCGACATTACACAGTGTGAACCCCAACATTACCGTGTGAACCCCGACATTAGTGTGAACTGCGACATTACAGTGTGAACCCCAACATTACAGTGTGAACACCGACATTACACATTGTGAACCCCGACATTACACAGTGTGAACCCTGACATTACACACAGTGTGAACCCCGACATTACACAGAGTGAACCCCGACATTACACACAGTGTGAACCCTGACATTACACAGTGTGAACCCTGACATTACACAGTGTGAACCCTGACATTACACACAGTGTGAACCCCGACATTACACAGTGTAAACCCAGACATTAGTGTGAACTCCAACATTACAGTATGAAACCCAACATTACAGTGTGAACCCCGACATTACACAGTGTGAACCCCGACATTACAGTGTGAACCCCAACATTACACACAGTGTGAACCCCAACATTACAGTGTGAAACCCGACATTACAGTGTGAACCCCGACATTACAGTGTGAACCCCGACATTACAGTGTGAACCCCGACATACAGTGTCCACCCAGACATTACACACAGTGTGAACCCAGACATTACAGTGTGCACCCCGACATTACAGTGTGAAACCCAACATTACAGAGTGTGAACCCCGATAGTACACAGTGTGAACCCTGACATTACACAGTGTGAACCCCCATATTACGCACAGCGTGAACCCTGACATTGCACACAGTGTGAATCCCGACATTACACACAGTGCGAATCCCGACATTACACCGTGTGAACCCCGTCATTACACACAGTGTGAACCCCGACATTACACCGTGTGAACCCCGACATTACACCGTGTGAACCCCGTCATTACACACAGTGTGAACCCCGACATTACACAGTGTGAACCCCGACATTACAGTGTGAACCCCGACATTACACAGTGTGAACCCCGTCATTACACAGTGTGAACCCCGACATTACACAGTGTGAACCCTGACATTACACAGTGTGAACCCCGACATTACACAGTGTGAACCCCGACATTACACAGTGCGAACCCCGACATTAGTGTGAACCCCGACATTAGTGTGAACCCCGACATTACACACAGTGTGAACCCCGACATTACACACAGTGTGAACCCCGTCATTACGCACAGTGTGAACCCTGACATTACACAGTGTGAACCCCGACATTACACCGTGTGAACCCCGACATTACACAGTGTGAACCCCCACATTACACACAGTGCGAACCCCGACATTACACAGTGTGAACCCCGACATTACACAGAGTGAACCCCGACATTACAGTGTGAACCCCGACATTACACTGTGCGAACCACGATATTACACCGTGTGAACCCCGACATGACACAGTGTGAACCCCGACATGACACAGTGTGAACCCCGACATTACACACAGTGTGAACCCCGACATTACACAGTGTGAACCCCGACATTACAGTGTGAACTCCGACATTACACAGTGTGCCCCCAACATTACACACAGTGAATCCCATTACAGTGTGAACCCCGACATTACACAGTGTGAACCCCGACATTACCGTGTGAACCCCGACATTAGTGTGAACTGCGACATTGCACAGTGTGAACACCGACATTACACAGTGCGACCCCCGACATTACACAGTGCGAATCCCGACATTACACACAGTGTGAACCCCGACATTGCACACAGTGTGAACCCAGACATTACATTGTGAACCCTGAATTACAGTGTGAAACCCGACATTACACAGTGTGAACCCCAATATTACACAGAGTGAACCCCGACATTACACACAGTGTGAACCCCGACATTACACACAGTGTGAACCCCGACATTACACAGTGTGAAACCTAACATTACACACAGTGTGAACCCCGACATTGCACAGTGTGAACACCGACATTACACAGAGTGAACCCCGACATTGCACAGTGTGAACACCGACATTACACAGTGTGAACCCCGACATTACACACAGTGTGAACCCCGACATTACACAGTGTGAACCCCGACATTACACAGTGTGAACCCAGACATTACAGTGTCAACCCCGATATTACACAGTGTGAACCCAGACATTACACAGTGTGAACCACGACATTACAGTGTGAACCCCAACATTACACACAGTGTGAACCCCAACATTACACAGAGTGAACCCCGATATTGCACAGTGTGAACCCCGACATTACACAGTGTGAAACGCGACATTACACAGAGTGAACCCCGATATTGCACAGCGTGAACCCCGACATTACAGTGTGAACCCCGACATTACACTGTGTGAACCCCAACATTACACTGTGTGAACCCCGACATTACACAGTGCGAACCCTGAATTACACAGTGTGAAACCCAACATTACACAGTGTCAACCCCGACATTACACAGCGCGGACCCCGACATTACACAGTGTGAACCCCGACATTACACACAGTCTGAACCCCGACATTACACAGTGTGAACCCCGACATTACACAGTGTGAACCCCGACATTACACACAGTGAATCCCATTACAGTGTGAATCCCGACATTTCACAGTGTGAACCCCGACATTACACAGTGTGAAGCCCGACATTACACAGAGTGTGAACCCCGACATTACGCACAGTGAATCCCATTACAGTGTGAACCCCGACATTACACAGTGTGAACCCCGACATTACACAGTGTGAACCCCGACATTACGCACAGTGTGAACCCCGACATTACACAGTGTGAACCCCGACATTAGACAGAGTGAACCCCGATATTGCACAGTGTGAACCCCAACATTACACAGTGTGAACCCCGACATTACACAGTGTGAATCCCGACATTACACAGTGCGAACCCCGACATTACACACAGTGTGAACCCCGACATTGCACACAGTGTGAACCCCGACATTACAGTGTGAACCACGACATTACACAGTGTGAACCCCGACATTACACCGTGTGAACCCCGACATTACACACCGTGTGAACCCCGACATTACACAGTGCGAACCACGACATTACACACAGTGCGAACCCCGACATTACACACAGTGTGAACCCCAACATTACACAGTGTGAACCCCGACATTACACAGTGTGAACCCCGACATTACACAGTGTGAACGCCGACATTGCACACAGTGTGGTCCCCGGCATTACAGTGTGAACGCCGACATTACAGTGTGAACCCCGACAATACACTGTGTGAACCCCGACATTACACACAGTGCGAACCCCGACATTACACAGTGTGAACCCCGACATTACACAGTGTGAACCCCGACATTACACAGTGTGAACCCCGACATTACAGTGTGAACCCCAACATTGCACAGTGTGAACCCCAACATTGCACAGTGTGAACCCCAACATTGCACAGTGTGAACCCCGACATTACACAGTGTGAACTCTGACATTACAGTGTGAACCCCGACATTACACAGTGAACCCGGACATTACAGTGTGAACCCCGACATTACACAGTGTGAACCCCGACATTACACAGTGTGAACTCTGACATTACAGTGTGAACCCCGACATTACACACAGTGTGAACCCCGTCATTACACACAGTGTGAACCCCGACATTACACAGTGCGAACCCCGACATTACACCGTGTGAACCCCGACATGACACAGTGTGAACCCCGACATTACACACAGTGTGAACCCCGACATTACACAGTGTGAACCCCGACATTACACAGTGTGAACCCCGACATTACAGTGTGAACTCCGACATTACACAGTGTGCCCCCAACATTACACACAGTGAATCCCATTACAGTGTGAAACCCGACATTACACAGTGTGAACCCCGACATTACCGTGTGAACCCCGACATTAGTGTGAACTGCGACATTGCACAGTGTGAACACCGACATTACACAGTGCGACGCCCGACATTACACAGTGCGAATCCCGACATTACACACAGTGTGAACCCCGACATTGCACACAGTGTGAACCCAGACATTACAGTGTGAACCCTGAATTACAGTGTGAAACCCGACATTACACAGTGTGAACCCCAACATTACACAGTGTGAACCCCGACATTACACACAGTGTGAACCCCGACATTACACACAGTGTGAACCCCGACATTACACAGTGTGAAACCCGACATTACACAGTGTGAAACCCGACATTGCACAGTGTGAACACCGACATTACACAGAGTGAACCCTGATATTGCACAGTGTGAACACCGACATTACACAGTGTGAACACCGACATTACACAGAGTGAACCCCGACATTACACAGAGTGAACCCCGATATTGCACAGTGTGAACCCCGACATTACACAGTGTGAACCCCGACATTACACGCAGTGTGAACCCCGACATTACACAGTGTGAACCCCGACATTACACAGTGTGAACCCAGACATTACAGTGTCAACCCCGATATTACACAGTGTGAACCCAGACATTACACAGTGTGAACCACGACATTACAGTGTGAACCCCAACATTACACAGAGTGAACCCCGATATTGCACAGTGTGAACCCCGGCATTACACAGTGTGAAACGCGACATTACACAGAGTGAACCCCGATATTGCACAGTGTGAATCCCGACATTACAGTGTGAACCACGACATTACACTGTGTGAACCCCAACATTACACTGTGTGAACCCCAACATTACACAGTGCGAACCCTGAATTACACAGTGTGAAACCCAACATTACACAGTGTCAACCCCGACATTACACAGCGCGGACCCCGACATTACACAGTGTGAACCCCGACATTACACACAGTCTGAACCCCGACATTACACAGTGTGAACCCCAACATTACACAGTGTGAACCCCGACATTACACACAGTGAATCCCATTACAGTGTGAATCCCGACATTTCACAGTGTGAACCCCGACATTACACAGTGTGAAACCCGACATTACACAGTGTGAAACCCGACATTACACAGAGTGAACCCCGATATTGCAGTGTGAACCCCAATATTACACAGTGTGAACCCCGACATTACACAGTGTGAACCCCGACATTACACACAGTGTGAACCCCGACATTACGCACAGTGAATCCCATTACAGTGTGAACCACGACATTACACAGTGTGAACCCCGACATTACACAGTGTGAACACCGCCATTACGCACAGTGAATCCCATTACAGTGTGAACCCCGACATTACACAGTGTGAACCCCGACATTACGCATAGTGTGAACCCCGACATTACACACAGTGTGAACCCCGACATTACACAGTGTGAACCCCGACATTACACCGTGTGAACCCCGACATTAGACAGAGTGAACCCCGATATTGCACAGTGTGAACCCCAACATTACACAGTGTGAACCCCGACATTACACAGTGTGAATCCCGACATTACACAGTGTGAACCCCGACATTACACACAGTGTGAACCCCGACATTACAGTGTGAACCCCGACATTACAGTGTGAACCCCGACATTACAGTGTGAACCACGACATTACAGTGTGAACCACGACATTACACAGTGTGAACCCCGACATTACACCGTGTGAACCCCGCCATTACACACAGTGTGAACCCCGACATTACACAGTGCGAACCCCGACATTACACACAGTGTGAACCCCGACATTACACACAGTGTGAACCCCGACATTACACAGTGTGAACCCCGACATTACACAGAGTGAACGCCGACATTACAGTGTGAACCCCAACATTACACAGTGTGAACCCCGACATTACACAGTGTGAACGCCGACATTACACAGTGTGAACCCCGACATTACACAGTGTGAGCCCAGACAATACACTGTGTGAACCCCGACATTACACAGTGTGAACCCCGACAATACACTGTGTGAACCCCGACATTACACACAGTGCGAACCCCGACATTACAGTGTGAACCCCGACATTACACAGTGTGAACCCCGACATTACACACAGTGTGAACCCCGACATTACACAGTGTGAACCCCGACATTACAGTGTGAACCCCAACATTGCACAGTGTGAACTCTGACATTACAGTGTGAACCCCGACATTACACAGTGTGAACCCCGACATTACACACAGTGCGAACCCCGACATTACACACAGTGTGAACCCTGACATTACACAGTGTGAACCCCGACATTACACTGTGTGAACCCCGACATTACACAGTGTGAACCCAGACATTACAGTGTAAACCACGACATTATACAGTGTGAACCCCGACATTACAGTGTGAACCCCGACATTATACAGTGTGAACCCCGACATTACACACAGCGTGAACCCCAACATTATACAGTGTGAACCCCGACATTACACACAGTGTGAACCCCATTACACACAGCGTGAACCCCAACATTATACAGTGTGAACCCCAACATTATACAGTGTGAACCCCGACATTACACAGTGTGAACCCCGACATTACACACAGTGTGAACCCCGACATTACACAGTGTGAACCCCGACATTACAGTGTGAACCCCAACATTACAGTGTGAACCCGACATAACACAGTGTGAACCCCGACATTACACACAGTGTGAACCCCAACATTACACACAGTGTGAACCCCGACATTACACACAGTGTGAACCCCGACATTACACAGTGTGAACCCTGACATTACACAGTCTGATCCCCGATATTACGCACAGCGTGAACCCCGACATAGCACACCGTGTAAACCCCAACATTACACACAGTGTGAAACCCGAGATTACACACAGTGTGAACCCCGACATTACACAGTGTGAACCCCGACATTACACACAGTGTGAACCCCGACATTACACACAGCGTGAACCCCGACATTACACAGTGTGAACCCCGACATTACAGTGTGAACCCCAACATTACAGTGTGAACCCGACATTACACAGTGTGAACCCCGACATTACACACAGTGTGAACCCCGACATTACACAGTGTGAACCCCGACATTACAGTGTGAACCCAAACATTACAGTGTGAACCCGACATTACACAGTGTGAACCCCGACATAGCACACCGTGTAAACCCCAACATTACACACAGTGTGAACCCCGACATTACACACAGTGTGAACCCCGACATTACACACAGTGTGAACCCCGACATTACACAGTGTGAACCCTGACATTACACAGTCTGATCCCCGATATTACGCACAGCACACCGTGTAAACCCCAACATTACGCACAGTGCGAACCCCGACATTACACCGTGTGAACCCCGATATTACACAATGTGAACCTCAACATTACACGCAGTGTGAACCCCGACATTACACACAGTGCGAACCCCGACATTACACAGTGTGAACCCCGACATTGCACAGTGTGAACCCCGGCATTACACACAGTGTGAACCCCGACGTTACACCGTGTGAACCCCGACATTACACAGTGTGAACCCCGACATTACACAGTGTGAACACCGACATTACACAGTGTGAACCCCTACATTACACACAGTGCGAACCCCGACATTACACAGTGTGAACCCCGACATTACACACAGTGTGAACCCCGGCATTACACAGTGTGAACCCCGACATTACGCCGTGTGAACCCCAACATTACAGTGTGAACCCCGACATTACCGTGTGAACCCCGATATTACACACAGTGTGAACCCCGGCATTACACCGTGTGAACCACAACATTACAGTGTGAACCCCGACATTACACAGTGTGAACCCCGACATTACACAGTGTGAACCCCGATATTACACACAGTGTGAACCCCGGCATTACACCGTGTGAACCCCAACATTACACAGTGTGAACCCTGACATTACACAGTGTGAACCCCGATATTACACAGTGTGAACCGCAACATTACACACAGTGTGAACCCCGGCATTACACCGTGTGAACCCCAACATTACACAGTGTGAACCCTGACATTACACAGTGTGAACCCCGATATTACACAGTGTGAATCCTGTGTTCACGAAGGTCCTTCACCGGAGATCCTGGGCGATTCTCCCATCGGGCGGCTTAGTGCCGATGCTGGAGTAAAAACGAGAATGTTTTACTACGGCGTTGAAGCCCCTTCCAGGACCCCATTCTGTGGCCCACAGGGGGTGAAGACGGTGCCAATCGCGGCCTGAACCCGGGGCCGCGGGGTCCGAGCATACACAGTTGCCTTCTTCGCCGTGCCGGCCCCGACGCCAAATGGCGCAGGGCTACAGGAGCCGGTGCGGAGGAAAGGAGGGCGGGGAACAGAGAGGCGGCCCGCCAATCGGTGGGCCTCGATCGTGGGCCAGGCCACTGCAGAGGCCCCCCCCCCAGCTTGAACACGCCCTCCCCCCCACAGGCCGCCATTGAAAGCCGAGGTCCTGCTGCACAGAGGATGTTAGAAAGGCGCCGCTGGGACTCGGCTGTTTGGTGGCGGTCACTCGGCCCATCCGGGCCGGAGAATCGGAGCGTTGGCCCCGACCGGAGCAGCGCCAACCACGCCGGCACCAATTCTCCGCTCAGCTTAGAAGCGCGTCCCGGCATCGGGGTGGCGCGATTCGCGTGGCCCGCTGGCGATATCCCGACCCGAAGGGGGATTGGAAGATTGCGCGCCCTATAATTTACAAAACCGACAGCAGCACTACCAGCAGTGCACTCAGCTCGCTGTCTACACCGGGAGTGCATTCAGCTCGCTGTCTACACCGGGAGTGCACTCAGCTCGCTGTCTACACCGGGAGTGCACTCAGCTCGCTGTCTACACCGGGAGTGCACTCAGCTCGCTGTCTACACCGGGAGTGCATTCAGCTCGCTGTCTACACCGGGAGTGCACTCAGCTCGCTGTCTACACCGGGAGTCACTCAGCTCGCTGTCTACACCGGGAGTGCACTCAGCTCGCTGTCTACACCGGGAGTGCACTCAGCTCGCTGTCTACACCGGGAGTCACTCAGCTCGCTGTCTACACCGGGAGTGCACTCAGCTCGCTGTCTACACCGGGAGTGCACTCAGCTCGCTGTCTACACCGGGAGTCACTCAGCTCGCTGTCTACACCGGGAGTGCACTCAGCTCGCTGTCTACACCGGGAGTGCACTCAGCTCGATGTCTACACCGGGAGTGCACCCAGCTCGCTGTCTACACCGGGAGTGCACTCAGCTCGATGTCTACACCGGGAGTGCACTCAGCTCGCTGTCTACACCGGGAGTGCACACAGCTCGCTGTCTGCACCGGGAGTGCATTCAGCTCGCTGTCTACACCGGGAGTGCACTCAGCTCGCTGTCTACACCGGGAGTGCACTCAGCTCGCTGTCTACACCGGGAGTCACTCAGCTCGCTGTCTACACCGGGAGTGCACTCAGCTCACTGTCTACACCGGGAGTGCACTCAGCTCGCTGTCTACACCGGGAGTGCACTCAGCTCGCTGTCTACACCGGGAGTCACTCAGCTCGCTGTCTACACCGGGAGTGCACTCAGCTCGCTGTCTACACCGGGAGTGCACTCAGCTCGCTGTCTACACCGGGAGTGCACTCAGCTCGCTGTCTACACCGGGAGTGCACTCAGCTCGCTGTCTACACCGGGAGTGCACTCAGCTCGCTCTCTACACCGGGAGTGCACTCAGCTCATTGTCTACACCGGGAGTGCACTCAGCTCGCTGTCTACACCGGGAGTGCATTCAGCTCGCTGTCTACACCGGGAGTGCATTCAGCTCGCTGTCTACACCGGGAGTGCATTCAGCTCGCTGTCTACACCGGGAGTGCATTCAGCTCGCTGTCTACACCGGGAGTGCACTCAGCTCGCTGTCTACACCGGGAGTGCACTCAGCTCGCTGTCTACACCGGGAATGCACTCAGCTCTCTGTCTACACCGGGAGTGCATTCAGCTCGCTGTCTACACTGGGAGTGCACTCAGCTCGCTGTCTACACCGGGAGTGCATTCAGCTCGCTGTCTACACCGGGAGTGCACTCAGCTCGCTGTCTACACTGGGAGTGCACTCAGCTCACTGTCTACACCGGGAGTGCACTCAGCTCGCTGTCTACACCGGGAGTGCATTCAGCTCGCTGTCTACACCGGGAGTGCATTCAGCTCGCTGTCTACACCGGGAGCGTATTCAGCTCGCTGTCTACACCGGGAGTGCACTCAGCTGGCTGTCTACACCGGGAGTGCACTCAGCTCGCTGTCTACACCGGGAGTGCATTCAGCTCGCTGTCTACACCGAGAGTGCACTCAGCTCGCTGTCTACACCGGGAGTGCACTCAGCTCGCTGTTTACACCGGGTGTGCACTCAGCTTGCTTTCTACACCGGGAGTGCATTCAGCTCGCTGTCTACACCGGGAGTCACTCAGCTCGCTGTCAACACCGGGAGTGCACTCAGCTCGCTGTCTACACCGGGAGTGCACTCAGCTCGCTGTCTACACCGGGAGTCACTCAGCTCGCTGTCTACACCGCGAGTGCACTCAGCTCGCTGTCTATACCGGGAGCGCACTCAGTTCACTGTCTACACCGGGAGTGCATTCAGCTCGCTGTCTACACCGGGAGTGCACTCAGCTCACTGTCTACACCGGGAGCGCTCTCAGCTCGCTGTCTACACCGGGAGAGCATTCAGTTCGCTGTCCACACCGGGAGTGCACTCAGCTCGCTGTCTACACCGGGAGTGCACTCAGTTCGCTGTCTACCCCGGGAGTGCATTCAGCTCGCTGTCTACACCGGGAGTGCATTCGGCTCGCTGACTACACCGGGAGTGCACTCAGCTCGCTGTCTACACCGGGAGTGCACTCAGCTCGCTGTCTACACCGGGAGTTCACTCAGCTCGCTGTCTATACCGCGAGTGCACTCAGCTCGCTGTCTACACCGGGAGTGCACTCAGCTCAATGTCTACACCGGGAGTGCATTCAGCTCGCTGTCTACACCGGGAGTGCATTCAGCTCGCTGTGTACACCGGGAGTGCATTCAGCTCGCTGTCTACACCGGGAGTGCACTCAGCTCGATGTCTACACCGGGAGTGCACTCAGCTCGCTGTCTACACCGGGAGTGCACTCAGCTCGCTGTCTACACCGGGAGTGCATTCAGCTCGATGTCTACACCGGGAGTGCACCCAGCTTGCTGTCTACACCGGGAGTGCACTCAGCTCGCTGTCTACACCGGGAGTGCACTCAGCTCACTGTCTACACCGGGAGTGCACTCAGCTCGCTGTCTACACCGGGAGTGCACTCAGCTCGCTGTCTACACCGGGAGTGCATTCAGCTCGCTGTCTACACCGGGAGTGCATTCAGCTTGCTGTCTACACCGGGACTGCATTCGGCTCGCTGTCTACACCTGGAGTACACTCAGCTCGCTGTCTACCCCGGGAGTGCATTCGGCTCGCTGTCTACACCGGGAGTGCATTCGGCTCGCTGTCTACACCGGGAGTGCACTCAGCTCGCTGTCTACACCGGGAGTGCACTCAGCTCGCTGTCTACACCGGGAGTGCACTCAGCTCGCTGTCTACACCGGGAGTACACTCAGCTCGCTGTCTACACCGGGAGTGCACTCAGCTCGATGTCTACACCGGGAGTGCATTCAGCTCGCTGTCTACACCGGGAGTGCAATCAGCTCGCTGTGTACACCGGGAGTGCATTCAGCTCGCTGTCTACACCGGGAGTGCACTCAGCTCGATGTCTACACCGGGAGTGCACTCAGCTCGCTGTCTACACCGGGAGTGCACTCAGCTCGATGTCTACACCGGGAGTGCATTCAGCTCGCTGTCTACACCGGGAGTGCATTCAGCTCGCTGTGTACACCGGGAGTGCATTCAGCTCGCTGTCTACACTGGGAGTGCACTCAGCTCGATGTCTACACCGGGAGTGCACTCAGCTCGCTGTCTACACCGGGAGTGCACTCAGCTCGCTGTCTACACCGGGAGTGCACTCAGCTCGATGTCTACACCGGGAGTGCATTCAGCTCGCTGTCTACACCGGGAGTGCATTCAGCTCACTGTGTACACCGGGAGTGCATTCAGCTCGCTGTCTACACCGGGAGTGCACTCAGCTCGATGTCTACACCGGGAGTGCACTCAGCTCGCTGTCTACACCGGGAGTGCACTCAGCTCGATGTCTACACCGGGAGTGCATTCAGCTCGCTGTCTACACCGGGAGTGCATTCAGCTCGCTGTGTACACCGGGAGTGCATTCAGCTCGCTGTCTACACCGGGAGTGCACTCAGCTCGATGTCTACACCGGGAGTGCACTCAGCTCGCTGTCTACACCGGGAGTGCACTCAGCTCGCTGTCTACACCGGGAGTGCACTCAGCTCGCTGTCTACACCGGGAGTGCACTCAGCTCGATGTCTACACCGGGAGTGCACCCAGCTCGCTGTCTACACCGGGAGTGCACTCAGCTCGCTGTCTACACCGGGAGTGCACTCAGCTCACTGTCTACACCGGGAGTGCACTCAGCTCGCTGTCTACACCGGGAGTGCACTCAGCTCGCTGTCTACACCGGGAGTGCATTCAGCTCGCTGTCTACACCGGGAGTGCATTCAGCTCGCTGTCTACACCGGGAGTGCATTCGGCTCGCTGTCTACACCTGGAGTACACTCAGCTCGCTGTCTACCCCGGGAGTGCATTCGGCTCGCTGTCTACACCGGGAGTGCATTCGGCTCGCTGTCTACACCGGGAGTGCACTCGGCTCGCTGTCTTCACCGGGAGTGCACTCAGCTCGCTGTCTACACCGGGAGTGCACTCAGCTCGCTGTCTACACCGGGAGTGCACTCAGCTCGATGTCTACACCGGGAGTGCATTCAGCTCGCTGTCTACACCGGGAGTGCATTCAGCTCGCTGTGTACACCGGGAGTGCATTCAGCTCGCTGTCTACACCGGGAGTGCACTCAGCTCGATGTCTACACCGGGAGTGCACTCAGCTCGCTGTCTACACCGGGAGTGCACTCAGCTCGCTGTCTACACCGGGAGTGCACTCAGCTCGATGTCTACACCGGGAGTGCACCCAGCTCGCTGTCTACACCGGGAGTGCACTCAGCTCGCTGTCTACACCGGGAGTGCACTCAGCTCACTGTCTACACCGGGAGTGCACTCAGCTCGCTGTCTACACCGGGAGTGCACTCAGCTCGCTGTCTACACCGGGAGTGCATTCAGCTCGCTGTCTACACCGGGAGTGCACTCAGCTCGCTGTCTACACCGGGAGTGCATTCAGCTCGCTGTCTACACCGGGAGTGCACTCAGCTCACTGTCTACACCGGGAGTGCACACAGCTCGCTGTCTACACCGGGAGTGCACTCAGCTCGCTGTCTACACCGGGAGTGCACTCAGCTCGCTGTCTACACCGGGAGTGCATTCAGCTCGCTGTCTACACCAGGAGTGCATTCAGCTCGCTGTCTACACCGGGAGTGCACTCAGCTCACTGTCTACACCGGGAGTGCATTCAGCTCGCTGTCTACACCGGGATTGCACTCAGCTCGCTGTCTACACCGGGAGTGCATTCAGCTCGCTGTCTACACCGGGAGTGCATTCAGCTCGCTGTCTACACCGGGATTGCACTCAGCTCGCTGTCTACACCGGGAGTGCATTCAGATCGCTGTCTACACCGGGAGTGCATTCAGCTCGCTGTCTACACCGGGAATGCACTCAGCTCGCTGTCTGCACCGTGAGTGCACTCAGCTCACTGTCTACACCGGGAGTGCATTCAGCTCGCTGTCTACACCGGGAGTGCACTCAGCTCGCTGTCTACACCGGGAGTGCACTCAGCTCGCTGTCTACACCGGGAGTGCACTCAGCTCGCTGTCTACACCGGGAGTGCACTCAGCTCGCTGTCTACACCGGTAGTGCACTCAGCTCGCTGTCTACACCGGGAGTGCACTCAGCTCGCTGTCTACACCGGGAGAGCACTCAGCTCGCTGTCTACACCGGGAGTGCATTCAGCTCGCTGTCTACACCGGGAGTGCATTCAGCTCGCTCTCTACACAGGGAGTGCATTCAGCTCACTCTCTACACCGGGAGCGCACTCAGCTCGCTGTCTACATCGGGAGTGCATTCAGCTCGCTGTCTACATCGGGAGTGCACTCAGCTCACTGTCTACACAGGGAGTGCATTCAGCTCGCTCTCTACACCGGGAGCGCACTCAGCTCGCTGTCTACACCGGGAGTGCATTCAGCTCGCTGTCTACACCGGGAGTGCACTCAGCTCCCTGTCTACACCGGGAGTGCAGTCAGCTCGCTGTCTACATCGGGAGTGCACTCAGCTCGCTGTCTACATCGGGAGTGCACTCAGCTCACTGTCTACACCGGGAGTGCACTCAGCTCGCTGTCTACATCGGGAGTGCACTCAGCTCGCTGTCTACACCGGGAGTGCATTCAGCTCGCTGTCTACACCGGGAGTGCACACAGCTCGCTGTCTACACCGGGAGTGCACTCAGCTCGCTGTCTACACCGGGAGTGCACTCAGCTCGCTGTCTACACCGGGAGTGCATTCAGCTCGCTCTCTACACCGGGAGTGCACTCAGCTCGCTGTCTACACCGGGAGTGCATTCAGCTCGCTCTCTACACCGGGAGTGCACTCAGCTCACTGTCTACACGGGGAGTCACTCAGCTCGCTGTCTACACCGGGAGTGCATTCAGCTCGCTGTCTACACCGGGAGTGCACTCAGCTCGCTGTCTACACCGGGAGTGCATTCGGCTCGCTGTCTACACCGGGAGTGCATTCGGCTCGCTGTCTACACCGGGAGTCACTCAGCTCACTGTCTACACCGGGAGTGCACTCAGCTCGCTGTCTACACCGGGAGTGCACTCAGCTCGCTGTCTACACCGGGAGTGCATTCAGCTCGCTGTCTACACCGGGAGTGCATTCGGATCGCTGTCTACACCGGGAGTCACTCAGCTCACTGTCTACACCGGGAGTGCACTCAGCTCCCTGTCTACACCGGGAGTGCACTCAGTTCGCTGTCTACACCGGGAGTGCATTCAGCTCGCTGTCTACACCGGGAGTGCACTCAGCTCGCTGTCTACACCGGGAGTGCACTCAGCTCGCTGTCTACACCGGGAGTGCACTCAGCTCGCTGTCTACACCGGGAGTGCACTCAGCTCACAGTCTACACCGGGAGTACACTCAGCTCACTGTCTACACCGGGAGTGCACTCAGCTCGCTGTCTACACCGGGAGTGCTCTCAGCTCGCTGACTACACCGGGAGTGCATTCAGCTCGCTGTCTACACCGGGAGTGCATTCAGCTCGCTGACTACACCGGGAGTGCACTCAGCTCGCTGTCTACACCGGGAGTGCATTCAGCTAGCTGTCTACACCGGGAGTGCACTCAGCTCGCTGTCTACACCGGGAGTGCACTCAGTTCGCTGTCTACACCGGGAGTGCACTCAGCTCGCTGTCTACACCGGGAGTGCACTCAGCTCGCTGTCTACACCGGGAGTGCACTCAGCTCGCTGTCGACACCGGGAGTGCAATCAGCTCGCTGTGTACACCGGGAGTGCATTCAGCTCGCTGTCTACACCGGGAGTGCACTCAGCTCGATGTCTAAACCGGGAGTGCACTCAGCTCGCTGTCTACACCGGGAGTGCACTCAGCTCGATGTCTACACCGGGAGTGCATTCAGCTCGCTGTCTACACCGGGAGTGCATTCAGCTCGCTGTGTACACCGGGAGTGCATTCAGCTCGCTGTCTACACTGGGAGTGCACTCAGCTCGATGTCTACACCGGGAGTGCACTCAGCTCGCTGTCTACACCGGGAGTGCACTCAGCTCGCTGTCTACACCGGGAGTGCACTCAGCTCGATGTCTACACCGGGAGTGCATTCAGCTCGCTGTCTACACCGGGAGTGCATTCAGCTCGCTGTGTACACCGGGAGTGCATTCAGCTCGCTGTCTACACCGGGAGTGCACTCAGCTCGATGTCTACACCGGGAGTGCACTCAGCTCGCTGTCTACACCGGGAGTGCACTCAGCTCGATGTCTACACCGGGAGTGCATTCAGCTCGCTGTCTACACCGGGAGTGCATTCAGCTCGCTGTGTACACCGGGAGTGCATTCAGCTCGCTGTCTACACCGGGAGTGCACTCAGCTCGATGTCTACACCGGGAGTGCACTCAGCTCGCTGTCTACACCGGGAGTGCACTCAGCTCGCTGTCTACACCGGGAGTGCACTCAGCTCGCTGTCTACACCGGGAGTGCACTCAGCTCGATGTCTACACCGGGAGTGCACCCAGCTCGCTGTCTACACCGGGAGTGCACTCAGCTCGCTGTCTACACCGGGAGTGCACTCAGCTCACTGTCTACACCGGGAGTGCACTCAGCTCGCTGTCTACACCGGGAGTGCACTCAGCTCGCTGTCTACACCGGGAGTGCATTCAGCTCGCTGTCTACACCGGGAGTGCATTCAGCTCGCTGTCTACACCGGGAGTGCATTCGGCTCGCTGTCTACACCTGGAGTACCCTCAGCTCGCTGTCTACCCCGGGAGTGCATTCGGCTCGCTGTCTACACCGGGAGTGCATTCGGCTCGCTGTCTACACCGGGAGTGCACTCAGCTCGCTGTCTACACCGGGAGTGCACTCAGCTCGCTGTCTACACCGGGAGTGCACTCAGCTCGCTGTCTACACCGGGAGTGCACTCAGCTCGCTGTCTACACCGGGAGTGCACTCAGCTCGATGTCTACACCGGGAGTGCATTCAGCTCGCTGTCTACACCGGGAGTGCATTCAGCTCGCTGTGTACACTGGGAGTGCATTCAGCTCGCTGTCTACACCGGGAGTGCACTCAGCTCGATGTCTACACCGGGAGTGCACTCAGCTCGCTGTCTACACCGGGAGTGCACTCAGCTCGCTGTCTACACCGGGAGTGCACTCAGCTCGATGTCTACACCGGGAGTGCACCCAGCTCGCTGTCTACACCGGGAGTGCACTCAGCTCGCTGTCTACACCGGGAGTGCACTCAGCTCACTGTCTACACCGGGAGTGCACTCAGCTCGCTGTCTACACCGGGAGTGCACTCAGCTCGCTGTCTACACCGGGAGTGCATTCAGCTCGCTGTCTACACCGGGAGTGCACTCAGCTCACTGTCTACACCGGGAGTGCACACAGCTCGCTGTCTACACCGGGAGTGCACTCAGCTCGCTGTCTACACCGGGAGTGCACTCAGCTCGCTGTCTACACCGGGAGTGCATTCAGCTCGCTGTCTACACCGGGAGTGCATTCAGCTCGCTGTCTACACCGGGAGTGCACTCAGCTCACTGTCTACACCGGGAGTGCATTCAGCTCGCTGTCTACACCGGGATTGCACTCAGCTCGCTGTCTACACCGGGAGTGCATTCAGCTCGCTGTCTACACCGGGAGTGCATTCAGCTCGCTGTCTACACCGGGATTGCACTCAGCTCGCTGTCTACACCGGGAGTGCATTCAGATCGCTGTCTACACCGGGAGTGCATTCAGCTCGCTGTCTACACCGGGAATGCACTCAGCTCGCTGTCTGCACCGTGAGTGCACTCAGCTCACTGTCTACACCGGGAGTGCATTCAGCTCGCTGTCTACACCGGGAGTGCACTCAGCTCGCTGTCTACACCGGGAGTGCACTCAGCTCGCTGTCTACACCGGGAGGGCACTCAGCTCGCTGTCTACACCGGGAGTGCACTCAGCTCGCTGTCTACACCGGGAGTGCATTCAGCTCGCTGTCTACACCGGGAGTGCACTGAGCTCGCTGTCTACACCGGGAGTGCACTGAGCTCGCTGTCTACACCGGGAGTGCACTCAGCTCGCTGTCTACACCGGGAGTGCACTCAGCTCGCTGTCTACACCGGGAGAGCACTCAGCTCGCTGTCTACACCGGGAGTGCATTCAGCTCGCTGTCTACACCGGGAGTGCATTCAGCTCGCTCTCTACACAGGGAGTGCATTCAGCTCACTCTCTACACCGGGAGCGCACTCAGCTCGCTGTCTACATCGGGAGTGCATTCAGCTCGCTGTCTACATCGGGAGTGCACTCAGCTCACTGTCTACACAGGGAGTGCATTCAGCTCGCTCTCTACACCGGGAGCGCACTCAGCTCGCTGTCTACACCGGGAGTGCATTCAGCTCGCTGTCTACACCGGGGGTGCACTCAGCTCCCTGTCTACACCGGGAGTGCAGTCAGCTCGCTGTCTACATCGGGAGTGCACTCAGCTCGCTGTCTACATCGGGAGTGCACTCAGCTCACTGTCTACACCGGGAGTGCACTCAGCTCGCTGTCTACATCGGGAGTGCACTCAGCTCGCTGTCTACACCGGGAGTGCATTCAGCTCGCTGTCTACACCGGGAGTGCACACAGCTCGCTGTCTACACCGGGAGTGCACTCAGCTCGCTGTCTACACCGGGAGTGCACTCAGCTCGCTGTCTACACCGGGAGTGCATTCAGCTCGCTCTCTACACCGGGAGTGCACTCAGCTCGCTGTCTACACCGGGAGTGCATTCAGCTCGCTCTCTACACCGGGAGTGCACTCAGCTCACTGTCTACACGGGGAGTCACTCAGCTCGCTGTCTACACCGGGAGTGCATTCAGCTCGCTGTCTACACCGGGAGTGCACTCAGCTCGCTGTCTACACCGGGAGTGCATTCGGCTCGCTGTCTACACCGGGAGTGCATTCGGCTCGCTGTCTACACCGGGAGTCACTCAGCTCACTGTCTACACCGGGAGTGCACTCAGCTCGCTGTCTACACCGGGAGTGCACTCAGCTCGCTGTCTACACCGGGAGTGCATTCAGCTCGCTGTCTACACCGGGAGTGCATTCGGCTCGCTGTCTACACCGGGAGTCACTCAGCTCACTGTCTACACCGGGAGTGCACTCAGCTCCCTGTCTACACCGGGAGTGCACTCAGCTCGCTGTCTACACCGGGAGTGCATTCAGCTCGCTGTCTACACCGGGAGTGCACTCAGCTCGCTGTCTACACCGGGAGTGCACTCAGCTCGCTGTCTACACCGGGAGTGCACTCAGCTCGCTGTCTACACCGGGAGTGCACTCAGCTCACTGTCTACACCGGGAGTACACTCAGCTCACTGTCTACACCGGGAGTGCACTCAGCTCGCTGTCTACACCGGGAGTGCTCTCAGCTCGCTGACTACACCGGGAGTGCATTCAGCTCGCTGTCTACACCGGGAGTGCATTCAGCTCGCTGGCTACACCGGGAGTGCACTCAGCTCGATGTCTACACCGGGAGTGCACTCAGCTCGCTGTCTACACCGGGAGTGCACTCAGCTCGCTGTCTACACCGGGAGTGCACTCAGCTCAATGTCTACACCAGGAGTGCACCCAGCTCGCTGTCTACACCGGGAGTGCACTCAGCTCGCTGTCTACACCGGGAGTGCACTCAGCTCACTGTCTACACCGGGAGTGCACTCAGCTCGCTGTCTACACCGGGAGTGCACTCAGCTCGCTGTCTACACCGGGAGTGCATTCAGCTCGCTGTCTACACCGGGAGTGCACTCAGCTCACTGTCTACACCGGGAGTGCACACAGCTCGCTGTCTACACCGGGAGTGCACTCAGCTCGCTGTCTACACCGGGAGTGCACTCAGCTCGCTGTCTACACCGGGAGTGCATTCAGCTCGCTGTCTACACCGGGAGTGCATTCAGCTCGCTGTCTACACCGGGAGTGCACTCAGCTCATTGTCTACACCGGGAGTGCATTCAGCTCGCTGTCTACACCGGGATTGCACTCAGCTCGCTGTCTACACCGGGAGTGCATTCAGCTCGCTGTCTACACCGGGAGTGCATTCAGCTCGCTGTCTACACCGGGATTGCACTCAGCTCGCTGTCTACACCGGGAGTGCATTCAGATCGCTGTCTACACCGGGAGTGCATTCAGCTCGCTGTCTACACCGGGAATGCACTCAGCTCGCTGTCTGCACCGTGAGTGCACTCAGCTCACTGTCTACACCGGGAGTGCATTCAGCTCGCTGTCTACACCGGGAGTGCACTCAGCTCGCTGTCTACACCGGGAGTGCACTCAGCTCGCTGTCTACACCGGGAGGGCACTCAGCTCGCTGTCTACACCGGGAGTGCACTCAGCTCGCTGTCTACACCGGGAGTGCATTCAGCTCGCTGTCTACACCGGGAGTGCACTGAGCTCGCTGTCTACACCGGGAGTGCACTGAGCTCGCTGTCTACACCGGGAGTGCACTCAGCTCGCTGTCTACACCGGGAGTGCACTCAGCTCGCTGTCTACACCGGGAGAGCACTCAGCTCGCTGTCTACACCGGGAGTGCATTCAGCTCGCTGTCTACACCGGGAGTGCATTCAGCTCGCTCTCTACACAGGGAGTGCATTCAGCTCACTCTCTACACCGGGAGCGCACTCAGCTCGCTGTCTACATCGGGAGTGCATTCAGCTCGCTGTCTACATCGGGAGAGCACTCAGCTCACTGTCTACACAGGGAGTGCATTCAGCTCGCTCTCTACACCGGGAGCGCACTCAGCTCGCTGTCTACACCGGGAGTGCATTCAGCTCGCTGTCTACACCGGGAGTGCACTCAGCTCCCTGTCTACACCGGGAGTGCAGTCAGCTCGCTGTCTACATCGGGAGTGCACTCAGCTCGCTGTCTACATCGGGAGTGCACTCAGCTCACTGTCTACACCGGGAGTGCACTCAGCTCGCTGTCTACATCGGGAGTGCACTCAGCTCGCTGTCTACACCGGGAGTGCATTCAGCTCGCTGTCTACACCGGGAGTGCACACAGCTCGCTGTCTACACCGGGAGTGCACTCAGCTCGCTGTCTACACCGGGAGTGCATTCAGCTCGCTGTCTACACCGGGAGTGCACTCAGCTCGCTGTCTACACCGGGAGTGCATTCGGCTCGCTGTCTACACCGGGAGTGCATTCGGCTCGCTGTCTACACCGGGAGTCACTCAGCTCACTGTCTACACCGGGAGTGCACTCAGCTCGCTGTCTACACCGGGAGTGCACTCAGCTCGCTGTCTACACCGGGAGTGCATTCAGCTCGCTGTCTACACCGGGAGTGCATTCGGCTCGCTGTCTACACCGGGAGTCACTCAGCTCACTGTCTACACCGGGAGTGCACTCAGCTCCCTGTCTACACCGGGAGTGCACTCAGCTCGCTGTCTACACCGGGAGTGCATTCAGCTCGCTGTCTACACCGGGAGTGCACTCAGCTCGCTGTCTACACCGGGAGTGCACTCAGCTCGCTGTCTACACCGGGAGTGCACTCAGCTCGCTGTCTACACCGGGAGTGCACTCAGCTCACTGTCTACACCGGGAGTACACTCAGCTCACTGTCTACACCGGGAGTGCACTCAGCTCGCTGTCTACACCGGGAGTGCTCTCAGCTCGCTGACTACACCGGGAGTGCATTCAGCTCGCTGTCTACACCGGGAGTGCATTCAGCTCGCTGACTACACCGGGAGTGCACTCAGCTCGCTGTCTACACCGGGAGTGCATTCAGCTCGCTGTCTATACCGGGAGTGCACTCAGCTCGCTGTCTACACCGGGAGTGCACTCAGTTTGCTGTCTACACCGGGAGTGCACTCAGCTCGCTGTCTACACCGGGAGTGCACTCAGCTCGCTGTCTACACCGGGAGTGCACTCAGCTCGCTGTCTACACCGGGAGTGCATTCAGTTCGCTGTCTACACCGGGAGTGCACTCAGCTCGCTGTCTACACCGGGAGTGCACTCAGCTCGCTGTCTACACCGGGAGTGCACTCAGCTCGCTGTCTACACCGGGAGTGCACTCAGCTCGCTGTCTACACCGGGAGTGCATTCAGCTCACTGTCTACACCGGGAGTGCACTCAGCTCACTGTCTACACCGGGAGTGCACTCAGTTCGCTGTCTACACCGGGAGTGGATTCAGCTCGCTGTCTACACCGGGAGAGGACTCAGCCCGCTGTCTACACCGGGAGCGCATTCAGCTCGCTGTCTACACCGGGAGTGCATTCAGCTCGCTGTCTACACCGGGAGTGCATTCAGCTCGCTGTCTACACCGGGAGTGCACTCAGCTCGCTGCTACACCGGGAGTGCATTCAGCTCGCTGTCTACACCGGGATTGCACTCAGCTCGCTGTCTACACCTGGAGTGCATTCAGCTCGCTGTCTACACCGGGAGTGCACTCAGCTCGCTGTCTACACCGGGAGTGCATTCAGCTCGCTGTCTACACCGGGAGTGCACTCAGCTCACTGTCTACACCGGGAGTGCACTCAGCTCGCTGTCTACACCGGGAGTGCACTCAGCTCGCTGTCTACACCGGGGGTGCATTCAGCTCGCTGTCTACACCGGGAGTGCACTCAGCTCGCTGTCTACACCGGGAGTGCACTCAGCTCACTGTCTACACCGGGAGTGCACTCAGCTCACTGTCTACACCGGGAGTGCACTCAGCTCGCTGTCTACACCGGGGGTGCATTCAGCTCGCTGTCTACACCGGGAGTGCACTCAGCTCGCTGTCTACACCGGGAGTGCATTCAGCTCACTGTTTACACCGGGAGTGCACTCAGCTCGCTGTCTACACCGGGAGTGCACTCAGCTCGCTGTCTACACCGGGGGTGCATTCAGCTCGCTGTCTACACCGGGAGTGCATTCAGCTCGCTGTCTACACCGGGAGTGCATTCAGCTCGCTGTCTACACCGGGAGTGCATTCAGCTCGCTGTCTACACCGGGAGTGCACTCAGCTCGCTGTCTACACCGGGAGTGCGGAGGATCTGACACTCTCTGTTATATACGGAGAAGAGGTTCCCTGATTGGGCCATTAATCAGGGAACTCACATTGGACAATCTCAAAGGCCTGGCCTAAGTATTACAAAGGACAACACATCCTCTCTGAGATGTGGGTGTGGGGTGGGATTCTCCGATCTTCCAGCCGTGTTTCCCTGCACGCCCCCACCAGCAACGGGATTCTCCATTCCCGCAGCCAGCCAATGGGGTTTCCCGTCGGGAACAATTCTCCGGAAAGGTAGCGAGTGGGAATTGCTCAGTGACGTCGCATCGGTATTCAACGGTAATTGGTCCACTGATCGAGGCCCCACGGGCTTCTCGCCGCAAAAGTAGACTCACCACTCAATGTCTGGCACCTCTCTCACCAGCCCCCCCCCGCCCCCCCCATCCCCCCCCAGCCCCCCCACTCGCCAGCCCCCCCCCAGCCCCCCGCTCCCCAGCCCCCCACTCGCCAGCCCCCCCAGCCCCCCGCTCCCCAGCCCCCCCAGCCCCCCGCTCGCCAGCCCCCCCCCAGCCCCCCGCTCGCCAGCCCCCCCAGCCCCCCGCCCGCCAGCCCCCCACTCGCCAGCCCCCCCCAGCCCCCCCCCGCCCCCCCAGCCCCCCACTCGCCAGCCCCCCCCAGCCCCCCGCTCGCCAGCCCCCCCCAGCCCCCCGCTCGCCAGCCCCCCACTCGCCAGCCCCCCCCCGCCCCCCCAGCCCCCCACTCGCCAGCCCCCCCCAGCCCCCCGCTCGCCAGCCCCCCACTCGCCAGCCCCCCGCTCCCCAGCCCCCCGCTCCCCAGCCCCCCGCTCCCCAGCACCCCCCAGCCCCCCGCTCGCTAGCCCCCCACGAACAAGGCCGAGCAGCACTGAGACTGTACTTGCTCAGCCAACCCCAGCCAGCTCAGCACAATGGCAACGAGGAGACTGGCCCCAAGATTCAGTGCCGCTGAGCGTGGGAGGCTCCAGGACGCAGTGGAGGCCGGGAGGGGTGTCCTGTTCCCCCGAGGGCCACAGAGGGTCAGCCACAGTAGACAGTGCTGCCTGGGATGAGGTGGCGGCGGCTGTGAGCTCGGGCAGTGACCAGGAGGACTGGCCTCCTGTGTGGCAAAAAGGTCTACGGGCTACACCGGGCAGCCAGAGTGAGTAGACACCAACCCCCCCCCCCCCCCACCCCTCCCCCCACCCTCCATCACCCTTGCAACCCCGAGACCTCTCCGCCCACATGGGAGAATCCATTCCCCAACTCTCCAGGTGACCCGCAACCCTCCCGCACCCCCTTCCCCCTTCAACCCCCCCAACCCTCCCTTCACAAACCCCCACCCACCCGCAACCACTGCGAGCCAAGCGTGAGGCTAACGATGCCCCCTGTGTCTCCGCAGGAGAAACTCTCGCACAATCGCCGGGAGAGGGCCCAGACTGCCGGAGGCGTGTCGGACTGAAGAATCCTCACCACCTTCGAGGACCGGGCCTGGAGGTGACGGGAGTGGCCGAGGACAGTGCGGTCACCCAGGCGGAGGCTGGCGGACTCCGCAGAGGTGAGGAACCATCGGGCCCCACCCAGAGGACCTGTCAAACGCGAGTTGTTGTTGCCTTACTGACTGACCCATCCCTCCGACTGACCACATGCCCATCCTCCCGCAGGTCCTCCAGCTGACAGCGCCGGCTCATCCCGGCTGCCCCCCCCCCCCCCCCCCCCCCCACTGCCTCCCAGGAGAACACCTCAGAGGGGAGCTCCAAGGAAGACACAATTAATCATAGAATCATAGAAGTTTTCAGCATGGAAACAGGCCCTTCGGCCCAACCAGTCCATGCCGCCCAGTTTTTACCATTAAGCTAGTCCCAGTTGCCCCACACTTGGCCCATAACCCTCTATACCCATCTTACCCATGTAACTATCTAAATGCTTTTTAAAAGACACAATTGTACCCGCCTCTACTACTACCTCTGGCAGCACATTCCAGACACTCACTACCCTCTGAGTGAAGAAATTGCCCCTCTGGGCCCTTCTGAATCTCTCCCCTCTCACCTTAAACCTATGCCCTCGAGTTTTAGACTCCCCTACCTTTGGGAAAAGATGTTGACTATCTACCTTATCTATGCCCCTCATTATTTTATAGACCTCTATAAGATCACCCCTAAGCCTCCTACGCTCCAGGGAAAAAAGTCCCAGTCTATCCAGCCTCTCCTTATAACTCAAACCATCAAGTCCCGGCAACATCCTAGTAAATCTTTTCTGCACTCTTTCTAGTTTAATAATATCCTTTCTATAATAGGGTGACCAGAACTGCACACAGTATTCCAAGTGTGGCCGTACCAATGTCTTGTACAACTTCAACAAGACGTCCCAACTCCTGTATTCAATGTTCTGACCAATGAAACCAAACATGCCGAATGCCTTCTTCACCACCCTGTCCACCTGTGACTCCACCTTCAAGGAGCTATGAACCTGTACTCCTAGATCTCTTTGTTCTATAACTCTCCCCAACGCCATACCATTAACTGAGTAGGTCCTGGCCTGATTCGATCTGCCAAAATGCATCACCTCACATTTATCTAAATTAAACTCCATCTGCCATTCGTCGGCCCACTGGCCTAATTGATCAAGATCCCGTTGCAATCCTAGATAACCTTCTTCACTATCCACTGTGCCACCAATCTTGGTGTCATCTGCAAACTTACTAACCATGCCTCCTAAATTCTCATCCAAATCATTAATATAAATCACAAATAACAGTGGACCCCAGCACCGATCCCTGAGGCACACCACTGGTCACAGGCCTCCAGTTTGAAAAACAACCCTCTACAACCACCCTCTGTCTTCTGTCGTCCAGCCAATTTTGAATCCAATTGGCAGCCTCACCCTGGATCCCGTGAGCTTTAACCTTCTGCAACAACCTACCATGCGGTA